>NC_091140.1:46489509-46831742 GCF_041381155.1 Argopecten irradians
CAGTGCATGATGAGTGAAGAACATTTTTGTGAACAACACCATAAAACGTTTTAGCCGAAACATACGAGTGGCAACAATACATCTTTATTTTCAGGGAACCCGAAAACCATTTTCAATCGGCAGAAATCCTCTTAGGTACCTAGACACTTATGGTGATCATCCCGAAAAAAGTGTTTGCAGAAAACCCTTTTGGACCTACTAACAATAGGGAATTTAATCCCAGTGAAATCGTCATTTTTGGAAGAAATTTTGAAAAAAAGGTGTGCTCCACTTCATGTGACGATGGTTTGATGCTTTCCAATATGCATACATGAGGGTATTGCAATGTTGCATAAAGTAAATGGTTTGTTTTTTTTTTTTTTATTTGGGGAGTCATTTTTATTCTTTAAAACCACTCTATACAAAGTGCTGTATTCCTGGAAATGACCGATCAGTAAGAAGTGGCTCATATCTTGATGGGAATGAAGAGTTCCTCTTCTCGAGGTAAATACTTCTGCCACTTCCTTAAAACAATATTACTCAAAACACAAAATATCCACATTAAATCTTTACGTTCTTGATTAGATCACCTTTGCAATGTAGCACAGATTCTATTATAGCTGCATACGCAAAAAAAAAACCCACACCACTAGGTACATGTTTGGCAAATTATTTCCTTATTCTTATTAAGATTGTCTTTTTGCAATTACGAACCAGCCTAGTCTAATAACTTTACAGGTAAAGATTATAGTGCACACCTACGACATGAACAAATCCACACTTTATGATTGTTAATGAATCAACTTTCCATAATCCTCAACATCAAATTAGTTTGAACGAAAAACGCTACACTGGCTATTTGTCGTGAGCAATAATGTCCTGTATTCCTGTTTATCATACTTGGAATATATTTTTTAGTACTTCACTTAAAATATTTCATTTGATTATCTTGAGACACAGTGCATTTTTAGATTGATTTAGTTAAAACGTACAGGCTATAGAATGGAAAATTATATCGAAGAAAGTCGATTTGTATTGTTTTGAGTATTGAAAATACATCAAATATACTTAAGTGACTGATTTAATGGTTCATGTACGAATCACGTGCTTAATAGTGGATGGATTCACTACTACATTCAAAAATCAACCGTGCTCCTAGTGTTTATTATCCATTTTGAACAAGTGATGGTTAAGAATCTCACCACTATGCTGACCCTTAGCGTCGAAGCTATCACAGAAATTGACGATTTTAGTTGCTAAGATTCTCGCAAGTATTGGGAATACCTTAAAATTGTAATTGCAATGCCCTGTACTTATTGTTGAACATATCTGACTAGGCAAGTTTTGAATTTGGTAGCGATTTCCACATCGTGTAATAGAATGGTAGTACCATCGAAATGTACAGGTTTTCGTTACGTTTTCCATACATAAAAATAGCGAGCCAATTTATAATTAACATACTGTTATACAGGATCTTTAAAGGGCTGAATGCTTAAATTATTCTACTTTATAAAACTAATTTAATTAATAGAACTTCAACTGTCCTATACCTCGGTGCCTTTTGAAACATATGGACCTGAAAATTGTGGCGGAAATATTGGAAAGGCATTTATTTGCCTGAGAGCCTATGCTTTTCATATGCGCTTCTTATCAAAGTCATAACTACTCTGCGATTCCAAATTTCGTTTTTTCAGTACCTTTAGAAATGCAGCCCCGATTTTCGACTTTTACATTGACACATATGCCTCTCTACTGATAGGACATTAATGAGCAGACAATCAACCAATGTCACAAATAAACGTGGATATGTTACAACACGTACTGTTAATTCTATAGTGATAGAGGTGCAAAACCATGTAAAATGAAAATACGCATCTTGACTTTTTGTTTCAATTTCTGGGAAAAGAATAATTAAAAAGAATCTAAAACAGGAGTTCCACATTTCCACCAATAATTGTCAAACTCTGTTTGCCAGATTATCCTCAGATGTATAGAATACTTATATATTACCAACTGCTAAGAATCCAGGCTAATTGATCTGACATAATTCATTTTGAGGATGAGAAAATTTGAAAGGATCACTTAGAGCCGATTGGGCAACATTCGTGGAGATTACAACGTACATGTTTGAAGATCAGGTATATATATTCAATTCCAAGGTTGTTAACCCAATATACGCTATTTATAGTGGACTGAAACACAACATACAGAGATTAGGCTTAAGATAATCAAGAAGTAAGACTGTTTCAGATATCACATGTGACTTTTGTAAATAAAGTTTGGTAATACAAATGAATTTCCACATAACATTATTAAAATTCACATCACTCTCTTTAGAAATGACAATTTCCGTAATTGCTGGATCGGTGACATATTCAACGTTGTAAACAGTCCTTGCATAAAATCCTTTGTTAAACAACCAATTTAAGCATGTGCTGTCAACATGTACTCTTGGTTGGTCTTCGAAACTACTACAACACAATAATATGTAATGTGATCAGCGTTTTGGTATGACTAAAAGGATAAGATACTTCGCGAGTGACAACAATAGATTGACTTGATTTAATTAAAACAACAATTAGAAGTCACGACAATATATTATATATTGTGTTCATCTCAGAGGACTGACAAGATACTCTTAGATGACTAAGAATCAGAACAATAGTTCGAGAATACCAGGTCATAAACACAATAACTTTGGATGCTTCGAAATAAAAATTCATACATCCTACATGATTAACTACCATTTCACAACCTTTAAACATAATTCTTTGACATCATGCAACAAACTCATTGAAGTAATTGAAACACGAAGGTTTAAAAAATTGGTGACTCCTATTCTACATTAGTTAATAATACAATAAAATATCGGTATTCAAGTCATTGTAAACAAGCCCGAAAATCGTATCAATGTCGGTCCCAAACACTCAAGTGATACGCAATGTAGTTTGAATCAATGACGGCATTAGTGACATAGTTTACTACGATGGGATAACTCTATCCATGTAAATATCGTGACCCTACTCCAACTTTATCCTTTATAAAAAGCACCATAAATATAACATTTCCTTGTTTGCAATAAAGTTCCCTGATATTAAGAATTTAAATATGTTACATTTGTAATGCAATTTCAATAACGTAATTCAATGGGGGGCTAAAACAATTGATAGTAAGTTATCTTACTAAGTGCATTGAAATAGGTTTACTTCTACAACAAGATCCGGGTAATATGGGGACAAACTGCCTATATCAGGACATAGTTACCCTATTTTTTTAGATTCGTTAAATTCAAAAACATTTTTTTACGTCCTTAGACATGAATCAGTTTATCCAAGTATCCCTCACAAAAGCATCATCTGGAATACATAAGTTTTCAAGTATAAGCATTCCAATAACAAATACCCAAAGATTACATGACTACAGTCTAAACCATATATTCTAAAATCCATAATTAGTTCTTCATACGATCTTCGTGCCACTAAAGAGCTAATGTTTATAGTATGTCAACAAAATGACCACAACATAAACTAAATATAAAACCTTCCTTTTGATTTCGATCAAAACACCTTTCTCTCAGGGTACAAATCTTCATGATTGTCGATAATACAATCCACTGCTTTGATCAATTTTTTCCACAGATTAAATCAGAACCAGCATCTGGATAATCCCACATCCTAAAATCAATCGAAACTCTGTATATGAATGGGACCGAACGAAAGAACAATAACATCGTAATCTGTCAGCCCTCATTAATTCAGTGCTTCAGACGAATATAAGAGAAAATGTTGAACAATATAATGGATTTTCGCAAATGTTTCACAATTTGTTTTCAACTGGTTTAAGTTAAGTAGTACATTTAGATATATTTGAAAATTAATCCTATTCCATCCGAATTGATTTTAATTACTTCACCATGCATAATGTTCTTACACTACCACCCCACACCAAGTATCAACCGTCATTAGCTCAAGTTACCAAAAGATCCTACATTCAGGCTTATTAAAACAATCAATTAATACAAAAAAAGGCTCTGATCTACTTCACAAGCATTACCATGGACAGACAGTAACTATTTATTGAAAAATGACTTCATTGTAAACATATACGATGACATCCTGAAATTTGCAAACAGACAAATAACCAAATAGTAACGTTGACCAAAAAAATTGGTCGAAGCAGTTTTGGTGATACGCATTATGGTCTGACTACCCCACATTTCGGAGATAACTTTGGATCTAGGATGAAATATATAATCCTTAACAACATGAACTTCATCAATGCCTCAGCTGTAAGCCCAACAATTGTAAAAATGTGGCTAAATATTGTTATAAGGTATATTCGCTCAAAATAAACTGTAAAAGGGGCTATATTATTAAATCTATTAAATCATCGAATAAAATGTAGAACAATAGTTCTGAGTATGTAATATAGTTGTAAACTTTTATGACTTTATAACAATTTTATCACTTAATTTTTAATTCAGTTTTATGACCCTGGTCACTTGATTCTCAATTTACAATTTTTGGAAACTGATTGCAATTACTGAACCACATTAATGATATATAATCAATGCCTATTACTGTACTGTTCCGGTGTCTGACTGGGCCCGGTGCTGGCTAGGACCGTGGTGCTGTATTTCGCTTAAAACAATTTTCCTCAACATTATATCTTAACATTGTAGCAATATTTGCCTGAGATATATGCCATGCTAGGTGGTTTACCTAATTATAAACCAAAATAACTGAGAATTTTGATATATTTTTTTATTACAATTTTTAATTTTTATTTATATTTGATTTTTTGACAGCATTTGCCTCCCTTTGATCGTTCATATATATCTCCGACATACATTTTGGTAGTATTCACTCTTATGCATTAAAGTAATTGAAACCATATGCATTATTTATACACTATTCCAAATGCTTATATTTCAAACTATATTTTAAATGTCGCAGTCATCGTAATAATTGTGTACTTGTAGTTATATATATATATGCTGCTGTATAAGATAAACGGAACATAATGAAGTTTAGACACTAGCTGTGGCTTCCAAGGGTAAAAAATACCCTGTATACCAACAGAAACGTAAATATATAATTATATATATTTTCTGATGATACCAAGACTAAAACTATCATAAACGCATTTGAAAGGTTCGCAATTATTGAGACTGTCCCAGTGAGGGATAATTTGAATCAGGAAATGTGAAAATATATATAGTATTGATATTATTATTTGCATTAATTAATACTGACATACTTATAAAAAAGCAAATGTATAAAAGACCCGCTATCTTTTCCAAACAAAACATGTGAATTAATTAAAAATAATAATAATATAATAACACAAGAAAATGTATCTTTATATGCCTAATATAAGATTTTCAACACATAACAAATGCAAGATTCCCGTCATAATCCATACTTTCTATTATTTTTACAAATGATATAGCTAATGAACTTGAATCAACAACACGTTTATTTGCTGATGACACTTCTCTTCAGAAGTAATCATCCTCATCGTCATGAAATAGAAGTAGTTTAAACAGAGATTTAGAAATATTACCGGTAAATCGATTGGCAAACACTTGATTGACTTCATTTTTTTAATACTAATAAAACTGAGGTAGTGTTTATATCATTCTGATTTAGATTTTTTTTCTTGAAACCGTTGTTACAATTGCTCTTTGGTTGTGCTAAGAAAGAAGAGCTTGACGTATTTTCATTTTAAAGTGGCGTTAGATATATGTCTTTGTAAAGCGTGTCAGTCGCGATCTATTCAAGTCACCGGCATATGTTTAAGTTTTGTAAGATTGTGCACATGCCATATTGGGGCCAGTTTATAAATACCGGATTTCAGATTTTATTTTACTCTCAGACATGTAAGTTTGTATCAGGAGGTCACTATACATTTATTATAGTCACATATGTATAAAGGGCACATAGCGTAACAGTGCATTACAATGTGTGACAGTAAATAGGCCTTTCATTTTGATAACAGTATGGTTTTTATAATAGTAGGTGTATATGTATTTTTCTTAAACCTTT
This sequence comes from Argopecten irradians, assembly GCF_041381155.1. Classification (NCBI taxonomy): domain Eukaryota; kingdom Metazoa; phylum Mollusca; class Bivalvia; order Pectinida; family Pectinidae; genus Argopecten; species Argopecten irradians. The sequence goes on from NC_091140.1 coordinate 46,495,536, forward strand.
CAGCATTTCATTACTGCATTAAAACAAATAATGGTATTCGATTCCAATATCAGTAAAACTTATATTACAAGTTATATTTACTTCAGATGTCCCAGTCCATCTTCCAGTTTCTATAAGTAAGTGCATGATTTGTCTATCTGATGACTTTAATTAAGATATTTTTTTTTTATTATTTCAAATTACTTTTAAAATACAATAAAAGAATGAACCTCTTGATGATGTGTCTCGCTAAAACCACTGAACCATTTTTTGATACAAATTGATCTTTGTTGACTTATTGTTTTTAAACGGTAAAGATTTTCAAGTATCTCTCTAATAATTAAATATACCGTCAAAGGTTTTTTTTTTATTTTATCGGAGGAATGAAAACAAAAACTTTTTGAAAACTGAAGTAAATAATTCACAAGACTTTGCAACACTTATTTTTTCATGATAACCTGATTATATGTAGAAACATAGTTAGTTAGCACACCACCACATGTCGAGCTCTTCACACCACCACACACCACTCTCACACTCCATACACGCCATTCTCGGATTTTTTTTTCATATCTGGTATGCAAATAAATTATTGGCCAATCAGAAAGCTGATATATTTTAGATTGGTTGCTTAGTAAAAGATGAATTCAGTAGTGAATCTATTGGTGCCTGAACATAATTTATTCTGGCTTTACCAAGTCTACACTCACACATCTCTATCTATATCTATAGGGGGGGGTGTGTGAGTATCAAGCGTAACGCGATAGAGAGCAGCGAGCGCGATTGAGATCCACACATTCCGTTTTGTAAACTTGGGATGAGACGCTTTGCGATGAAGAAGTACACACACACAGGGGATGGTATTTTTTTGTAGTGTGTCACGGAATGCTCTGAATTAAGCCTCCCCCTATACGACATCTTCACTCCAACTTCTACTCACCCGACAAACACGTCGCCACGACTGTACAATTCTTCAAACACAAAATCACACACAAAATGTTAATGGTATAACTATTTGTTGGGGACTCAGTTTGTGGGTTCAAACATGTTTTTGTAAATCATGTTAAAACATAATTTTTTAAAGATGTTGTTGTGTTTTTAACAGATCAAAACTTTTCAATGGCGGACAAAAAATCTGATTTGAATTCGTTTTACTTTAGAATTTGGTATTTGGGGAACTACCAGTTTAATGGTATATACAATTACGTTGTAATCCTATATATAATATTTTTTAGCTAATTTACGGTACTAAAAATATTTTTCAGTTGTTTTGCGCGTGAAAATGTTGATCGGTAATACATTTCGTTTTTTGTTGTTTCAGTTTAGGTGGTCAAAGAAGTTTGCTTAATATAGACCGGAATTCGGGTATTATATCGGGTTTATAATCGTTACTTTTATAAATTTGTTAATATTATAATGGTTTTTATATTTTATGTTTAGCTTGCCCTACTCGTTTATTTTTAGATTAATACATTTTTTTCCGGTAATTTGTGAGTTAGCTGATGGATTAAGTATTTTTTTTAAAGAACTCGGATGGTCTGAGGACGGGGACCGCCAGATAAATCATATATCTTATATCTTGATTTAAAACTTTATGCATAAAAACTATGTTTTTTAAAATCGTTTTTATTTCGATATTTACAATTTTTCAGCTTTAAACTGCAAACATAATCAATTTTGAAAAATCTGCAATATGCATTATCTCATTTTTTCATATAATTAGGCAAAAATCTGTTACAAAACATCTATCGTTTTACGTTAGAGTATGGTTTAACGCAAAAAATACCCATTTAGGGGGATTTATTTTTTAAACAAGTTTCTAATACAAAACTTTACATCTTAAGACACAATAACATTGAAAATGTAACGCATGTAGACTCAACATATACGGTAATATACAAAAGTCCAATTGTCAAATGATTCCACAAACATAAACAAATTTAACTGGCTTGTTATTTAGGATACACTGTATACTTAATAATAATCTAACTAGACAAATTACTCGGTAAATCACACATTTAAAAAAAAAATCTGTGATCTGATCGAATGCGATTTTCTGAATGTGCAGTAACACTTTGTTTTAAAAGTTTAAATATTATTAATGTTCTAAACACTTTTCAAAAACGATCCGCTTACTTCTCAATGGGAATGGGTCTGTTTTAATTGTTCACAATAACGTTCTTCCTTATTTTAGAGATATTCACATGATGATAGGGACATCAAATTGAAAAGTATGCTTTCCTAAGAGCTTCTTTGATGTTAAGTTCAACAAAAGCAAATAACAAATTAGTAGCATTTTGCTTAGATAAAAGAAACATATTTTATATGACTATACTACATTTGTAGATCAACTTGACTCAATTAATTCAGAAATGCATACGCTAAGCATTAAATTGAACTAAATCTTTGACTATCACTACGCCGGACGGCAAAACAGCGAAATAAATCTCGACTGTTTTTATATATAACGCATGAATTCCTGCATTTGTTTCATAATGTTACCTCATCTTAGGCCATCGATATGTATTTTCTTATGTTATTCATGTTTTCAAGTAAACTTTAAATTTTCCTCCGGAAAGGTAGTGGGCCTTGATGACACCGAACTATGTTTATTTGTGGATGTATTATATTTTGCCAATAATTGGTTTGAATTATGAGCATAAGAATAGACGATTGTTATACTATATTTCATCTATGGTTCAATGTTTAAATTAGACAAAACGTACATAACCAAAATATGAGTTTTTGTTAATTAAAAAAAAAATAAGTCGATTTCGGTCTATCAATCGTTTTTGTACCTGCTATAGACACTAGTTAATATAACGGCATGCTTATTTGTGAGCTTGTTTATTTATAAAATGTAAATTTTTCATGTTTTCTCATACAAGCAACACAACAACTTACGAGACAACAGCGTTATTTCGTGAGAGTCCCAATGCAACTAATAAAGTGATATATAGTTAAGCATACAGAATATCTCATCTGTTGGCAGCTGGTATTACGGGAGAATCGCCGGGCCCTTAATCCGTAGAGTAATTAATTATCCATGCCTGTGGCACTAATCGTTCAGTTTTATGCCCCCCCCCCCCCCCATTCTGAGAGGTATTCATCGTACCCTCTCATCCCCATTATCTATAACAAATGGCTACATCAGTCTGTGAGATCTGCCAGTGTCCACATCTATATTACATACGGTCAACATTTACTTGTTGCTTATAGTTTTCCTACGTGTTATGTGTATTGTAATTGTACATTTAAGTAACCGGAACCAATTGTTCTGGTTTTGTTGACAACAAGAGTCCATTAACTTATGATAACTGATCAGGTTTTAATTTTATTTTGCTCTTTCTATTGAACAAAAGATTGTTGTTGTTGGATTCTACATTTGCAGATATCCCAAAGTTACCTTCCACTAAATGCGTCCACAATATCGTCTTTTACATTTGTTCTAAAGTCCATCTAATGTATCATTAATATTTTGTAGATTTCAGGATTCATTATGAACAAATTTTTCATCACAACACCTGCTAATTTACCAGTAGTAAAGCTATAAAAAGGGGACATGTAACGCTTGACATTCATTTTGGATTATTACTGTAAACCAATTTTCTTTCACGGCTACTAAGTTACTTACTAAATTAATTTCCATTTCAAAACAAGTTCGCGAAGATGAATATTCGCGAATCTAAAATTAGAATGGAAATTCATATCAATATAAATTATGAAGATGCTAATTCGCGGAGAAAACAATTCGCGAATGTGCATGGATCGCGTTATTTATGAAGGTAAATTGCACGCGAAAGAAAGTTGTTTTACAGTATTATATATGTAGTAAGTCATTGGTACATACATATGTGTATTTTGATCAATTGATTACGTTTTGAACATCTTTCTCGCCAGTTTACTTGACCACCTAATTTTTGTACTTGATATATGTAATTAAATTACGTTTCATTTTACTGACATCTTTTATCAACCTTAATCAACTATTTTTTTCTTATTTTGAAAACAATAACTAATTTTTTTTTGGCAAACTTCCATATGAAGAAGGCTTAAGAAATTTAGACATTTATAGTTTAAATGGTCCATTTAAAAGACTGGGTTGATTGTGTATAAAACACGGGTTTTCTCTATTCTGCAAACAGTGATACTTATTATCAGACAGGTAATTTGGAATATATTAGGTTAAATTTCTTGTATAATCAACAGCGTGACAAATGTCTACCTTTGATTCACAATATTATATAAAATCTAGGACACACCAAGTTTTTTATACTTACGTAATTAAAGTAGAAAAACCTTATTTAAAAACACTCTATCATTACTTTACACCTTACAAACTATGAGAACATGTATAAGCAGTACTGATCATTATTAAATGCACGTTTGTAAGCATGTAAAATAAATTTTTTTCGCTGAATCGTTGTTGAGACGGAAATGTCTTTATAGTCCTGGTACGAAGGAGTTGGTCTAGTGCGGCGTACACGAATTAATGGGGAACCCCATCATAGCTAACACCTGTACATGTACCGGTTAATATCACAATATCACAATAGAATTACGATGACCGATAGCGGAATGTACACAAAATGCAATAACTATTTTTTTTCTACCTATATTCAGCGTTGTTTCAATTCGGCAAAGTGTTGTAATAATCATTTTTTTTGTGTCAATAAGGAAAAACTGTATTTTAAAGTACAAATAAAGCGATGAGTAAAACAGTTTTTTTTGTTGTTTATATTTTGACATTGAAATACTTAACTTATTAAGTTACATGTATATATTTATGTTTCAAGGTCATGTTACTAACAAGTTCAAGTACATTTAAATATGATTGCAGGTGAATCACCCCGCAAAGGAATGCAGAGGTTGCGTAGCCGCAATGCTTTATTTAAGTATTACAGATTTTGCAAAGTAGGGTACAAAAATTATTGTTAATTTTAAATACTTCAGAATTATAACTAATTTAATTTTAATGTATTATATTAGACAAAAACGAATATTTACAAATAATGTACATTAATAAATGTTTAACATTTTTTAAACTAAAAATATTTATCATCTTTTTTTTAAAATATAAAGATAATATTTTTTTTCATGTAACTTTTCAATACAAGCAACAAACAACTTAACATGAAAACAACAATTAATGCAAAATAGAATAATAATGCAATAATGCTATTAAACTAAGATTCTTATATATAAAGATAAAGTAACAAATTTTTTAAAAGTTGGCAGCTGTTTATTACGAATGAAAAAATATTGGAGAATCGCCGCGAAAAAACAATTATGATTATAAGCATGCAAAACTGTGGCACTAATAAAAGTTTTATGCCTATATTACCCCCTCGATTTTCTGAAGCATAGAAAATTCATCGTAACCCTTCATCCCCATTATCTATAACAAATATTATTATAATCAGTCTGTGAGATCTGCCAGTGTCCACATCTATATTACATACGGTCAACATTTACTTGATTGCTTATGCAGTTTTTTTACGTGTTATGTGACATATGTTGAATTGTACATTTAACCGACCGGAACCAATTGTTCTGGTTTTGTTGACAACAAGAGTTTAACTTATGATAACTGATCACTTTAATTTTTTTTTTTTTTTCGACAAAGAAACGTATATTTTTTGATCCTGCAATTTTGTTGTTTGATTCTGAACATGGTATAAAACCAAAGGTTTTTTTTTTATATTTCCACTAAAGTTACATTCAAAAATTTTTATTCCATAAATTTAAGTATTTTTTACATTTGTTCTAAAGTCTATCTAATGTATCATTAATATTTTGTAGATTTCAGGATTCATTATGAACAAATTTCATCACAACACCTGCTAATTACCAGTTAGTAAAGCTATAAAGGGACATGTAACGCTTGAACATTCATTTTGGATTATTACTGTAAAAACTTTCTTTCACGGCTATAATTTTTACTAAATTTCCATTTCAAAACAAATTCGAGATGATGAATATTCGAAATCTAAAATTAGAATGGAAATTCATATCAATATAAATTATGAAGATGCTAATTCGCGGAGAAAAACAATTCGCGAATGTGCATGGATCGCGTTATTTATTAAATTTTATCAAGTTCATTTTACTGACATTCTTTTATCAACCTTAATCTAAACTATTTAATTTTCTTCCATTTTTGACAATCAACTTAATCAACTAACTAAGCAATAACTTTTTTTTGGCAATAGCTTCCATATGAAGAAGGCTTAAGAAATTTAGACATTTATAGTTTAAATGGTCCATTTAAAAGACTGGGTTGATTGTGTATAAAACACGGGTTTTCTCTATTCTACAAACAGTGATACTTATCAGACAGGTAATTTGGAAGATATTAGGTTAAATTTCTTGTATAATCAACAGCGTGACAAATGTCTACCTTTGATTCACAATATTATAAAATCTAGCACACTAAGTTTTTTTATACTTACGTAATTAAAGTAGAAAACCCTTATTTAAAAACACTCTATCATTACTTTACACCTTTACAAACTATGAGAACATGTATAAGCAGTACTGATCATTATGTAAATGCACGTTTGTAAGCGTTTTGTCGCTGAATCGTTGTTGAGACGGAAATGTGTTTATAGTCCTGGTACGAAGGAGTTGGTCTAGTGCGGCGTACACGAATTAATGGGGAACCCCATCATAGCTAAAACCTGTACATGTACCGGTTAATATCACAATAGACTATAAATTACGATGACCGATAGCGGAATGTACACAAAATGCAATAACTATTTTTTCTACCTATATTCAGCGTTGTTTCAATTCGGCAAAAAGTGTTGTAATAATCATTTTTTGTGTCAATAAGGAAAACTGTATTTTAAGTACAAATAAAGCGATGAGTAACAGTTTTTTTTGTACATTGAAATACTTAACTTAAGTGACATGTATATATTTATTATGTCCCTTCAAGGTCATGTTACTAACAAGTACATTTAAATATGATTGCAGGTGAATCACCCCGCAAAGGAATGCAGAGGTTGCGTAGCCGCAATATGCTTTATTTAAGTATTACAGATGGAACAAAGTAGGGTACCAGGTAGATTGTTAATTTTAAATACTTCAGAAATCATAAAACTAATATTTACAGTAATGCCATTAAACTATTATCATCTTTTTTCCTCCAAACTGAAGATTACATAAACAATGACATGTAACATGAAAACAATCAACAAAACAGCAAATAGATAATAATATTTACAGTAATGCTATTAAACTAAGATTCTTATATAAAAGATAGTAGTGATTTTTAAAAAGTAACTTTTTCATAATTACTTCAAAACAATTATGATTATTAGCATGCAAAACTGTGAATAAAAGTAATTGTTTCTGATTTCTGAAGCATAGAAAATTAACAACTTACTTGTTAACGTGTTCCATCTATCTCGTGTTTTTAATCTAAATACTGAATGAAAACATATTGCGGACGCGCGACCGTCTACTGATTACTAGATTATCAAATGCAATTTTTTTAAATGCACTTGTTGACAGTGACCTATATGTATATGAAACTCGAGGTTTTTTTCCTTAATGTACAAAAAAAAACTGTTACTCATGGCTTTTTTTTTTTTTACTTGAAACAGAATTTCATTTTTTCGACAAAGAATAGTTTTTGACAGCAATTTTTTGTCTTACAGAAACAACACTGAACATAGGTACCAAAACCAAAGGGTGGTTGACTTTTTTTGTACGTTCCGCTATCGTAATGAGATGTAGATGTAATGAATATGGTCTATTTATAGCCTAGTACCACACAAATTTAAGTTTACCTTATTACCCGCTAATGAATCCAGGTAATGTTATCAGAATATTTTCTATTCGAGCTTAGCATATCAACTTTTGACGTATATTTAATCATTTGTATCTTGCATGCATCACAAAAGCTGAAATCGTTGACGAAATATAAAAAAAAACTTTACGTTCATAGGGCTTATACACTGATGAGTGTATACACGTATGAAAATCGAACAATGTATTTAAAGTTGTATTGCTGCTAATTTCACTGTAACGATATGTAACTTAAACATTTGATATTTAAACATTGACATGGTGTAACTTGATGATTTAGCTCCCCAAAAGCATATTCGGCCTATAAGAGAGCCGAAATCTAGGAATCATATAGTCCTGGTTTTTGAATAAAGCGCCTTCAATCACCGCCATGTTCAGTGACTTCGGGTTTTGTCGGATTCTGAAATCGTATCACGTGACTGACGTTCGACACGACCTGCAACGTGGTGAGCCAGGTAACTATCGTAAGCGCACATGTGTTTGTTTTACGTTTTCCTTCTGGCTTATATGAGCAAATCATGCTGTATATGTCCACAGATTGAGTATTTGAAACATCCAATTTACACATTACCGTAAAATATTGAGTGTATCAAAATATTGTAAATGTGCGAGCATTATTATCTTTGTAGATAGAGTCTGATGAGGTCGACCACATGTTTTTGTTTATGAAAAATTGTTGACATTTTCTCTTGGCTTCACAACTCTCGTTTTACTTCGAGATTGTCGCGACGATGTTCGGAAGAGTTCGGAATGATTCGGCATCTTTCGAGCCTATTTTTCACGTGTACACGTTAAAAAGATTTTTTCTTTTTATAATTAAAGATACTTCCATGTGCTGCAACTTTAAAAAATGGTAAAATTAGAAAGTTTAAAACTCAGGCAGACGGAGAAAAATATATGTATAACACTTAAACAGTTTTCACTATGACAAAAAGAGCGAAAGTTATAGACCATGAACAACTTTAATTGGGTAGAAGATATATTGTACACTCTTGGTTTTGGTGATGTTTGGGTAAACTAGCATAAAGTTGTTCCTTCAAATATTTTTACCAATAATCAAACAAAGAATTAATGATATAGCTTTTCAAGAGTTTGTCATCTTTATTAGAAAACTCTTCTAAGTGCTATTTATATCGTCACCTCTGGTGAATCAAGTTGTTTTACAAACTTATTTGACAAAGTATATCCCAAACAAAAATCGTATTGTATTGACAAAAATAAGGTCATCTGCACATAACTTGTGTATTGAATCTGGACGTTTTTCAAATTTAGATAGAAGTGAGCGTGTTTGTAAGTTTTGTGACCCTTATCGTGATATTGAGGACAAATATCATTTTATTTCTTATTTGTACAATTTACCAAGATATATTAGAAAGGAATTTATAAAAAGACATTATTGGGAAAAACCATCTGTATTTAAATTAACCAAACTTTTGAGTACTGCAAATATAAAAGAATTAAATCTACTTAGTAAATATATTTATAATGCAACTATTTTGAGAAAGTCATTAATGTAATGCTTTGTCCATTCTCCACTTATCCTGTATGTATGCTAATTGTATTTGGATATTATTTGTAAAAAAGCAAATAAGTTGAAAAACTTAATGCAAATAAAGAATTTGAATTTTTAGTATGTGTAGTGTCTATAATTAGTAACAGACAAAGTTGTTGTTTCCTAATCAATCATGTTACTGCCACCGAAATCTTTTCAACTCGAGCTTAACAACATATCTGTAGATGTAATTAATCAATTGTTTCTCCTATGCACCACAAAAGCTGAAATCATCGTACTCGAGTGACATGGAGAAGACAGGATTATATGAAAAAATAATAAGTAGAAAGGTTTGAAAAGTTGTTTTAGCATTAGCTTCTGCCATCTTAATTGGGAGGATTTTTGACAGAGTCCCAACTTTGTCATTGATTTCTACCTGATGTAAGGATGACGTTATCCATGGAGTTCTATTTACAATACAGTTCAACTATTTACAAGCAGCTCCCACCAAGATCCAATCGTACTTGTTTTATCATACCTTACCTAAACGGACCCTGTTTAGTCTCAACCATTACCTTTTAATTAATTGTCAACATCCGTGAAATCAACTCGCATTTCTTCCAAATGAACTCTCTCTTTTATCATAAAACAATAACCATTCATCTTACTAACTGGACACACTATACCACCTCACTCCAGTTGCAGTCAGATGACAGCGACTGACACCCGCTCTTATCAAACTAATTAATTGAAATGGTTTTCTGATCCTTCTACTCTTCCTCGTTCTTCATGTAACATGAATTATCCCCCTAAACAAATATATCGCTAATTTAGAGATTGTTCAAAGATAAAACAGTTAACTAAAAACATTGCTTGGAATATAGCACTTACCTTGTCGCTTTTTTTCCTTCACCTCTCGAAATTTGAAAATTTCTTTTATTTAAGTAATTGTATATGAACTATATTGGCTTGGTTACTTAATAGTTTTATTTCGTGGGAACGGGCTTTGATTTTAATACCAACTAGATATTTTTAATAAAACAAATATATAATTTTTTCTTCCATTTTCAAACACTTCTTTTTCCAAAAATCTATATTTCTATTTTAGAGAAAAAGTTAGTCATATTAATGTTTTGGTTTCTCAGCAGTGAAGATCATTTAAGTTATATGAAGAAAAACTTTTAATATGTTATTCACGACTAAATGTAAACAACATTTTGAGAATTACAATACTTACAATACAAAGCTTTTAATTTTTTTGTACAAATCAGAGCACAAAATGAATTTTGGTAGTACACTGTTTTGCCAAAATCATCACATTTACGTCTAGAGTGCAGTGAAATGTATACTAACGGCCAAACTATAAAGTCCGATTTTAATTTACAAATTATCATACATTTCTAGTGTTATTGTAAGGTGACTTCTGCAAGTAAGATATCATCTAAACGGCACAAAGCATGAAAACAAGAAATCGCTTGGTGCATAAATGTTTGTAATTAAAGTTTACAAATCATCATACACGTTTGTCTGACCATTTCATTGGTTTTCACAGATTAATTCATTAAACCCTATGGTTTTTCCATAGATACCCGAAGAAAAAAACAGCATCTCAAATTTCTTCGCACAGTAATGGTAGATTTAACTTTAGGTATACAAATGAGAACAAATAATTATACAAGTTTCAATTAATATTGTTATCAATATTGTATTGCATCACATTTCCTGACTGAAGTTGTCCCCCACTGGGTCCGTCTTAGTATAGGGGTCATTTATGGGATAATTGCGGTATTCAAATATATTGTTTTCCGTTTTATATCAACTCTTTACTCTAACACAGATGCTGTATATGTATATTTGTGTGCATAATGTAGATATTATAATAATGCATCGCATCACATTTCCTGTTTCAACTTGTCCCCCACTGGGTCCGTCTTAGTATAGGGGTCGTTTATATGGGATAATTGCGGTATTCTAATATATTGTTTTCCGTTTTTATATCAACTCTTTACTCTAACAACACATGCTGTATATGTATATTTGTGTGCATAATGTAGATATTATAATAATGCATCGCATCACATTTCCTGTTTCAACTTGTCCCCCACTGGGTCCGTCTTAGTATAGGGGTCGTTTATGGGATAATTGCGGTATTCTAATATATTGTTTTCCGTTTTATATCAACTCTTTACTCTAACACACATGCTGTATATGTATATTTGTGTGCATAATGTAGATATTATAATAATGCATCGCATCACATTTCCTGACTGAAGTTGTCCCCCACTGGGTCCGTCTTAGTATAGGGGTCATTTATGGGATAATTGCGGTATTCAAATATATTGTTTTCCGTTTTATATCAACTCTTTACTCTAACACAGATGCTGTATATGTATATTTGTGTGCATAATGTAGATATTATAATAATGCATCGCATCACATTTCCTGTTTCAACTTGTCCCCCACTGGTCCGTCTTAGTATAGGGGTCGTTTATTGGGATAATTGCGGTATTCTAATATATTGTTTTCCGTTTTTATATCAACTCTTTACTCTAACACACATGCTGTATATGTATATTTGTGTGCATAATGTAGATATTATAATAATGCATCACATCACATTTCCTGATTCAACTTGTCCCCCACTGGGTCCGTCTTAGTATAGGGGTCGTTTATGGGATAATTGCGGTATTCTAATATATTTGTTTTCCGTTTATATCAACTCTTTACTCTAACACACATGCTGTATATGTATATTTGTGTGCATAATGTAGATATTATAATAATGCATCGCATCACATTTCCTGATTCAACTTGTCCCCCACTGGGTCCGTCTTAGTATAGGGGTCGTTTATGGGATAATTGCGGTATTCTAATATATTGTTTTCCGTTTTATATCAACTCTTTACTCTAACACACATGCTGTATATGTATATTTGTGTGCATAATGTAGATATTATAATAATGCATCACATCACATTTCCTGATTCAACTTGTCCCCCACTGGGTCCGTCTTAGTATAGGGGTCGTTTATGGGATAATTGCGGTATTCAAATATATTGTTATCCGTTTTTAATCAACTCTTTACTCTAACGCACATGCTGTATATGTATATTTGTATGCATAACGTAGATATTATAATAATGTATCGCATCACATTTCCTGATTCAACTTGTCCCCCACTGGGTCCGTCTAAGTTTATAGGGTATTTTTTGGAAAAATCGCGGCATTTAAGAATATTGTCATGTGATTAGTATGAATTCTTCACTGTAAAATATTTGTTATCAATTTTATATGCATTCATAATGCATATGTTATCAATACTGTATCGCATCACATTTCCTGACTGAAGTTGTCCCCCACTGGGTCCGTCTTAGTTTAGAGGTCGTTTATGGGATAATTGCGGTATTCAAATATATTGTTATCCGTTTTATATCAATTCTTTACTCTAACACACATGCTGTATATGTATGTGTGTGTGTATAATGTAGATAATATATTAAGGCATCTCATCACTTTTCCTGATTCAAGTTGTCCCCCACTGGGTCCGTCTTAGTATAGGGGTCGTTTATGGGATAATTGCAGTATTCTAATATATTGTTTTCCGTTTTATATCAATTCTTTACTCTAACACACATGCTGTATATGTATATTTGTGTGCATAATGTAGATATTATAATAATGCATTGCATCACATTTCCTGATTCAACTTGTCCCCCACTGGGTCCGTCTAAGTATAGGGGTCGTTTATGGGATAATTGCGGTATTCAAATATATTGTTATCCGTTTTATATCAATTCTTTACTCTAACACACATGTTGTATATGTATATGTGTGTGTATATTGTAGATATTATAATAATGCATCGCATCACATTTCCTGATTACCTATAAGTTTATATGCATCCATAATGCAGATGTAATCAATATTGCATCGCATCTCATGTCTTGCCTCAATATGTCCCCCACTGGGTACATTTTAGTATACAGGGTTTATTGGGAAAATGGCGATATTTAAAAAAAAAAAATAATGTTATGTGTTTCACTATAAAATATTTGTTATTAAGTATATATGCATTAATAATGCGGATGTTATCAATATTGTATCGCATCACATATCCTGATTCAAAATGTACCCGACTAGGTCAGTCTTCGTATCCGTGTCGTTTTTGGGAAAATTGCGATATCTTCATATCTTGTTATCGGTTTGATATCAATTCTGTGTGTATACTGAAGATATTATAATATTGCATCGCATCACATTTCCTGATTCAAATTGTCGCCAACTGGGTCCGTCTTTGTATATTGGGTGTTTTTTTTTTTTTAAATCTCGGTATTTAGGAAAAATGTCATGCGTTTAATATGAGTTGGATCTATGTTTGTATACGATTTTTTAAGGATTATCTGGTATTTAAGACATATTTTCTTTAGTTAGTACTTTTTGTTTAATAATTTGAACATATGCATGCTATTGAAAGATGCTCCACCGCCGACAGAGCAAAAATGATACTCATCATTTGAACAATAATTGGTGTTTAATCGTGTTTATATATGTCTAAATTACACCCCAAAAAATCATATAATATAATTTGTACTTCATTCCATTCCGTGGTAATGGTGTAAAGTAATAACTTTTGTAACTGAAGAAGAATACTAATTCGTTTGTTCCTGTTTTTAAAAGAAAAAAAAATTGTCAGCGGTGAAGCATCTTTAAAAGAAAATGCGCCATGAAAAAATAGTCCTAAGTTGAAAGACAATCGTAATCATGAGACGTTGGAGAGTCGCCGTACGTGTAGATGTACATACTTGGGTTTGTAATAATCAGCTTCTATATGGAATTCACAGTAATGGGATAAATATATAAGAAAATGTTTATATTTATTATTTATAATAAACATTCCTCTTTATTCCCCCAAATATAATAGTTCCATAGAATGAACAAAATTTAACAGAAACGTAAAGAAGAAAAATACCTTTGTCATGAAGGTTATTTTCTTGAAGAAATATATGATATATATACAAGGAACATTTTTTGAACTTTCTATATATATATATATATATATACATGTATAAGCAATTTTACATTTTTTTACATTTACAAAAAGTGAAGTGGATCATATACTTGTAAACGTAGCAATAAAACGATGAACCAAATATCAAATTTAAGTGATACAATATTATGTGAATCTTAAAGTTAATTGACACAAGCTTTGAAAAAAGAAATATTATTTTAGAGTACTTGAACATTACAAATGCCATATACCATATCAGAATTTAAAAAAAAATGAAATGTTAGAGCTGAGACTTTGTCAGCATTTTTTTAAAGTGTTTAAAATATTTTCATAAGTTTAAAACAATTTCTTTATTTTAAAACAATTTTGCCATAGATTTTTAAAAAAAACATTTTCCCTTTTCTCTTTAGCGTTAAAAACAACAAGAACACAAAAGGATGGAGTCAATTGCTAATTCATTTGAAAACATACGTTGGTATATATCAGTCAGCGGGATCGTGGATGAAAATGCAAGAGAATAGAAACAACTATCTCTAACATTTAGATAAAGCTACATAATGTAAAATACATATATATTAATATACACTAAATTATTATTTTAAAAATCAGGTTTACCTCGATATATTTTAGCACATGGATATAATATATGTATACAGCACATATAGTTTGTTCTAAGTATAGACGAGTTATCTATCTTTACGGGCCCCACCAGCGCCGGTCCCAGTCAGCGGTCCCCGGTCCCAGTGAGGGACAGCTCACGGCTTGAGAGGTGAGGGTTTGTGTTTTTTGAAACCTATGTAATTTTTATATATTTGTCGCCCATCCTTTCCCTAAATTTGCTGTTATCGTATAGTATGGAAATGCATCAACATTACTGTGTGTGTATTTTTTTTCGCTGTCAGTCGATATTTTTGCTTATATTTTTTGAGGTTGAAATACTTGTGAAATTGTGCAATGTCGGACTTGGCATGTCTCGCTTTTAGACGGGTTTCGATAGTATTTAAAAGTCTTCACTCTTGTGTTGAGAGCCGTTGGAAGGCTGGAAAAGAGTGGGAGCCTCCTGTGTTGAGTTTCGGGGTTAACCGTTAAGGAGATATTTTGAGAATCTTCGCTGGAGAACGGTGTTTGTGAAATTGGAGGTTAAACTATCGATAATCGGCCCGGTGTGTAGCGCCACGTGCTCGGTCTTTCATTGATGGGTAGGAGTTAACTCTGATAGCGAAAACGTGAGAATATTAGCAGCAAAATTGTCCATTTCACAGTACTTCCCACTGAGCCACGCGGGTATTTTCTTGTTGTCACCTTTACACATGTTAAATATTAATAAACTGTTAAATGAATTTGATGTCGTCCATTGTCCATACTCACTAGTACCTTTGAATATTGTAGCGAGACATAGGAATCTGCAAGCTAACGCGGCAGTCGAACCCAGAGCAAAACAAATTAATTGTATCATTCTTACTCTACGCTAATGACTACGGTCGTAGCGAAACAAGTCGTTACAATTTGGCGCCCAACGTGGGGCCCTAATTAACTAATTAATTAATTTGAATTTTTGATTGTTGACTTCCTACTCGTTTATTTACTAGGCGGTGTGACGAGTCCCTGTGTTTGTGAAATTTATACAGGTGAACTGTTTACGTTTCGGTTGAGTGGTTACGCTTGTGTGTATAATTTCTCAGGTGTGAGCTATTTATAGCTTGCACTGTGTTTCTCTATTGTATTCTAGATTTAGTCTGGTTAGCTTGATTAACGGAACTTGTGTAGGCGTTTCACGTTAGTACTGGTGGGAATGTGGACAGTGCGGATTTTGGAAATGAAATATAGGCTTTACAATCCTGTGTAAAACTTTCATTGCGAATGCTCATGGGAGGTGTCGTGTAACAGGGTACGGGGGAAGGATGGGCGACAGTATTACTGGGGAGGCCGCTCATGGGGAAAGGGGACTAAGTAGGATTTATTGTAGTAACTGATAGGCCAGTACTGAAAATACAAACTTGTGATTTCGATATTTGAGGGGTTGTTGTTATTTAGTAGTATTGATATCAAATTTGATAGGACTAACATTTGTTGTTCAACTTGTTTTTCATATCTGATGTATACTGGTGCCCCTGACCTGGGGGGAGGAGCCAAGGAAGAGGACCCAGGCCCCTGTGTCATTGCTGGTGCCACAACGTAAAAGCGGTTTGGGGAAATGCGTACGGCCCTGCCTGGACCCAGACGTCCTTATTGTTATTCTGGAAGTACAAAGTGTGATATAAAGTGCCCGGAGGAACTTTGATGTGATAAGTGTCGGGACATTGGGGTGTTGCTTTTGGCCATGGTAACAAAAACCCCCAGTACTTCATTCCAGGGAATTTCAGTGGTACACAAGGAGAACATTATACAATTATGGCCCTCTGTGGAGGGATACATCTAGAATTGTCTCCCTGGAAAGAGTTATTTTTTCGATGGCGAAGCCCGAGAGAAAATAACTCTTTCCAGGGAGACAATTCTAGATGTATCCCGACACATAGGGACATAATTATTTTATTATACCGAACAAAATCAAAAGAAAAAAAATCTCTGTTAAAAGAATCCATGAAGATATTTCCCAACAACAACGTTGTTAAATTCGTTGGGCTACAAAAAATAAACAACAGCTTTGCCATTGTTGGTTGACGTTGCAGATGACGTCAACTTCCGGTCACGTGCGGAGCTTCCACGGGGTTATTTCCCTGGGGTTATTTCCCTCGGGGTATTTCCCTGGGGGGGTTATTTCCCTCGGGGGTTTATTTTCCCTGGGGTTATTTCCTCGGGGGTTATTTCCCTGGGTTATTTCCCTCGCCTTCCAATTGAGGTATAATAATATAGTTGTTATGGACCGATTACAAAATGTTTTTTTGAGCAGGTATTTGGCCATGTGGGAATGGTGACTGTGTAGATTGATACGGTTTACACAATGGGGTGCAGTAATATGGTCCTGGGAGGGAGCTATCAAGTCGAATATTATAATTTTTAATTAGGTAAATATATCATAAGAGGGCCTTCCCAGTTAGTATACAAAATCTGGGGCCGGTGGAAAAACTTTGTTTTGTTATACAAATTTGTATTTGGTAATATAATGGAACTGAAAGTTGTAAAAAAATTTAAATGGCATATTTCATATGGGTACTGTTATTGTCATACACATTTAACTTGGTATACTGGAATATCATGCAAATGTTTATAATTTTCTTAACCCTTAACCTTTCAGATATCATTTTAACATTGTCATATGGACATGAATTTGGTTTGAAACTCAAATTTCAACTTTTGTAAATTTCTCAACCGTTGAGGCATATAGGACTAAAAACAAATCTGGAAAATCAACGTAGGTGATTTTTACGCACGTAAGTTTATTAGCCTTAGTTTACTGTTAGGGGCATTATTTTGCTCTTCCAACCTTCATGAGGCTGAAATTTTTTGTCCACGTATATCAGTTTAAAAAAAAAAATGCAATGTTTTTGGAGTTACTTTTAAAATAATATTCTATCTCGGTCACTAAAAAAATGATGACATTTTTCAGAAGTGACAAATGAGGTATCCAAAATGACCACTGGATATAATCCTTTTTATTAAGGTAATATTTTGGGGTAATTGTTCAGCTATTTTTCAATAGCTCGTATAGATTTTTCAAAATTTTATGTATCTGATTCCAGTTTAATGTTATTGTTATACCATATTTTAAAGCTTGGTATTCTGGTAGTTGATACCGAGACTAAGTTTCCTGGGGGTTTGTGTTTCAAACTGAAAATACATGTAGCTATATGCATTGAAATCATATTGGTAGAAACTTCAGGGGTGTATTTTAAATGAGCAATCCACGTATCATCTGTGTTAACGTCAGGATGTCAGATGGTTACTTAACAGTGTAAGTAATTTTTTCACTAGTTCTTTGCATGTATAGCTGATGAGCTGATGTATTAAAGGTGGGGGGTAGCTGTCAACCCCAAAGTTATATCAGTGTCACCATTTTCGAGGCTCTTCCTGTTTCAAAACCTACGGTAAGATTCAAATATTAAGAGGTAAATTCAGATCCTATTCTGTCCGAAGAGTTTGGTTCCAATGTACAAAACAAAATTCATCTACTCTGTTGATTTTGACCATTGAATTGAAGACAACGCTATGGCTTTCGACGAATTTGATACTGATTTTTCGGATTATTCTGATAATTTGGACTACCAGCTACCAGACATGCCGAGTCTCTTCAGTGGATGGAGCAGTGAATCGAGAAAGCACGTACAATGATAATGGTTATCATAAAGAACCAGTGAAAGAAATATGTGACACTGTAGTAACCATCTAACATTTTGCCTATGCTATGCATAGGAAATAAACAATGAATGTTCTCATTTTCAAAGACACAAACGTTCTGAAAAATGATATAAAGAGAAACACAGGCTTAGGTGGTTACATTTGTTACTCTATCAGTAGGTGTTGTGCTGTAATAATTATTTCTGAGACGCTGGTCAGCGTCAGCGGTTTCGAGTTCGAAAAATAGCATATGCCCATTATACGCACCTGGTGATGTTTTGTAAACCTAATGAGGGTATAACAATAATTATCTTTTGCATTTCTATATATTTTAATTTTTGTTGGTGTTTTCATTGATTTATTGATTTATAAGAGGATCAAATAACTGATTACGAATAATGATTTGTTGTTGGGAAACATTTTTGCTGCATGAAGACAAATATGAAAAATTTGCTGAAAAATTACCATTTTTGAGTTTAAAATCTTATTTTTTCATTTCCTACGTACAAATTGCTACATATATTGGATGTTTTGGTCCTGATATGTACTTGTTGTTCTATTGTGGTCATTTTGATACCTCATTTGTCTATTTAAGTTGAAAAATGTCAATGTTATGAATATTTTTCATTTTTAGTGAAATTCGTGATGGCGGCCATCTTGATGACGTCATAACCGGAACTTATTCAATGTTAACATTGTTTTTTTCCTTGTTTTTGTTTAAACTGATTTATAAGTGGACAAAAAACTAATTAGAAATAATAGTTTGCGGTTGGAAAACGTTTTTGCTGTGTCAAGCAAAATATGAAAAATTTTCTAAAAAATTACCATTTTTGAGCTTAAAATCCTATTTTTTCACTTCCTGCGTATAAATCACTACATATATTTGGTTATTTGGTCCTGATATGTTTTTAGTGTTCTATTATGGTCATTTTGATACCTCATTTGACTACTTCGGTTGAAAAATGTCAATGTTATGACTATTTTTCATTTTTTAGTGAAATTTGAGATGGCGGCCATCTTGATGACGTCATAACCGGAAGTTCATCCCAACTTATGCAATGTTAACATTTTGATTTGTGATCAGTGGGTCATATGGGTTAAGAAAAATATTGGTTCGGAGGTTTGGGGGGGGGTGCATGTGGGACCCTCCTAGCCCATGGCCTAAAAGACTCTTGGGACATTGTTCTGTGTTTTTTTTTATATAAATGCTGGAATCTTGTGAAACCCACAAGGTTAATGACAGCAAGGGATTATTGCGTTTATCTATAATCTTAAAGTTTTCGTGTACGGAGTTCCGGGACATGGAGCCTAAACTTTTTCTGCCTTGGAAAATTATTCAACTCTCTAAGTTATGTTTGGTGGTGTCTAACTTTGCTCAGCGGAAAGTGTAACGCGTGCAAATATATATGTTAGGGGTAAAATCAATTGCTGATTGATGTCCATTTCACAATAACAATTATTATGGTCTCACCATTGTAATACTCGACAACATCTTCTAATATACATTTATTGCAAAAGTAAGCAAGGGTGCCTGTTACAATTCTTTTAGCACCCATTTCTGCGCTGAAATTGTCCAGTCTGCTCCGAGGTCACTTGGCATTGTACATACGTCAGGTGGTAGTACAATATATATATACGAGGCATCTGCAGTTGATTGCTAGGGCTGTAAAACAAGTATACAAAGAGAAAGAAATACAAAAGAAAAGGAATGAAAAACAACCATGCCCTAAGCTATATATATATATAATCACTACTAAGCAGATGTGATTGATGTACTCGTAGAGAAAATAAGTGATATTACAGGTGAGCTGAGAATTGAATTTTGCTAGCCACCAGCTACTACCTCTACCAAGGGCACGTAACTCATGTGACTCTCTGAGCTGTCTGGGGGTTTCATAGCTTGTCTCTGACAATACTACATTTAATACAACAGGGTTGTTTAAAGTGGAGGTTTTCGGGTACGTACCAGTGGTGTTATGAAATAAAGATGTAATAATTAAATATCTGGGGAAAAAACCCATAAAGATAAACAAAAGATAAGGAAATACTTGTGTAATTGGTTGAAAATGAAAATTCATAGATTTGTACAGGATTGCTTGATGAAATATAATGCTTTCATTTGATGCACTAGCATTGTGGTTATTTAGCAAGAATATCAATGTTGAACATCTTAGGGATAATTAATCGGTGATACTTGTACATGTTCTATACTTGTGATGTGATATAATTAATATTGTGTACTGGCATTGGGATGATTGTTATCTTTTTAAATCCCAATTCCACTTCAGGATAATTGTTATATAGAGAGTCCACCTCCTTTGTTTTTTTTTGGTACCTTGTTGTACAATTGTTTTTTTTTTTTTTTTTTTTGTTTTTTTGTTGTTGTACATGTTATGATGGAGATTTTGGCCAGTGAGGAACAATTGAAGGATAATGACATGTTCTATCGCCTGTTTAAATAGAATGGCCGCGGTATGTTGATGCAGTTCTCACATTATTTTTTTTCGTGCAGTAAGTTGTTAGTGGCTGCGGGTCGCATCCTGTCTAGGTGGTTGGGGGGACAATATAGGTAGTTTTTTTTCCTTCTTTTTCCTTAGCTGACGTTTCCTTATTAGGCATGTTTGTATTTGTGCAAAGTTTTGGGGTTTATTTTTTTTTCTTGGATTACCTCCCTTTATTAAGAGATGTTTGATTTTGTGAACTTAAGGTTTTTCTTTCCTTAAATTACCTCCCCTTGATAGGTTCTTTAAAATTTAGTTTGGTTTTTTCCATCCTATTTTTTTATTCTTGTTCAAGTTCGTGAACAGGATAGATAGGTTCTTTAAAATTTAGTTGTTTTTTTTTCATTCTATTTTTATTCTAGTTCGAGTTCGTGAACTGGATACTTCCAAATTCGAAATTTGTGCATCTTACTTTTGGCTTTAAATGTTTCAACTTTTGTTAGGAACTTTTTGGGTTTTTTTTTCCAAATTATCTCCCTTGGATCAGTTTTACGGCTACGGGTCGCAGCCTGTCTAGGTGGTTGGGGGGTATGTAACGAAGCTGCGGTGCGCTTCGTTGCTATATATTCCGGAAATTATATTAACCGAGACTTTGGCGGGAATTTGCTGTGCGCGAGATCTCGGGACTGCGCCGAGGCTTTCAGTTTTCTACCGGGCCTTGAGAGGTGAGGGTTGTGTTTTTGAAACCTATGTAATTTTTATATATTTGTCGCCCATCCTTTCCCTAATTTGCTGTTATCGTATAGTATGGAAATGCATCAACATTACTGTGTGTGTATTTTTCGCTGTCAGTCGATATTTTTGCTATATTTTTGAGGTTGAAATACTTGTGAAATTGTGCAATGTCGGACTTGGCATGTCTCGCTTTTAGACGGGTTTCGATAGTATTTAAAAGTCTTCACTCTTGTGTTGAGAGCCGTTGGTAGGCTGGAAAAGAGTGGGAGCCTCCTGTGTTGAGTTTCGGGGTTAACCGTTAAGGAGATATTTTGAGAATCTTCGCTAGAGAACGGTGTTTGTGAAATTGGAGGTTAAACTATCGATAATCGGCCCGGTGTGTAGCGCCACGTGCTCGGTCTTTCATTGATGGGTAGGAGTTAACTCTGATAGCGAAAACGTGAGAATATTAGCAGCAAAATTGTCCATTTCACAGTACTTCCCACTGAGCCACGCGGGTATTTTCTTGTTGTCACCTTTACACATGTTAAATATTAATAAACTGTTAAATGAATTTGATGTCGTCCATTGTCCATACTCACTAGTACCTTTGAATATTGTAGCGAGACATAGGAATCTGCAAGCTAACGCGGCAGTCGAACCCAGAGCAAAACAAATTAATTGTATCATTCTTACTCTACGCTAATGACTACGGTCGTAGCGAAACAAGTCGTTACATATTTATAGATTTTTAATTTGTAAATTATTGTTCTGTATATGTTCTGGTAGTGTACGTTATACACATACATTGTATGTAGGATTTACGTTGTAGGTTAATTGGTAAAATTGTATTGTATATGTTCTGATATACACATATACATATATACATGTAGGTTTTAGCTTGTTCTTTAGATATATTTGGAGGACACATACAGTATTATTTCTGGTCATAATAATAAATAGTGTTTGTATATGTATTACAACTGTACCTGGTTCATGTGTATATGACAAACTTTACAGAGTTGAAATGTACTGCAGCCATGTATCATTTATAATTATTCTGAATTTTTGTTGGAACTATAGATAATGAATTTTGTATCTTTTTTGAAACAATATGTGATTCTATTAAATGCATCAGTGACACATTCACAACTTATAAAATGATCATTTCAATTTTTGTCATATTCAACAGATATAAAACATTGTTGGTTCTTTTTTTTCAGGCACCATACATGCATATTGACATGAATACAGAAAGTTCATCCCTTGGACCTGTATACAAGTGTATGTATACATATACATACAATTAGCATCATATGAAGACTGAAGAATGTTGATTTGAGTGCTCTTGAAAGTAAACTTTACCAATATGGACCTATAAGATCATGAACAGAACATTTAAACAGTATTAAGTTATTAAATGTTTCTTTCAACTGTAATCATTAAATAAAATTATGATGCAATACTTTTTCATTGTTTAACTTTGTAGAAATATTTGTTTATATAAGTCCTCTAGATCCAGTGATTATAATTCTTGCATCCATATGCCTGCCCATTTGTTTGTCAGGGCTTGTGAGATTGCTTTTCAATTACTTTTAAAATATAAGTATTTTTTTTACATATAGCAATATAGATACCATTGTCTTAGGATTTCTAAATTCTACTTTACAAGAGTAGACTCAACATATAAATCAAACCATAAAACTAGCAAGTTATCTGAAATGTTACAAATCTTTTTGTCTGAACCAAATTTCGCATTTATTGTCTATGTGTAACTTGTACATAGACCATTTATGTATCAATACTGTAGTAACAGTGATTACAAACACATAGACTAAAATGTAGTATGTAGTACTATGTACATCTGTCTTTGATTTGAGTTCTAAACAAAAAAGTGGTACCTATTGGGAAGTTGTGACTTGGACGGGGGGGGGGGGGGGGTGAAATACAGAAGAAATAGCTACACATGGAAAAAAGAAAGATATACAGTACCATATGGATTCAAAGTTGCTCCAAAATCAATGAGACTAAATAACCAAAAAAACGCCATGTAAACCCCAAATATGCAATGACCAGATCAATGATAAAGCACCCTTCCACTTCCAGTTATCTGTAGCTATTTCTTCTATATTTCAACCCCCACCCAAGTGTCAACTTCCCAACCTCATGATTCTTCTGTCTTTTAGCCCCACCCCCTACACACACATACCTGATTGATTGTCATGTTATTTCAGGTTCCTATTCAGGTATTATTCCTAAAAACCAAAAAGGGTATACACACTGTGTACTCTCAAAGGAGGAACCACTTCATTCAAAAATGGAATTTACATTTCCATCTTAATTTTGAAATTTTCAATTTAATTATTAATTACTGGACTATTAAAACAGTATAGAACCCCTCGGCTACAGACAAAGTACTGTGGTACACATTTCTCTTAATTAATTACTTTTCTTCCAACCACATCATCTTTTTCTCCAGAGCACAAAAAAGAACAGGAAACAACAGAAAAGGAAAGTAACATACATGTAGCTATATATATATAGGCCTATATGTTTTCTGGAAATATATACGATGTGTTAATTCTCACAGCATAGGCCTACATGAATGTGAAGAATTAAATATTATCAATGTTTGAGATAATTTCCTAGTTGTAATTCTATAGCATGGAATGTACGTTTACATATATACATTGTACGATACATATACATCATAAAAGTTTCTTTCCTTCCAGCTGGACATTCATGTTATCTCTCTCCAAAACTCAAATATTGTTTACAAAAAAAAACAACAAAACAAAAACCCAGAGACATAGATAATTTAATTAAATCTCTGCAAAAAACTACACGAATAATTGAACACATATATTGTACTTGTAAAATATCTATGTATGAGCTAATTTATTTTCACATCTTTGACAGCTACATGCATAGACGTTGTATGGAACGTTTTCGTGTGGTTTTAAATGGGAAATTATGTTACGATTATTTGTATTTAACCTTCGTGATTCGGTTGATGTAAAATACGACGAATGCGACGCTGCAATAATTGCCCCTTGCCGGGGCCCCATCTCTGCATCGGCAGAATATTTGTGTCGATTTCCATGTATAAAGATGCTTTATCGAAAAATCATTACAAAGCATTGTCATTAATGTAAGAATACTTCATTTGCATCAAATGTATCATCTCAAAACAACAATTTACATACCGCATTAGTGGTTTATCACACGAAACGAAACCGACACGACTGAGAAACACATGTCCATGTTGACATTTCCACGCAGCCTCGTTTTCAAAGAGTTTGGCGAATTTATATTTAGAACTGTGCTAAATTTACACGGGGCTTCCCCAAAATTTCAATGGTCAAAACTGGACACCGTAAGCAGAACTTGACCATAATTATGGTTTTCAATGACTTTTGGAAGGCCAAAGAATATTTTATCATTCTAGCATTGATAGAAGTTTATATAATAGTAATCTGTCTTGAAATTATAGATTACATAACATCGGAGACATGCAGCACCTTCCGCGGCTTAATTCTTACTGTATATATCAATCACAGATTGCTTCAAAATTACATTTATTGGTGGTCAGTTATATAAACTAAACAGCAAGATTAAATTACCATGATTTTTAATCACATAAGAGCGTATATCGATTTTATTTTTGAATATATCAATTGGTATACAGGTATAATTATCTTGTTGATTTCGATACTTAGCCAACGATTTGCCGATTTGTCATAATTTAGTGTTTTAAAAGTAAAACATTAATTTCGTTATTTTATGAAATCCATAATATGCAGAAGACGCTCAAAGCAAAGTTTAACAGATGACTCTAATCTCTATCTTGACGGCAATATTTTCTATAAAGGGTTACATTTGGCAAAAATGGATGAAAATGGAGCATGTTGTAGCTCAAAATTAAGGGGTAGGGATAGCATATGTTGTTATTCTGAGAAAAAAATAGTCTTATTTATCAAAACTGTTATATCTTAAAAGAAGAATACTGTTAAATAAATTCCACAAACATCCATACATATCACACACCTCATTAGGAAATTAGGACTTTAATCTCTAGTGTATATGGTCAAAACGGCAAAATTCCCATAAAATCCAATATTTTGTCAACTAGGTATCTTTGAGTGACACTAGCTCAAAAACGAGCACACGGACATATGTTTATCTTTCCATTTTCTTTTATGGTATGAACTCCTATT
Organism: Argopecten irradians; assembly: GCF_041381155.1. Lineage (NCBI taxonomy): Eukaryota > Metazoa > Mollusca > Bivalvia > Pectinida > Pectinidae > Argopecten > Argopecten irradians. The sequence goes on from NC_091140.1 coordinate 46,521,477, forward strand.
TCCAAAAATCTATATGAGAAAAAAAGTTTAATACAATATAATTGTGGAAATAGTGGAATATTACGATAAATGATCGATAGGTAATTATATATCCCGTTAAATGGTGACCAAATAGTCGGATATTCCGATTAATCTCTATCTTGACGGCAATGCAAATAAAGTATACATAATGTACATATAGTTTCATAATTGTCCTCTTTTTAATAATGATTTACGATTTTTTAATACATGTTAACATACGTGTATATTCAGTCCTGCAAAATAATTTTTCAAATTCACTCCTGACAAATTGTAATATGGAGACACATCAATTTTTATACAAATATTTTTTCATGTCAAATATATGGCGTGTTTTGTTTTGTACACGATAAAACATGAGAATATTAATCAAATAGACAACAAGCCGGAATATAAAAACACCCGCCAAATTTGGTCGGGTACCAAGTCGCATCAGCCAATCAGACGCGATGATACAAATTGATTTTCAGACGTAAGTTACGCAAAATCCTACGTCTACGTTTACACGTACGTGCAGAGTTACGCCCTTTAGTGAAACACATCTTACGCACACGTAAGTTCGGACGTAAGGTCTACGTTTACGGGTCATGTACGGTACTCATCATTAGAAAAGAATAGTTATCGTTTCAATCAGTTTCATATTCAATTCAGAAAATGTACAATGTGTATTTGCTATAACATCATGCAATGCAATAATAAACTACACATTTTCGGCAAACATTCAACAAGAGAGTTTGATTTATTTATATCTCTATTAGATTTTTCTATATTTGTTGAACCGTATGTATTCTTCGGTAGAGTAACGATACATCTACATGTACAAATGCACATGTACAATACTCATAACAGGCGAATTTGTTCCTAAAGTGTTACTGTTACCGTGTGTATGGATATATGGAAACTGATCTTCTATCGACGAACTTTCCACATACTACAGTCTCCCAAAATACACGGACAAACACCACAAACAACGCCAATAAAGTCCCGATTCTTACAGAACTCTTTTTTATGACGTTATACTTTTTTTCTAAAATGTTCATGACCCAAAGATAGATAAGATACATTCACGATCCAATGTTAAATTTATGCGTGCCATAATTGCGCGATTCGACATGCTATTTTTTCTTCATTAATATATTGACAACCATCAAGTTTGATGAATTAAGCTGTGAAAAGTATTCAAATGGAAAATATAAAGTGTATTACGCCTTATAAACATTAGTTAGAACACGAACATCATGCACTATAAAACTCTAAGACTTGTTTTTATGCCGTATATTAATGAAACTGTATAACTGTTAAATTAATTTGTATACAGTAATTTGGTTTTATGTATTCAATTCACTGAACTGTAGATGTTAATATATCGAATTTTTGCAGTACTGCTAAAATTTATTTTCTGCACTCATTTGTACCTGTAAATTAAAACCTACGCAATGAAATTATTGTAATTCTTAAAACATTGGTTACTTTTGGAATTGAATAACATATTAGAAGCTTTTCTTGATTTATGAGTATGAAAAATACGGCAAATATTACTTTAAACATACATTTACATACCTAAATTTAACGTGGTTACCCAAAAGCAAATGTAACAGAGCTCAGGGAAGTATGAACTCCGTCTGTTATTGATGGCCACAAGTCGAAACACCTGTGACCTGTCAGACATTTTTTTTTTCAAAAGTACTGAATTAAGCTCTGTACTTGTCTGAACATGACTATGTCACCTTATATATGTATGATGCATGCAGGTGTGTTTTTTAACCAATGAAGAGTGTATACTTAAAAAATGTTTGTATGATGATAACTGTATATTATTACGTTTTCGCAGTGAAATATTACGGAGCGCAAAATGGGACACTTGTGATTTTGTACACGAAATCCAATTTTGTGTAGACAAAAATGAATTTTATTCAACAAAAATGAGTTCAGATTAACAAAATTTATAATATATTGCAAAAATAAGTTTTGATACAGAAACAATCTTTCAGTAGACAAAAGTCATGACGAAATTCAATTTTGTGTTGAATTTTGTGAACACAAAATTGAATTATGTCGTAACAAAATCACTTTCGTCTTACAAAAAAATACTTTTTTTATGATAACTTCATTTCCGAAATGACAAAAGTGAATGTTGTTAAACAAAATTATCTCTCAGTGGACAAAAAACCATTTTTGTTATGACAAATGTCATTTTTGTGGACAGAATTCATTTTCGTCTCGACAGAATTCATTTTCGTCAGTAAAGTATGCAAAAGAGTCCATGTTTGACCTTTACTTGTAAGCTGCTAACCGATTGGTTGAAACGCTTACAGTTACAAGGGTAACCAGACTTGGAAGTTGTGAAAGTGAACGAATATTTGTTGAATATGTACATTGTACGTAATCATTACGCTTATGACTATTCATGTCTTGAAAGACGACTTTCCATAGAGTATCCATTTATGTATGTACGGAATCGCCCTGTGCTTGATATCGTAACCTCCCTCCTCTTATACTAGGCTTAATAAATGATATCCCAGAGCATGCGCCTTTCATAAGAAGTGGGGACATATTCTGCAGATCAATGCAAGTATATTAAACATCCACAAGAATGAAACGGATGATGCAAACACCGGTGCTTGTGATCTCCATCACCGTGTGAGCGTGCCATACCAACAGTCACTATATCCAATGAGAGGCCACGTAATAAAATCGTGATGAGAGAGTTCATTTGCATATATCCATATTTTGATTCGGTGACAAAATTGACTTTTGTGTTCAATTTTCACTTTTGTCTAACAAAACTCTATTTCGTCCCCAAAACATAATTTTGTCATGTCAGAAATGAATTTTGTGTAGACAAAAATGCTAAAGTCCCAATCGGCTCTCCGTAAATATAGGGTTTTACAGTGAACATAAAAGCGATATACTTCACTCCATTGAAAACATCATCACTCGTTTTTGACCGATCGAAATACAGCTTTGACAGTAAAAATATGATTTTGGCTGTTACCATTAGTTTGTGTGCGAAAATTACGTCATATTTTTTGTAGAAATATGACGTTATGGTCACAAAAAACACGAGGTAATAATTGCAAGTCCACATAACTCAAAAATACAATGGCAGAATAACATTTGGCGGAACTAGTAGTGATGAAATGTAACCACTATTCATAAAAAACAAGGAATATCTGTATATTTTGCCATGTTTATGTATTTCACTAGATGCCAGTGTTATGATATAATGTAATGTTGTTGTCAATAACGGATAATCGGCAATGGTAAGCAAAATAGACCCGTTTCTGTTTCCTGTTGTACATTTCTTGTTTCATGATGAATACCAGTTATATTTCATCTCCGCCAGTGCATAAACGAATGCATAATCGTGTATGTATATGTCTAATTAACACAAAAATGCATTCAATTTGCATTTGATACATGCGTAATCAATGTTTCATTCCATATAAGGTTTAATAAAACGGTTTTTTTTCGGGACGCAATTTATTATTTTCAATGTTTCTATTTTGAAGTAAAATCACAAGCGAAAACTTTTCAATGATGGTAATGGTGTAAAGTAACTTTTGTAACTGAAGAGAAATACTAATTTGTCTGTTCCTGTTTTTGATAGAGAAAACAATTCATTCCTCAATGCTGTAACATCTTTAATATAGAATGTAATTACTGTCTATGGTATAAGAGTATATTACGTGCAAAAAGCAAGAGTTGATGTATATATCTTTATTTCAAAATAATTTAAAACGGTAAAACGTAATACTCCAAATAAAAGACCAAAATATTTCAAAGTAAAATAAAACTCATTTCTATGTGGGGTATATATTCAGCCACCATATATAGGGCCTTCTTCAGTCAAAAATACCACTTACACAACATGTTCGTCTACATGTTTGTTTACATCCATCCATTTCTTTATTTAGAATCACCATCGATGTACGCATAAGAATACATATACTTAATATTACTATAAACATGTAAATAGTCAACAATATGGATATATAATGAGCATTGTTTGTCACAGATATCCATATATAATTTTGATTGTTTTGTTGTTTGTTTATGCTAAAAATTTTCACCAATCCACTGTGATAATCAGAGTATCATACGGCGATTGGTCTTAAAAAAACCTGTTGATAGCAGGTTAGAATCTTTTTTGTACTGGTGGACTATCACACGTTGCTCAATTAAGCAGTACTTGTGAAAGTGTCCTTTATAGATTCCAAAATTTACATTTATAATTTGTTAGTTATGTTGTATAATTTATTGACTGTGCTTTATAATTTGCTCACTCAGTTGCATTATTTACAGCCTGTGTTGTATAATTTGTTCACTCTGTTGAATAACTTATAGCCTGTATTGTATAATTTGTTCACTCTGTTGAATAACTTATAGCCTATGTTGTATAATTTGTTCACTCTGTTGAATAACGTATAGCCTATGTTGTATAATTTGTTCACTCGGTTGCATTATTTATAGCCTGTGTTGTATAATTTGTTCACTCTGTTGAATCACTTATAGCCTATGTTGTATAATTTGTTCACTCTGTTGAATAACGTATAGCCTATGTTGTATAATTTGTTCACTCGGTTGCATTATTTATAGCCTGTGTTGTATAATTTGTTCACTCTGTTGAATCACTTATGGCCTATGTTGTATAATTTGTTCACACGGTTGCATTATTTACAGCCTGTGTTGTATAATTTGTTCACTCTGTTGAATAACTTATAGCCTGTGTTGTATAATTTGTTCACTCTGTTGAATCACTTATAGCCTGTGTTGTATAATTTGTTCACTCTGTTGAATCACTTATAGCCTGTGTTGTATAATTTGTTCACTCTGTTGAATCACTTATAGCCTGTGTTGTATAATTTGTTCACTCTGTTGCATTATTTATAGCCTATGTTGTATAATTTGTTCACTCTGTTGAATCACTTATAGCCTATGTTGTATAATTTGTTCACTCTGTTGAATTATTTATAGCCTGTGTTGTATAATTTGTTCACTCTGTTGAATCACTTATAGCCTGTGTTGTATAATTTGTTCACTCTGTTGCATTATTTATAGCCTGTGTTGTATAATTTGTTCACTCTGTTGCATTATTTATAGCCTATGTTGTATAATTTGTTCACTCTGTTGAATCACTTATAGCCTGTGTTGTATAATTTGTTCACTCTGTTGCATTATTTATAGCCTGTGTTGTATAATTTGTTCACTCTGTTGAATCACTTATAGCCTGTGTTGTATAATTTGTTCACTCTGTTGCATTATTTATAGCCTGTGTTGTATAATTTGTTCACTCTGTTGAATCACTTATAGCCTATGTTGTATAATTTGTTCACTCTGTTGAATCACTTATAGCCTGTGTTGTATAATTTGTTCACTCTGTTGATTATTTATAGCCTGTGTTGTATAATTTGTTCACTCTGTTGATTATTTATAGCCTTGTTGTATAATTTGTTCACTCTTGTTGCTTGTTGTATAGCCTATGTTGTATAATTTGTTCACTCTGTTGAATTATTTATAGCCTGTGTTGTATAATTTGTTCACTCTGTTGCATTATTATAGCTTGTTGTATAATTTGTTCACTGTGTTGTATTATAGCCTGTGTTGTATAATTTGTTCACTCTGTTGAATATTTATAGCCTGTGTTGTATAATTTGTTCACTCTGTTGCATTATTTATAGCCTGTGTTGTATAATTTGTTCACTCGGTTGCATTATTTATAGCCTGTGTTGTATAATTTGTTCACTCTGTTGAATCACTTATAGCCTGTGTTGTATAATTTGTTCACTCGGTTGCATTATTTATAGCCTGTGTTGTATAATTTGTTCACTCTGTTGAATCACTTATAGCCTATGTTGTATAATTTGTTCACTCTGTTGAATCACTTATAGCCTGTGTTGTATAATTTGTTCACTCTGTTGAATCACTTATAGCCTGTGTTGTATAATTTGTTCACTCTGTTGAATCACTTATAGCCTGTGTTGTATAATTTGTTCACTCTGTTGAATCACTTATAGCCTGTGTTGTATAATTTGTTCACTCTGTTGAATCACTTATAGCCTGTGTTGTATAATTTGTTCACTCTGTTGCATTATTTATAGCCTGTGTTGTATAATTTGTTCACTCGGTTGCATTATTTATAGCCTGTGTTGTATAATTTGTTCACTCTGTTGAATCACTTATAGCCTGTGTTGTATAATTTGTTCACTCTGTTGCATTATTTATAGCCTGTGTTGTATAATTTGTTCACTCTGTTGCATTATTTATAGCCTGTGTTGTATAATTTGTTCACTCTGTTGATCACTTATAGCCTGTGTTGTATAATTTGTTCACTCTGTTGAATCACTTATAGCCTTGTTGTATAATTTTTCACTCTGTTGAATTATAGCCTTGTTGTATAATTTGTTCACTCTGTTGAATAACTTATAGCCTATGTTGTATAATTTGTTCACTCTGTTGAATCCTTTAGCTGTATAGTGTTGTATAATTTGTTCACTCTGTTGAATATATAGCCTATGTTGTATAATTTGTTCACTCGTTGATATTTATAGCCTGTGTTGTATAATTTGTTCACTCGTGTTATTTATAGCCTGTGTTGTATAATTTGTTCACTCTGTTGAATCACTTATAGCCTATGTTGTATAATTTGTTCACTCTGTTGAATCACTTATAGCCTGTGTTGTATAATTTGTTCACTCTGTTGCATTATTTATAGCCTGTGTTGTATAATTTGTTCACTCGGTTGAATCACTTATAGCCTGTGTTGTATAATTTGTTCACTCTGTTGAATCACTTATAGCCTGTGTTGTATAATTTGTTCACTCTGTTGAATCACTTATAGCCTGTGTTGTATAATTTGTTCACTCTGTTGAATCACTTATAGCCTGTGTTGTATAATTTGTTCACTCTGTTGCATTATTTATAGCCTGTGTTGTATAATTTGTTCACTCGTTGCATTATGCCTGTGTTGTATATTGTCAGTCACTCTGTTGCATTATTTATAGCCTGTGTTGTATAATTTGTTCACTCGTTGAATCACTTATAGCCTATGTTGTATAATTTGTTCACTCTGTTGAATAAGTATAGCCTATGTTGTATAATTTGTTCACTCGGTTGCATTATTTATAGCCTGTGTTGTATAATTTGTTCACTCTGTTGAATCACTTATAGCCTATGTTGTATAATTTGTTCACTCGGTTGCATTATTTATAGCCTGTGTTGTATAATTTGTTCACTCTGTTGAATCACTTATAGCCTATGTTGTATAATTTGTTCACTCGGTTGCATTATTTATAGCCTGTGTTGTATAATTTGTTCACTCTGTTGAATAACGTATAGCCTATGTTGTATAATTTGTTCACTCGGTTGCATTATTTATAGCCTGTGTTGTATAATTTGTTCACTCTGTTGAATCACTTATAGCCTATGTTGTATAATTTGTTCACTCGGTTGCATTATCTATAGCCTATGTTGTATAATTTGTTCACTCTGGTGGATCACTTATAGCCTATGTTGTATAATTTGTTCACTCGGTTGCATTATTTATAGCCTATGTTGTATAATTTGTTCACTCTGGTGGATCACTTATAGCCTATGTTGTATAATTTGTTCACTCGGTTGCATTATTTATAGCCTATGTTGCATTATCTGTTGACTGTGTGATATAATTTGATGACTGTTTTGTATTATGTGTTCATTATGTTGTATTATTTGTTGAATGAGTTGTATAAATTGTTCACTCTATTGTATAATTTATTGACTGTGTTGTATAATTTATTGACTGTGTTGTATAATTTATTGACTGTGTTGTATAATTTGTTTAATGTGGTGTATAGTTTATTGACAGTGTTATATTATTTTGACTGTGTTGTATAATTATTTGCCTTGTTGTATAATTTGTTCGCTCTGTTGTATTATTTATTGTCTATGTTGTATCATTTGTTGATAGTGTTGTATAATTTGTTGACTGTGTTGTATAATTTGTTCACTCTATTGTGTAATTTCTGATGTATATTTAACTTTCCTTATTGCAAACGTGCCATTTATGTTATATCTACCTTTCGATAATCATATTGTATCATTCGATATTCATATATTAAGAATGCCATTTATATTACATTTCTTATATTTACATGGTATCATCGTCGTGCTAATTATATAATTGTCGTTCGTATTGTATCTTTCGTTATTACGGTATAGGTAGTCCAAAATACTCTATTCCATGTGTAATCGGTATTTTCTTAAATGAAGGGTAATAGTGATGAAAGAAACATATTTTTATCGAGATAAATCGGGATTGAAAAAATCGTCTTGTTTTTGTCTACATTTTTCGCCGATGACGACAACAAACCCGACTACAAATAATTGTCATTTTTTCCGTTATCATGCGTAAAGGATGTGCGATGTAAGCTTGAAGACATATCATCAATCGCGCGATGAACACTTTTTATTGTGCCCTACTCGCTGTGTCGGTCGTCACAAAGTGAGATTTGTCTGACAATAATCCATTAATGTTCGTTTTCCATTGCATGTTTCTCATAGACGGTTATTTTCGGCATTTTGAGAAATCTAAATAACTTTTCGATTCTAGGGTTCATGTTCATTAATGCATACATGTACTAGAACTCGGAAGTAATTTTTCGGAATCAAAAAATTTAACAAAAAATCAATGTCCCGCGAAATTGCGCAAATAAAATTTCCGCAAATCAACGTAGCAAGTGAAATTCATTTTCTGGGTTATCATCTTTTATGAAAATAAACGCAAAAACAAAGTATAACCATTATTTTAGAGTGCTGTTCGTTTTGATACTACGTTGTAGTAATTAAAGAACGATTTAAATAATTCGCAGTGATGTTTGGGCATAATTAAGCATATTGATGTGTCAAATAAGGAAGAAAAGTATAGATTCCGCTAAAAATGCCGGCCTTATTTCGAAGTCCGCTTGCCATAATGTTAAAATCCCTAATATATTTGGCACAGTAGCAATATTGCATATTTAACCCTGAAGAAAACATGGTGATAATTTAATCAAAGTTAACTTGGAAGAGAAATTAATATGAACATCATCACGACCTGTTAATGGACTTATTTCACGTGTACCTTTATTGAAATAGATTCCGAACATGATAATTACATCGCTTTCTGTTATTTCTTCAGTTGTTAACGCCAGCGTTTCAAAAAGCTCCCCTCCCCGCTCAATTTTCACATCTCAACCTATTTTAATTTATTAATTTCTATATTCAGTTGCTGTCAACAGCTAAATCTACTTAAGAGTAGCTTTGAACGTATGATACCATGTGTGTGTTTATCTCCTGCTGCATTGAAATAGCTTATATCCGTGTTACTGATTATTCAGAGTATACCTGTTGTAGCGTAAACATCGGGGCCCGGTTGGTCAAGGGATGATTAGCTTAATCATATGATTAGTGAAATTTTCATTTCTAGCATTTTTAGCATTTTTCATTATTATATTTTGTTTAGCTTTCTTTATCAATGGTTTTTATTGACCTGTTCATCAATAGATTTTTAGCTTTTTTATCAATAGATCTTTTAGCTTTCTATATCAATAGATTTTTTTAGCTTTCTTCATCAGATTTCTTTAGCATCAACAGATTTTTATCAGTCTTCCTTAATATATATCGACATTCTTCATCAATGTATTTAAGCATAAATCATCAATATATTTTAGCATTATTCATCAATATATATTTCAGCATTATTCATCAAAATAGTGTAGAATTATTCAAAATATTTTATCCCCCGCTTTCTCCGAAACGTGGAATATTAATTTCGGTTTGTCCGTCTGTCTGTCTGTCTGTCTGTACGTCTGTCTGTAACACTTCGTTTCCGTGCAATAACTGTAACAAATGTAAACCGATTTTCTTCAAACTTGGTGACAAGCTTAAATGCCTTAAGGACTCGGCCAAGTTCGATCGCGACTTTCAACGGAACTTATTTAGCGGAGTTATGGCCCTTTGCTTAAATTAAAAAAAAGCAGTTTCTGCCACTTCCGTACAATAATTGTAATAAATATTAACCGATTTTCTTTAAACTTGGTAACAAGGTTGAATGCCTTCAGTGCCTAGTCAGGTTCGATCAACTCTTTCAGTGGATGTTATCTATCGGAGTCTATGGCGTCGCAAGATACTGGTGATACTTGACGTACTTCGCGGTTTAGTATTAACCGTGACGTATTAGTCATGTATTAATATATGAAGTATTATATACCAAACGAACTGGAAGGATTCACAGATTTCAAAAATGTAAGCATTTGACAGATATAAAGAAAACATTTAAGAAAAAATTGTAGATATTTGTCAACATAACGTCATTTTCTCGTTGTCCCATGTTACATCGCGGTTTCGCAAATACGTAAGAAAGTAACGGTACTCTCGTAATTTTTCACTCAAAACGGTTAAACTTCGTCCATGTTAGGTACGGTATATATGTATTTTGTAAATTAAGGCATTTTGGAATTTGAGTCTTTTCTCAGTCGTAAAAGAGTAGAATAGAAAAAAGAGGAAAAGTGTCCCATCTTGTATCAAGATGTACCGCGTTGTTTAGCTACACTGAAATGTATTAATAAGACGATATAAGTGGACAATAAGCAATCATTACAAAGTACAGGTTCAATAAAACTATCTGAGGTAGAAATCATATGCAAATATAAAACGGTACCTTAATTACATTTATTTTGCCGTGTCCAAAGCAAATGTCCCAAATGCGAATATGCCCTACCTTAATCAACGACATTACATTTATGACGTACTCATACCAAAAACGCTTTGTCTTGCGTTGTTGGCTCTATAAGCATAAACAAGTACAGTTTGTGTTGTTAATTTTCATATATAACATGACCCATGTCAGTTGCAAATTACAAAAAATATGTCCATTGCCGCATGTTACATAGAAATGTCCCATGTTCACGTTTACGTCAAAAACTTATTTCATCATGACGTGGCCGTTTATCCAACCATAAAACAACATTCACTGATCCAACCATCTGCTGCAAATATTTTCGTATGATAATACACTAAGTATTAAGTAATGAGTCCTTCTAAAGACAAACCGAACAGTAATTATAACAATTAAACCAGTCCCCCCCCCCCCCCCCCCCCGTTAGACTAATAACTTGTTTTACGGTAACTAATGAAAAAGGCTGAAAGCTTGCACTTAAGGTACCGGTGCGAGCCCCAACTTCTCCATACCACCTCCCATATTATCAGTGTTGTGGGCATTGCGATTTCAGTGTTGTGGGCATTTCGATTTCAGTGTTGTGGTCATGATATTACTACATGTAATCTTATGTATGCTATTGTTTATTTTCTTGCAAATTAAAGTCTCCGGAATATTGAAATATTCCAAACATCTGCGAAATAAAATTTTAATCCAACTCGTGACGGTATCTGACGGAACATTTTGGTTAAAATTTCAAGATATAAACATCGAAAAAATACATTACACTCATAGGCTTTCGTATAATTTTTGTGTATGTGTAAATGTATTTCTATTTAATGAATTCATAGAGGAACAGATTACTATACAATTGAGAAGCTCGCGAGATGTCACGAGAGAAGTTTCACGAAATGGAAACTACGATAAGTCTGTGACCTTTCACGATAACCCCTTCAAATGAATACTGGTATCGGGAGGTGAAATTATCATTTATGTGCGTATGCTTACATGTACATATTAATTTGATAAATGTAGCCCAATATCAAAATTATTCAGTATGAATTGTACATTGACTTTTTGGTTTTTAAACATTTTGGTCTGGATCCCGGCCGGACACCAGACATGGCCGAGGCTTTAAGGCATAATCGGGGAGGTGCCCGAAGAGTTTTAACTCCAAGTAAAATCTCTCCGGTGTCCGAAGATTTTCATTACCGGCAACATATCCTTCACACATCGTTTAATATCGTCCGATATATATTCGGCCGGGAATCGAGCGGCAATCGCCGCCCGACATTCGGCAGGGCCTGATACAACTATCGCTCGTTGTCCGTAAGATACTCGGGCGATAGTCGTACGATGTCCGGTGAATAGGCCGGTTATCGCCTGGACATAAGATGATAATTAGCCGATTTAATGTTCGGTTGTTATTCACTGCCTCACCAGTCCTCTAAAATTTTCTTTCGAATTACCGTACGGCCTCCTTTTTATGTAAATAATGTGTGCCCTTTTTTGACCGGTGTTGTCCGATGTCGGAAAAATGGCAAAATCACAGGTGTACTCCCGATTACCCTCTATCCTCGGATACCCGTGACCAAATTTAAAGCATAGGCGACATGTTTCGGACACTTTCATCAATTTCTGAACTTTTGATTATCTTTTGGATATATGCTTGGGTTAATATGGCGTATTTAACGATAGGTTCCTAACATTTAGCCTATAATAAAATACATACAACTCCAAACTTGCATTGTTATGTTTAGTAAAAGGATTCGGTGGTCGTCAGTGGCACGGTACATGTACACGTACCTTGAAACTGTCGGGGTGTTGTTGTTTCATTTAATTAACATACTTATTATAACATATTAACTGGCAGCGCACAAAGCATATAAGGTAGAAAAGTAAAAGCATCAGAAGTAAAAACATCGACCTGTGGTCACTACATGATATATGTAATTGTCCCACAGTCGTTTCAAACTCATGACCCAGAGATGAACTCCAATCGCCAATCAAGCCCCTTTCCCAAATCTGAATAAGTCTAAAAGGTTGATACATACATGTATATTAGTAACCGTTGTGTCGTCACTGTAGAAGCATGTGGCTACAAAATTGAGCGTTCCACGAATTAATTACGTCTAAATCACCTACACGTTTTGTTGATACATGTATGTACTATATTGCCGAGTACAACATTTGACTGTTTACGATGCTATCTAGATATGTAGTTTCCTTTTGCGGGGGTCGTAGAATTAGAGAATATTATGAAAAAAAAATTGAGTTAAGAATTTTTTGTTAACATATCCATGTAGTGAGTTCAGTTTAGTCTTTATCGACCTGTATTTATCATGGTACTCTATTGTATTTACTGGAAATACTACTGTGCTGATGTCAAACAGCAAATATCGTAATACTATCTTTTTCGTTAAAACCTTACATTAACGTTGCCTTATGAAAATGCAATCGCCGTATTTGACTTCTAAATCGAGAACGGCTTATAATGCACCTTGATGTACTATATTAGCATTTTATACCTTTACATATGATGGAGAATCTTTAATAGTCACTTTCAGGGGACATTATTTTACACATCTTGCTTCCGAATAAGACTTCAGTTTATTTTTTCATGTTTCAACCAAGGTTAAACCTAACCTCAATAATGTTAACCTACCTGAAAGTGGGGGATGGAAATTCCACGAATTTGCTTGTAGTATTATTCATCTGTATATTTTAGCATTACACAACACAAAGAAAACAATTTGCTGAATTCGGTGTTTGCTTCATTTTGATGAATTTCCACTTCTTCAAAATTTAAAGTGGACAGCAAATAAATAGTATAAATTAATGAAGCTAAAATTCTTAAAGTTTTAAGTTTTAGAAACCACACGTGTTTACGTTGACCGAAGATGGACTGAAAAACTTATGTTGTTGTTGTGCTGCATTTTCGTCAACAAAATATGAATGTTAAGCATTTAAGTCAAAAGCTATTGTTACACGTATGGTTTATTATATATAGCAGCACATGACCATGATAAAGCTTAATATAACTCCCTCCCCCTCCTTGCGAATAAATGCAACTAAACACTACCAGTGAGATATTCAAATGTGAAATGCAAATGTGACATATAGGAAATGTTATAACCAACGGCATTGAACTACATTAATTACAAATGCTAAAAACCACAACAATGTTGACGTAACACTTCTCTACAGCTGAATACTAATGCATCTTTGTATAACCCCGAGACAAATAACACGCGTGGTGACGTTGATATCTTAGTAAGAAAAATGACGTTGGATTGCCAGAAAACGTACTGTCTGTTGACTGCATAAAATTACATGGTTTATTACTTAAAGACGTTATATATGTTATACTGTAAGTATGAACAATGATGTATCAACGAAGTGGAAAGATTATGAGGTGGCTTTCAACACGGGACCACTTGTGTGTGTAGCTGTGGTTTATGTACCACTTATGGTTTGGTTTGTTTCGTATTGTTTAAAAAATGCATATATATATTATGTATACTTTGTGTAATGTTATTACTCAAAATGGGTATTAAGTTGAGACAAAAAAAGAAAATTATGATGATTTATGAATGTATATAAATGTATAACACTAAGGCTGTGGATATCATTAATCACTGTTTTCATAGGTCAGGACATGTGTATCATGCACATGTGAAATATCAAGCAACATAAGTTGTCTGTCAAAGATATGGTAAACGGACAAATTAGTGACTGATTCTATGCATAAACAAGAAGAAAAAAAAAAAAAAAAAAAAAAAACCCAGAAATATGAAAAATGACAAATTCCACGACATTGTCTATTATTTCAATTGATATCTTTCAAATGGTATAGCATAGGATTAAACAGGCACAATATGTATGCTGTACCTGAGCTGCTGCCCCCTATATAAAATAAATGCAAAAATTGAACTCCGAGGAGTCGATATAAAATATATTTTTAGGATCAAGGTAAGGTTAACAAAATAATGTTAGAGTGATTCGAGTAATATTAGATACAAGTTGCTTTAGTTCACTGGCGCGGGCCTGGGTCCAGCATACAAAACGTCGCACGACTATTGTGTAATGGCGGACAGCTAACATTCCACTTTGACAACAATGGTTTTTGGTATATCACAGAAATACCGACAACACCAACTTCCATTTCAACTTCATAGACATTTTAATGCACTCTTAAAATGAAGTTTACCTTTAAAGGATGTCTTTTATTTGTTATAAATACACATGTAAAAGTATCACATCAACACATTTATTTGTGTATATTGGAAAAAAAAATACCCCCAAAAAAACCAACAACGGAGAATCACTCATAAGAAAACACCTCGGGAATCCCACACAATGTGAAAGTGAGGATAAGTTTAATTGCAATGTACTATAATGGTTATTAGACACCCCTCCTATAGTGTGTCAGTACCATTGGTGTGACAAATGGTCACTTTGGTATAACGCCACGCATTATATTCCCCTGGAAAGCTGTTTATAAAAATATAAGAGTTTGTTGCACGTTACACAAAGATAATATGAAACTGATAAATACAATATGTATTTTATTTAAACTTGTAACCTCTTCGAGGTGACTAGAATGGAATGAAACAGCTTAAAAAATTGCTGACATCAAAATGAATAAAAAAAATATAATCTTAAGATACTTCTTTAAATGGATATCGGAGACAACGAGGAAAAGTTGGTATTTTTCTGATACCTGTAGCTTTTCAACTTTATGAAATCCTCATATGTTTTCACGTAGAAATGGCTCTTTGAAGAAGACAAAAACTAAGATTTATAATAATATTCATGAGTCTAGAGTCCTGTATCACGAAACATTTTTCATCTATTTTGCCTTATAAAGCTTAAGGTAGCTCCATACTTTTGGGAAAACCCATGTCATTTTTTTCTAACATGTCTTATTTTCTTACTTTTTTCATGTAGATTTCAAATCTGTGAAGAAAAATGGGTGGTCTCAACTTTTTTTTTGAGATATTTGAGCTTGAAATATACCGGCATGCAAATTTGCTGGCCGAGAATAGAAAAATTCATAAAATTATGTTTTCTGTAATATTAGGGTGAATGTAGTCTCGATCCTGTTTATTTTTTGTCCTTAATTTCTAACAATATAGCAGTATACAAAACTCTTGTATTCTTACAGATGCTAACTAATTTTTGTTATTTTCCAGGATCGTTTCTATACGTAATTATCATGTTTTGCCATATTTTCGCCCGTAAAAAACTAAATAAATAGGCCAAAAAGGAAATGAAAACCAATGTCAATTTCACAATATTTGTATATGATATGCCCGAGGTAATATATATTTTAAATATCATATAAAAACAGTCCTCGATCAAAATTTCACAATTTTGTAAGCTTGAAGTTTGTAACTCGCAATCCTATCCCATTTCATCCAGTGCTAAGATGGGTAATATTTGACTATTTTTTTTGAAAAACATGCCGCAAAAAACATTCCACATCAGTTCAAATGTTTTTGTGATATTATATCTGGTTTATGTCTATTTGTTTTTATGATTTTCTCGAAATCCCTATGCGAATTTTTTAGAATTCCGGAATTTCGGTCCGGATGGGTCCCCTCTTATCATTTATTGCAACGAACGGCACTTCCGGAGTTTGAAAATCCATTCCCATTTACGACAGGGACTGCAAAAGCCTCAGAGATAGCATATAATTTTCACTTCACTGCTTTTACTTAATTTATTTAATGACTTTAAACATTCAAATTTATATGTAGACAACTTTCACCTATTGACAAAACATCCAAGTGGGATGTCGTGGCGTATCGGAAACCTATACTGGATTGCCTGCAGTAGTTTTTCTACTCTCCGCTAGGCTTCGCTCCGAAAATACAACGACAGGGTAGGGCTATCGATCTTGGAAAATTGATTGGGTAATATTTATAACGTTCAGGGAATATTCCTTTTCAAAATGGCGCCTGCATATTTTCGCGGAAAAATACCAACACATATTTTTTTGGAAATGCTGACCTCTAGTCTGCTATAAAATGGTAAATTGTAAACAGTATTAATGATTTATTGATGGTAAACAACTTTTAAAAAAACATTAGTTGTGTATTTGGTATTGTAGTATTTATGAGCGCAACCTAGCGGAAAGAACTGCCGGTATAGCGTCATATGAACTGGCACAGTTTTCAAAAGTATGAACCTACTACCTTAACATTCTGCGTGCTAGACATAAAACAAATCTTCGTTTAGCAAACACAGTCAGTCTACTAGAGACACAGATATTCGACATTTCATTAATTATGCTGGTTTGTTTCTGTAAATCTGTATCACTCAGCTTTCGGAGAAATAATACACCGACTTCGACATAACATCGATTAGTTCGACCTTCCTGTGCTTATGACGTCATATATATTGACGTGGTTGTTGTGGTGTCAAAATCACCGGAAGTTTCGACTCATTGACGGTTTGTCTTAATTAGCTCACAGTGCTTTGGTATCTGAAAATTTCAGTATTACATCATTATAAATTTGTTGCCGCCAAAAGCCTCCTTTCGAGACTTGTCATCAGATACAGAGAGCAATTCCGATACAGAACATGGTATTGAATCCTTAGAAGGCCATTGCATGAGAGAATGAAAATAGTGGCCATACAGATTTTAAACACCAAATGGAATAATTTGTCATCCTTACGCTTTAGCTCATATAAAACAAACGGTATAATATTTACTGACTTTTTAGGCGGAGCAGACATACAGAATAAAGCACATTGCAAAATAGATACGTTTCTTTACGCCTTATTTATTTTAACAACTTTAACAATTTGAAGTTGTGATGTCGACCTTTCAGTACGTGACGTGCGTTTTAATCCATGGCATACAATTTGACCTAGGAATTTTATTAGATGTCAAAACCACAAGAATGTTGCGTCATGATTTTCTGCAGCTGTGCAACCTTGTATTTTATTTAAGGTAGGTCCATACTTTTGAAAATCGCGCCAATTCATATGACGCTATACCGGAAGTTGCGGAGGTTTGTTTAAATTCTAGAATGGTTTCCGATACGCCACGACATCACACTTGGATATTTTTTCAATGGGTGAAAATTTTCTACATAGATTATTAAATGTTTAAAATCATTAAACAAATCAAATAAAAGCAGTGAAGAGAAAATTATATGGTATCTCTGAGGTTTTTGCGGTCCCTGTCGTAAATGGGAATGGATTTTTAAACACCGGAAGTGCAGTTCGTCGCTATAAATCATAAGAGGGGACCCGGCCGGACCGAAATTCCGGAATTCCAAAAAAATCGCATACGTATTTCCTTTAAACACAAAATTTAGAGAAAATCATAAAAACAAACAGACATAAACCAGATATAATATCACAAAAACGTATGAACTGATGTGGAATGTTTTTTTTTGCGGCATGATTTTCAAAAAATAGTCAAATATAACCCATCTTAGCACTGGATGAAATGGGGGTAGGGTTGCGAGTTACAAACTTCAAGCTTACAAAATTGTGAAATTTTTATCGAGGACCCCGTGTTTTTATATGATATTTGAAAAACATATTACCTTGGGCATATCATATACAACTATTGTGAAATTGACATGGGTTTTCATTTCCTTTTTGGCCTATTCATTGATTTTTTACGGGCGAAAATATGGCAAAACATGATAATTACGTATAGAAACGGTCCTGGGAAATAACAAAAATTAGTTAGCATTTGTAAAAATAAAATAGTTTTGTATATTGTTCTATCGTAAGAAATTTAGGACAAAAAATCAACAGGATCGAGACTACATTCACCCTAATATTATAGAAAACATAATTTTATGAATTTTTCTATTTTCTGTCAGCAAATTTGCATGAATGGTATATTTCAAGCTCAAATATCTCAAAAAGTAGTTCGAGAACACCCACTTATCTTTACAGATTTGAAATCTACATGATAAATGCAAAAAAAATAAGACCTGTTAGAAAAAAATGACATGGGTTTTCCCAAAAGTATGGAGCTACCTTAACCAGAATGTAAATCACAGGAAAAGTGATGTTGATATCTATGTAAGGAATGTGACGTATTTTGTTGTCTTAATCTTAAATCTAATGTTGTTTACGTAAAGCTGTCGATTTCTTTGTTGAGTTTTGATGCATGATATAATGTTACAGTTACACATATAAAATAAATAAATCTATTGAAATTGAAGGTCTATTATTGTGAACTTCCATCAGTATACTAATCTGTAACAATGTTTCTTACATAAAGGGTGTATTTTTTTATTTCCTTTCTTCATGTCGATTAAAATTTCCTAATTAACGATTTAAATATGCTGCACTGCTGATAAATGGTATATTTTTCTCTATCAAAAACAGGAGCAGAGGAATCTGTATTTTTCTTCGATTACAAAAGTTACTTTGTGTTAATTAGACATATATATACACGATTAAATACGAATTATTGTTCACATCAATCGGCGGTGGGGCGTCTTTAAAAAGATATTGATATGTAAAGTTAAATATTTAGTTGCTATTAATTCTCTCGAATGCGCGAAATACGCAAAATACTTGCAAATGTGTACACAAAAAAATCTAGTTTGGAATAATGAACTTACATATATTTATTCCTTATTGACAAATATGTATCTTCATGACAATTATTTGTAAATATATATATAACATGGATTTATCAGGGAAAAAACCATAAGACAAACGGAAATAGTCATTTGCTACTACATTTATTGTCCAAACCTGTTTCATCCGGATATCTGTCTAAGTATTTATTAAAGGGGCAGATCGCCTTGAAAATTTGATTTTTATGCGAAAAGTATGCGCAGACATTTCCCCCGTGCGGGACCCCAACTCAAGCGTTTTTCGGATCCAGATTGTTTGTTGTCGTATGCGGAAAATGGCTGAACCAAACAGTGACAGCTGCAGATTTCAGGTTATATCCGAACAGGAGACCTCTTTAATTTTTATTTTCATATGTGTGAGATGATCGTCTTCAAAATTAATGATGTATGACATTGTCAAACGTTTTTATTGTCGTTGATAGGAAATCATTAGGTTCTCAGGTCTCAATAAGCATGTGATTTGGAAAACGGATGCATATTCAGATTTGGGATAATGTATTGTTACAACTGTCGGTAACTGCTGGGGTATAGCAATACGTACTTATACATCCGGACGTTAGATTAACAAAGCAATGTAAAACAATGCAGTTGAAACTACTTGTGGTAAATCCATGTGGGTATGTTTCAGTTAGGGCGGAAATCTCCGGAGATTTTGATCTTTACATTGACAAAAGTTATTATGCACGTAGTAAAAGACGAATATGACCACATAAGGACATAAATGCCTCAGATAAGGACATAAATGCCTCCGAAATATGAGGCACTCACGTGTGTTTTTGGATGCGGATGTATATCTAGGTTTGGTTGGCGAAAACTGTTATCAACTGCTAAAATCAACTGAATGGTGGGAAGGACTTTTTGTGAAGTCAATAAATACCCTTCACAAACAAATTAATTACTTTCTCAGCAAGGGGAGATCAGTTAATGACTTCGTCACGAGGATAAATGGTTAACTTGTACTGTTACACGTGTAGCAAAGTCTGGCCGTAGGGCTTTAGTATCATCACTTATTTGGCCTGTTAACTTTGTCACTGTCACGGATTAAAACTAAAGGGAGATAATCTAAGATGAGAAATATAATCAGAATATCAACAACCTATAGTCTGGTGGCCAGTCTAAACCATGTAATAATGTCTTGATTATAAATACATATATATTATAGAATAACCTTTGCGCCAGTTGTTTTCATTTGCTATCTTGAAGATCAATCAGATTGATACGATTTGTCATATCCAATTCCACAGCGATTCCATCTTCATAATTGTTCATTATAAAGGGCAATGGTCTATTAAGGAGCGGTATTAAAGAAAACCTTTCTATGATTGTCAGGCGACTTTCGATTTCTATGTAAATTAACTATTACCTACTGTTCTTTAAAATACGCATATCCTCAGAGACTATTGACCGGTTAATAGTTTGAATATTGACTAAGACAGAATTTTAAAATTATAGGTTCTTTAATGATATTTGTTCCGGTTTTCAAAAGATTATTTAAGGACAACCTCTCCAGCCTGTTTCAGGTCGTTAAAACTGTTGTTAACTAACGGGATGCACCAAACAGTTCTCACAATACCTGATGGGGAACAAGCACAGACACACATAGTCATTAACACCTAACTAGCAAACACATAAACAAAGCAATGCCGAACAAGGGTGTGTGATATACTAAATCCATGTGTGTCGATCTCCTAGCGAGCGAATTAGTTTGGGGAATTCTTCACATGAGACATTGGTCACATAAGTGCATACCTGGTTCAAGAATGCCGGAAGCGATCACATGTGTTTTGGGGACGGATGTGTATTAAGGTTTGCGTTGAATTGGTTCAAACTGTAAGAGTGAGGAAAACTTTGGAGGAACACACAGGGAAACACCCACAAAAACCTTGGAGGAACACACAGGGAAACATCCACAAAAACCATAATACTGAAAACCAGTAAAAAAAAAAGCAAATTTTAGTAACTGTAGTAACCATCTGACATTTTGCTTATGCTATACATAGGAAATAAACAATGAACGAGCTCATTTTTAAAGACAAACGTTCTGGTAACTTTTAATGATATTAACGGAAACACAGGCTTAGCTTAGGTTACATTTGTTACACTGTACGCTATAAGTAGGTGTTGTGCTGTACTAATTATTTGTTAGGCGCTGCTAATCTGAAAAATTTCAAACATGAAAATGGATTATGTTTAATTGTGACTTGTCCCACCTAGATATTCTGTCAACTTTATTTCTTTTCTACTTTTAAATCGTCAATAGTCAATGTTCTATTTAAGGAAATTACAATACACTAGGAAACTATAGTGTCAGCGGTTTGGAGTTCAATAACAATAATATTTTTTTGCATTTCTGTAAATTTTTGTTTTGTTTTTTGTTGTTGTTGTTGATTTTACTGATTGATAAGAGATCAAAAAAGTGATTATGAATAATAATTTGTTTTTGGGAAACATTTTTGCTGCGTAAAGCCAAATGTGAAAAAAAATGCTGAAAAATCACCATTTTTTAGCTTAATTTTTTTTTCATTTCTTGCGAACAATAATTAGTATAATAAGTACAAATTACTACATATATTGGATTATTTGGTCCTGACATGTATTTGTTCTATTGTGGTCATTTTGATACCTCATTTGTTTTCTTTGGTTGAAAATGGCAATGTTGTTTCTATTTTTCACTTTTTAGTGAAATTCGAGATGGCGTCCATTTTGATGACGCCATAAATGGAACTTATACAATGTTAACCTTTAGACTGCCGAATGTTCTGCTCCGCCAATTCAAACATTCAACAGAAGTATCGTTCTATGACGTCGTCAATATTATGACGTCATAATACATCGAATATCTCAAGACACCTGCCATATCAACGTTTCATGAAAGCTGTAAACCTTTTGACTTAAAATGGAGTCTAGTGAATGCTGTTAGCTGTAATTTGATAACAGTCTCAGTATATATAATGTCAGCAAAATCTTACCAGCCTTATCATCATCTGTTCGGTGGCAAGCGAACAAGTTCATCACATGAAATTCAAATTTACAATTTGTATATTTTATACAAATGTATCATTGTTTCAGTGCGCCTGCTTCGAAACATAACTACAATAACAATAGCTATAGACACATGTATAGTATATTAAAATGAAATATATATTGACTTTGCTTTGCATCATTTCTTTATTTACAATATACGTCTATGTTGGAATAACTATTCATTTATCTAACTACTTTGTTATGTAAAATATACTCAACTTGTACTTCAAAAGAGTACTGTAACATAGAAAATTATACTTCACAGTCAAAGAGCACTATTGAAAACAAGGTCGATTTTGATATTATAATCGTGAGGGTAAAAAAGGCAAGGAAGTATTATTTCGACCCTATTGAATATTTTCATTGCTCAAAGCAATCCACATGTCGTCCTTGCCACTGACGATGGAGTCCGCGGTGACACAAAGAACAAATTGTTCTGCTTCGACGACGGGTGCCACGACCATGACGCAGTCGTGACGAACAAACACAGCAATCTTTCTCCTTCTTCTGTGGTAGGGTTATGGGCATAACTGTTTTGGCAGTAAATCGACGGCGAGGATTGCTGGGTTTCTTCGTCCCTGCCAAGGCTTCGATCACCGTTCTAATGTACTCAACACGGCTCTTCACTTTTTGCCTACTAGTATTCTTCTTGTACAGGATATACGAATTCATTAGAATTCTAAAGAAGAGGTGCATAAGCATTTTCTTCCAAACCTTCCTACACTTCCTCTGTTTTCCATAGGAGTAAAGTAACCCGTCATTCAAGTCTACTGCTCCCATGTTTCTGTTGTAAGCACTTCCTCTGTTTTCCATAGGAGTAAAGTAACCCGTCATTCAAGTCTACTGCTCCCATGTTTCTGTTGTAAGAGGAAATGGCGCGGGGTTTTCCGGATGACAGATCCTGTGCCGGTAGAATGGTAGATAGCATTCTTACTGGTTTCTTGTCTTCCTCTCCAAAGTGAGACATGCACAGATAATCTCCACGTCGCATGTAGACTGTCCCTTGGTGATCTGCATTTTTCACCGTGTATGGCATAGGTCGATTCTTCCGGAGTGTACCTATAAAATAAATACATGTATATGTACGCTATATAGTGTATATATAAGGGTAAATGAAATAATTCTGGTTCTGAAGACATTTCTAATAATGTATCTAGTATACATGCCAGTCAAAAATGAGGAGCGTTGAAGAAGTTTGTGTCCGAGATGAATGGAAGTGAAAAAACTGTCACAATAAACATGGTACCCTTTATCTAGAAGTTCTGTCCCTCCGAGGAACCCCATGACTACATTTGTTCCTTGAAGTTTTCCGTGCGGAGTGGGGTCGAACTCGCGTCCTCTGTATACGTGCATCTGGAGTACATATCCCGTTGATGATTCGCAAAGAATCCAGAATTTCACACAGTACTTTGCCACTTTCGATGGAATATACTGCCGAAGGACGCTGTGGCCTATTGTTGGTACCAGCGACTCGCCAACTAGTCTAACCATCCTACGACAAATTAAGCCGAACCTCAAACAAATTGCAAAAGAAACTTTTTATTCATAATCATAATTAATAGTGTATGGTTAAACACACATACAAATTCGAAAACACAGGGATACTGAGAAAGGTCAAATTTAAAAGGTCAAAGGTCAAACTAGTTTTTTGAATCAGTAATGTATTACATACACTATAGCAATAAGTAATATCATGAAATAGATGTTGTATGACCATCTCTACAGTTTGGCAGAATCAATGAGGAAATAATTCTATCAGTATTTACAACTTTAAGAAAATATGAGGAAATTTAAACAATGTTTACACGTTACCGAGAGTAAAATATGGAACGATTCGTCCCATAATTATGATATTATAGAAACGGCAGCTGATGACGTGTAGCAAGCATTCAGGAGCCGCGGGTTTATTTGTCTTTGTAGGTAATAACAGTCCATTGCCGACTGACCAACCCCAATCACAAGGGTTCATATTGACATCATTTGCCCATGATTGCACTTGAAGGTATGTTCTCATGCTATGGAAACTAGCGGCAGCTGAGGTAGGTGGTATCGTATGAACTTGGACACAAGTTTTGTTCGTTAAAACGCGGTGTGAAAATTTCCGATATCTCAGAAGGTCTAGACCTTCATGAATAACTCCGCCGTACAAAGCAGTGACTAAATGTTCTCCAGATTGAATCACTTGTTCCTTTGTACTTTGTGTAAGAAACGTGATTGTGACTTCAAGAAATCATCATTGCTTATCTTTTTGAATGCTGCTGCTTTGCTGATGCCATACATTCTTGAAGTGGTATCACAACCACTTAATGCGTGTATAACCGGCAGAACCTCACAAACATCGGATCCAAGAACAGTTTTGGTCTTCTGTAAATCCCATACTTTGATTTTCCCTCTGGAGATGAGATCTGATCTGAAGTACAAAGGCAGAGATTTGGTCAAATCAATATGGAAGAGGAATAATACCAGAAGATCGGTGTCTTCTCCCAGCAAGACAGTTGGTTTTGACAAGATACAGCAGTTTGTGCAATCAACACATCAGCGTCAGATGTTGCCCTTTTAGTTGCAATTCCGTTTTCAGACATCTTTCTGCTCAAAAGATTGATTAAGTTATCTTTATTGGCATTATTGGCTAGAAACATCTCTTTCTTCGTTCTAAACGGAGTGTTTTCTGTAAAGTTCACCTGAGTACCAATGACTCCTCGCTCGTGATCTTCTCAAATGAATTGCGTCTTCGCATTTGGACCTGATGAATAACCGTCAAATACCACGGTGCAATCATCATGGGCGTACCTGATGCAGTCAATGTATCTTTGGCAGATGTGCCCGAAAGTCGAGCCATTTTGCCACTGTATCCGATGAAGAAGCGACCCACCATCGATGACATAATGTAATCCTCCATCCGCGATATCATGTCACCCAAGTTCCATATTGCATCCAATAAGGCTGACTTTTGAGCCATTCTCATCATACCAGATGGTTCAAATATTGAACTTGGAAAGCTACACAGTTCAAAGGTAAATATTTCAGATCTATCATCTTCGAAGTTGTCAGCAGCTGCCATAAATCTCTGGAACAACAGTTGAGGATCTATTGATATACTTTCATCTCTTAACTTGAAAGAAACGTTCTCGTTCATTCTAATGGCTTGATTCCTTCTCTTAAAGGTAAAATCAGCAACGCTAACGTTGTTCATTGAGTCTAAAATTGCCGTTCCTATTTCTTTTGCGATGTCGACATTAACCTTTGAGTCTGCAGTAACACCAGTTTCGATATTCCTCAGCTTTTCGTCTTCGATGACTGGATCACTTACAGAAATGAAATTGGCAAGCTTGGATATATCTGTGCAGTCGCGCATTTTCCTTGACATGCCCTCTTCTTTGTGCTGATCACTGGTTCGGAAATTCATCGATGTTAGCTCCTGCATTGCTAAGTTCATTTCTGCACAGTCTGGCATTGCTAAGATCCATTCAGCCCTCTGACTCTCTGTCATACCCCTGCCTCTTGTTAAACCACCAGACGTTTTTATGCTTCTCATGAGGATTTGTTCTATGGCTAAATTTGACGAAAGGCCGCACCAATACTTATCAGATCTTCTGATGACATGGTATCCACGATCTAAGAAAGAATATACTTCTGGGTGAGACTCTGGGAGAGCATTCATGTCTTGCAGATATATCCTAACTAATTTTGCATATAGGTTGTGGCCATCAGCTGCGAGATATGGGAGCATTTCTTTCAATGATTGTAAATGTAGTTTCCAATTTCCTGTTCTTTCTGCTCTAATAAAATCTCTAAGGATCTGTACCATATCCATGAATTGGAACCACAGGTTTGACGTTCTGAAGCCTTTGTGTGATATCCTGAACTCGTCAATCTTTGAATTGATATTGACGATGGCGTTACTGGCACATACCTGCTGGATTGACATCGTACCATTCATAAGAGCATCTAAAAGATTCATGGCCTCTGATAGCTCATTTGCCTTTGCTTCTGACTCCAAGGTTTGCTGTATCATTCCTTCCGGCTCGTTGAAGAGAGATTCTGGATTTCGAGGAATGTATAGGTTGTATTTCTTTGACAGGATATTAGCAGTCAGTGCATTGTCTGTGAGAAAAAACCTCGGACCGCTCTAGCGATTGCTTTTCCAGAAAGCATGTGGGATACTGCTGTTGGAGCATATACTGTTTCTAGGAGTTCGGATAATCCAGATCCCGCCATCAGGTGACCAACGCTACCAATGAAACTCATCTCCGCATGGAAGCCGCCCAGTCGCAATATGATTGCCTTCAGTCGACTGTTAGTGGGTTCACCCTCAATAATGGTTTTTGCTTTCCAATACAACGGCTGGTCGAACGTTATCATGGGAGTCACATCCTTTTTCAGTGCTTCGTTGCAAATAAAGTGGAGGGTCGAGTTTATGCACGTTAGATCACTAGGATTCATGTCGATGAGAGGCAGAAAGGTTACTGATGATTTCCCTGGAAAATCGCCTTCGAGTGTTTGATGCATCGTAGCTGCCCAGCTGTGGTATTTGTTTTCATGAGGCCAAGAGCTTCTAGAGAGGAGGTCAGTTTTCCATAGATCGTCGTTTCGAGGAGCTGAGTAATCTGCAAGGATTTCATACTTCAGTTTGGATAAGGCATTATTATGCTGTCCTTTGTAAGGATATATGTTGATCCTGGCCAAATCTGTTATATCTTGAAGTGTTGGAGATAGACGAGGGACTGGTTTTCTTTTAGATGATCCTGGTGACACTGCTTCAATAATGCCCATGCCATGGAATGTGCCATGTCCGTCCAACGTCCGCACGTTATGGTCGACATTGTCTGCAACATATTGGACGAATGAGTCTGTAATGTTGTCATCTTCCTGAATAGTTGCATCTGTACCATTAGCTACAGCGGCATTCATTCTATATTTCTGTACCTCTGTGTATGAAGATGAAAATCCCAAAGAGTTCAGAGTATCTATCATCAATTTAGACGAAAATTGATGGTGCATTTGTACGCCAAGTCCAAGTTGAAGTGGGGCAATAATTGTTCTTGGTCTACACGCCTGGATAATAGCATGTCCAATCGATGCTACTTTGAGAGCTGAATCAGCCTGTCCAAAAATGTCAGTGAGAAATGTCTGAAGAACTTCTGGAACGAAGTCTGTAAGGTCATTTTTTGAGGAAATATAGTCTGCTGAAGGATATGCCGCCTTGAATCTATTAGAAATAGATTTTATGTCAGCTTTTATCATCTTTGCTGCTGCATGGATAATAGCTTTCTTCTGTTCGTCGGGATCTTCTGTCTTTGGTCGTTGATAAAACTCTTGAAGTATCTTCGATGCATTGTGTTTGAAAGTGATCACGTTTGGTTGTCCATTAATGTTTGTGATGGTAATAGACGAACCAAAATAATCTAATAATCTCTTTTTCATGTAGACCGAACTGAAAACCTCTTCCCCGCATGTTTCTTTCATTTTCCCCACTAAATCATTTACCGTTACTTGTTCTGTATCATTTTCCTCCAAATATTGAACCAGTTGTAGAAAAGCTTGCTCCAATTTAGAATTCCTTGGACGTCCAGGGGTGCCCGTTATGTTTGTGTCATCCGTCTTCCGTGACTTGGGTATTTGTCGATTTGTTGAGAAGTTTATGCTACATTGATGATGATAAACAGCATCCGCAGCATGGAGATCGGACGAAGCCATATTAAGACGCCCAAGCACCTCTGCCGCCCATTCGTCATTCCGCGAGGCACATGTTTCTTCCAATGATTGTTTAAACTCAACAGTCTTGACTGGATAAGCATCGGGACCTCTTTTTCTGTCATTTATTTTAGCGAAATGTCCGCAAAACAGGCAATTTTCCTTGAAATTAAAATCTGGTGTTGTCGAACGCAGGATTCTAGGTCCAGTAGATGCTATATTACCAACGTCGTGTCTGTATGTAGATGAATTTGGATTCACGTAATCTCTGCGACAGTCTTTGTGAATCAATTGTCCGGGTCTTGTTCTAATTATGTCCCCTCTTAATACACTCACTTCGTTAATCTTTTCGCTCCCTTTTTGTCTTAATCGGCATGTTGCTGGACCATCATCGGATATTAATTGCATGCAGAACACGCATGCTTCCATCACGATCTGAAAAATGTAGAAAGGAAACGTTTGCATATTGATCAATTGTATGACGTTTTTCTATCAGAATCGTACGAATTTTAATGTATACATACATATTTATACAGTTAAATACAATATCAAACGTCTATTAATACTAAAAATAAGGCAAAAATACAACGATGAGTTCAAACAGACGAATTAAAAGATTTGAATTACGTGATTAACGAAAAAAGGAAAAATTGCAAAGTGTGTACGCAATTTTCAAATATGCTGTATTTTTTCACGGACAGGTTTCCATACTTTTTTGTTGCAAATAAACTCTTTTAAAGCCCCTTTTTTCCCGTGCTTTTTTGTTTTTACTTGTATTCAGTGAGTTAAATGTCATCATACATTATATAAATTCATCTCTTTGTGCTTTTTGTCACAGATCTAAGAATATTATCGCCGAGAAACTATTTAATTCAAATGGCAGCGTGAAACCAAATAAAATTATCGTAAAAGCATAGATTATCATATTCATGAGAGTATCAATGATGTATCGTAATTCGGTTTTAATATTGAATCAAATATAATATTATTTAGACTGATAACAAGATGTATAAAACGTACTTACCAGCGATAACAACGAAGGAAACATACGTCGTCTGCTTTCGTTTACAATAATTATATCCCTTTGTAGCACTCTTCATATCTACGGCGGCCCAAACGGGCCGTATGAATGGTAGGCAATATTTCGAACAGAAAACACTAAAATTAGTCATTTTCCCCTTGTTCGATTTTTTTTCGAATTTTGATATGTGTCGTATGCCTACGAAATGTAAATATTACTTGTATTTTTGTTTCTTTTGCAATTTGTTTGAGGTATGATGGTATAGTGGTTAGACTAAACGCATAGTTCTCTTGTTGGGACTCTATGGCGCATGAACTGTCGGTTAACAAAGTTCAGTAAAGGTCGAAATCTTGCCGATGGATCGTACCCAGGATGCTGTAATGTTAACGGGTATATAGTATTTACAATTACAATTTCAACAAATTTCATTTCATACAAAATATGAAATGGAATCAAACAACAGGCTAAGTATATACAGGTTCTCTCCCCTATAGTATTTAAGGGTTCAAACATTATTTTGATTGGTTTATATATCGATTTTTCGTATGTTATTTATACACGTAACAAATACAATGTACATAGTATTGTATATATTATAGAACATAAAATTCATCATTGCAGTCTCGTACTTCGAGACATAAGCATGAATCAGTCGTTTTATCTCATCGTGTATATTGTACTACAATGGTAGTCAATGTTGTAAAATCTATACCATATAAAAAGCTATACAGTACACCATCTTCATTCACAAATTGTCAAATAAAAAACTGACGTTTCTATCCGCAACGTGTCTGAAATCTTTTATGTGTAAGAATTTCAGGACGCTCTGGAACCTATTCCTTCCCATTGTTTTTCCAAACCAGTCTGACCTTTGGCTTATCGTGGATTTGCCCCAATAATCCTCTATGCTTGGTTTTTTGATAATGCTCATGTTGAACATTATAGCAAGAAAGGCATTGAATTCTGGCAAAGTCAGCCTTTTCCATTCTCTCGTTCTCGATCTGGGTTGTAGGTTTTGATCTGAGAGCTGATTCTTGGCATATCTACATGTACAAATGTATATACATAATGTCTACAGTAATCGAGTTTATATATACTGTTTTAAATCGAAATGTTTTAGATTTAAGGGAACCTGTTTACAGTAAAGTTTCATTTCTATACAGTAGAGTGAATATATATATATATATTATAGAATATTTGCGCTATATCTTTGCGTATTGTGTAGTACAGAAGTTAGAAACTATACACATTCTGTATGTTAGATTAGGAGACCTGAAATGCTCAATGAGCGTGTTGACATTAAGTTGAAGTTTAACCATTCGATTTAGCTGTTGATATATTTTATCTTTATAGGATGTGTATTTAAAAAAAAAAAATAGATCAAAAAGCTGAATTCCTAATATCAAAATGGTCATTAAACAATTGATTGCCTTACTACAGTAATATGTGTCAGTATGTGTTCCTTGAACTCTAAGGTATGAAAACATGTATTGTGAACATTTCTAATTATTTTGCCTAGAATAACTGAACATACCGACATTTTTAGTATACTTAGACTTTAATGTCATTTACATCTTTTTAAATTTCAAAAATCTAATTAAGAAGGTCTAGTGTAGGAAGATTTTTTAGCATAGCGGTACTTTATATTCTATATTCTAGGCGATATTCTGGATTTAACTTTTAAGAAGTATTATTGCTCTGTATCTGTAACTTTTACGTATTTGTATGCCGAATTATTTCCCTTGAAAGACTGTCCGGGAAGAGTAGGTTAAAGTATTTCACTGGTTCTGCGTCCCTGGCAGGCATGTCGCATACACGGAACAGACAAAAACGGTTTTGTTTTCTCAGGTTCCGGAGAAAACGTCCGTATCCACGGACCTGCCATGATTATTCTATTCGTATATGACGTAAAATGACGTCATATGTATATAGTTTACGTCACGTTCTTCAATTATGACGTCAGGTGACATAAAACATGAATACCGAGTGATAACCACACTTAAAAACTTATTTTTATATTTTGTGTTTACTTCAAATATGTGCGTGACCATATCGGCCCCCAATCGGCCCTCCCCGGCATTTAACGGGACCCATCGGCCCCTCGGCAGTTAACCCTTTCACTGCCGGATTTTTGAATTTGCCAGAAATGACGTTATAATTGATGACGCCAAAAATTGATGACGCGACATAAATAGGCTCGTCGAGAGTGATCAAGTCAAAGATATTGATGCGCGATTCGCCGACAGAAGTGACGTCGAACGTGTGTAATTTTCGGGTTTTCACCGAATTGTTCGGCCAAAAAAAAAAAAAAAATAGATATTTGCAAACACTAATAAATAATCATAAACTTATTTTATTTCATAACATTTAAGCGGTCGAATATATGCAAATTCCAATACATTTATGAAATAACATAAGTACTGATCCAATTTATTGCACATCTATATTGATCATATACACGCACAGGGACCTGTACAACCACATACTCATTGTTCAATACATTGCATGTATCACTGTTAGCCACTTAAATAGTGTCGATGCATACTGGACAATATACCGTGCCAAAAGTATTCGGCCACTTCATTTTTATATATTTCATGCATGGGACAAATTTTATTCAATTGTCATGGGTTAATTTCCCATTTTCGAGCGACAGTAGCAAAATTACAGACAGATTGCTTATAGTTATAATTAGAATAATTTTATATTGGTAATTTCAAGACACATATGTATAGGGGTTAAAGTGTACACGGAATGGTTTGGTATATAAGGCTTGATAAAGGCGTCGTTAGATAAAATTTAGAATGGAGAAAGTACGTGTTTCATAGCGATTACGGTATTAGAGATAATGCGACTTTTCTTTAAAACACACCTGAAGACCGAAGCCATTGGCCCCGATTCGGGACCCCTGACCTGTGACGTCACGAGGACAACGGGATCGACTCTACTCGCATAAGTTAGAGTGGCGATTTTCGTATTCTGCCAACTAAAACAAACTATCTGTTTGAAAATATCGATTTTGAAGACACAAATACCTGTTTACATGTCCGATACCTCTTTAATATTATCATCGATCACAGATGTGAGTTGAAATATGCTTGAAAATAGGGATTTATACCATACATATATGATGTATCTGTCGTACATTGTAGATAAATAAACATCTCCATGCGATTACTGCATAATTACACACAATAAAATATACCTAACTATACACTTACGTTGTATACTATACATGAGTATTATATCAAGGACGTATATGTTCTTGATTATGTTATCCAAAATTGCGTTGTCTGAAATCGATCAGGTGACTTAATTAATACACATTTACTACTTAATTATCAGGATATAAGTACATAATTGTTTGTCATTTAATTCTACTGTGATTTGGCGGATTTAATTCTATCAGAAACATATATTTCTGATTCTATATACCAAATTTTGAGAACCGTAATATTACAAATATTTATAATTTAGCTGGAGTGATATTTTTTATCCTTTTATTTTTTTGACGAAATACATTCAGCTTTCAAATAATACAGTACATCCGAAGACTTGTTAATATTTCACTCAAGTTCATTCATTGGTGTCTTTAATTGAAAAATAAATCATGCACGGGTCAAACGGGAAAAAATGAGACTGAAGATGTCTATTTCTAATCCAAACAGCAGATATGAGGTATCAAAATTAGAATAGCCAATGTCGTGCTACGTATACGTTACCTGTATACTGCAGTAACTAAAACGCGTGGTCAACCGAGACTAATGAGCTGTGGGCACACCTGATTACGAAAAAAAGGTGTTTAGAGACCTGTCACGCTTTGTTGATTAGCTCACATCAGGTGTCAAAATATCAGTTCACAGGTAAGTTAGCGATGGACCATCATGTAATTGTTGTATAATGTGGTGATATTTGTTTTCACTTTTCAATTCTTGGTTTACAGTAAAATATACCGTTCGAACATAACATATAACAAGTTAGCATATACTTCAGAAACGCTTATGTATATATTTGTACATATATTTCTGGTTACATGTAAATGTATTCTTATAACAAAAACTACAAAATTATTTTCAAATGACATATAGAGAAAGAACAATACAAATATAATGCACAATGTCAGAATTTTGATATTTCTGATAGTTGCTTGATTTCGGATATCCAATTCACTGTGAATTTTGGTCAATATCAATCGATATGTAATACCATTAATGATATTCTATATGACCAATAAATGTACTGTTGATGATTGTTTAAGAACACATGTCGACATACATGTACATGTAGCATAAAAAGGAAGAGAGACTCATTACAGCTATAAATGAATTATATACCACGAAATCAAACTCTCAAGTTTTTATTTTTTAACCCCCCCCCCTCCCAATTTATGTCTATGATATCTACGTGCATTGAGCTATAAAATACATTTTCTTTTCGTTATGCTGGTTCTTGAAATCCATAGGGCTAGTGAATTTTTATTAACACAGAAACATTTTCAAATTGATAATTACATGACCATCATTTTCCGAATTCGTTCCTTTAGATCACATAATGAAAATTGAAGAAAATTGAATATTCCCTCGACCAAGGATTTATAAGTGAGATACGTCCTTGCCTCGACATTCCAGGGGTTCCGATCCCTTACGATCTCTACACCCCTGGACTATCTGATAGTAAAATTGGAGACAGGTAATTCAGTCGTTTGATGTACAACAAAAGACCCGTGTAACGGTACACTGTGGTTGGCTGTGTGGCTTTGATGTTGGGCGTCGCTCTCTCTGTAGTCTTCAAAGGAAATATTTGCACGCCTGTGATTGGTTCAGCTCTTCCGCTGAGCTGCCTCAATTTTTACTTTGGGATAGTCCAGGGGTGGATAGAGATCGTAAGTGATCGGAACCCCTGGAGTATCGAGGATGGTGTCATCTTAGTAACGCACTTTGTAATTTAGTTATGAAGGATGATCTTGAATGTAAAATTATCACTCCTCTTTCCAACGGCAGTACCATTTTGGCATTTTGTTTAGCTATCGAATTACATGTGTAATAGTAAAAGTGCTGATGAAGTGGAATTGAATTGAATTGTAATAATACCCACTCGACAAATGATTACTTAGCCGCTAAAATGTTTTTTTGTCTCGGGGAATTTTTCTCCCTTCTCGTGTACAGGTAGAATATGAACTTCACTGGGATTTTTTTTTAATCTAGAACCCTAAGACCTCTAAAAATGGTCTGTGGACACTCGGGTGGCTCCAAATAGATATGAACTGTAACTTATTCTCGAAACCCTGTGCTCCCGCCGCCTCAGACCAAACATGTGTTTAATTTGTCTTGGACATCGGTTTCTCGATAATATTCAGCAGTTTTATAAATCAACAAGAGGTTCCACTAAAACGTGTTTTGTTTTCTCTTTGTGCGCACTATAGTGGGGGAGGAGAAGTAGGTTCCCATGTACCCCTCTGGCAGTTTTTCGAAACATGGTTTTTTAGGACCGGTATGATGTCTAGTTTCATTTTATGCTTGTTGCCATTGACAACTAATGTCCCATGGGGGTCATATGGCGGCCATCTTGAATTTCAGGTATCAAAAATGACCAAAATGACACATTCGCATATATGCGCATAGATAGAGAACCAGACAACATTCAGAGGCAAATTAACGCATTTCTTGATATGATTGAAACATGCTGAATACGATTAAATCATAATAATGACGTTACGTCTTCTCATTTTTGTGAAATGACCGGAAAACAATGAAATTTTCAGCTTTTCCCCTAAAAATCGATAAATGTCATAATTTACATCACATGTAAAACAATTGATGGATTTCGAAGTGCACTAACCCTTGTGTAAACGCATGTGTACTATAAGAATATCGCATGAGTGAGGTGGGAAAAAGAGAGGGACCCCCCTACACACACACACAGAAAAGAAAACGCAGAAGAAAAAAATTGAAAAACAAAATCAATAAATTAAAACTCCAAATATTCTGTCAACACACATTGTAACGGTTATTCTGATTTGAACTGACTCTTGTCTAAACATATGTGCATTATAAAAGGATAGAATTATGGTTTTTAGCAGAAGAAGCGAGATGACCTCCAACCCCCTCCCCAATAATTAAAAAAAAATATATTCCCGGATCCAGTTAACATCCAAAGGCTGGTTCACATGTTTTATCCATAATTCAGGCAGTTCCCAATAACCGTAATAATTTATTTCTTTTTAGTGAAAACAACTGGGTTCGAATTATTCTCCTTCAATTTTTGGATATACCTCCCCATGAAAAAGGTGTACCATTGTGATTCCTCCTCGCATAAGTTAAAACTACGAATACATATAATATCTGCTGAGGAGGAACAGTCACAGACTGAGCCGCCACAACGGGATCCTAGGAAAACAGTCGATTAGAATGAGAGGATAGGGACCGTAGGTAAAAGTCATTGAAAGTAGTCTAAAAGGCAGCAGACATGATGTCCTGGAACCATGACCCATTATGGAGAGCCAAAGAAGCCGCAAGGGCTCTAACCTCATGGGCCATCTCCTTGCATTTCGCCCCAGATTGATAATTAGACTGCTCATAAGCAATCCTGATCATCTAACATATCCATCTGGAGATGTACTGGGAGGAGAAATCCTGCTAGCCCTGTTTAATGGACAAGAATAATACATCGCCCCTTGTTTTATCAAGGGAAAACCTAAGCGTCCGACTGGGACAAAGCAGCCGATCATTCTCCTTCGACTCAATAGAGATTGTGAATCTTTACCAAAAAGGCAGAATCAGTGAGTAGGGTAACAGAGCTATATCTGGCCCAACGAAGCACGAAAATTGAATAGATGGATATCACTCCTTCTACGGCCTGAGGCAAAAGCAAGCAGGAAGTCAAAAGTAAAAACCTTAATGGAGACCGACACCAAAGGCTCTTAAGGAGCCCCTTTCAGTAACACAAGTGCTAGATTCCACTGTGGAGCTAACTGCCATACCCTAGGCCTGTCCAGACTGAACCACCTAATCAAGGTAGACAAAGAGTTGGAAGACCCTAACTCTGTTTTACCATGAGAACTTCCATGAATGTTAGACGCCAGGTGAGGAAGACTTATTGATCGGGCGATGCGAGCTGACAAGTCTTAAGAAAAGCCTGACTGAGCGAGGCCTCCTGAGATAGCTTCCACGCTCTTGAATGGATCTTCCGGGACCGAGGCTGGCGCAGGAGATTGGTTCTGAGTGGGAAAACCAGAGGAATATCCACCAAGAGAAACGACAAGAGCTCCGAAACCAGGATTGTCTCGGTCACAGGGGGGCTATCAGAAGGAGGGGAAAATGATGCTTCCGAAACTTCTATTAGAACCCTGCCCACCAGGTTGAATGGAGGGAATGCATAAGCATGTATCCCCTCCCAATCTAGAGATAGAGCGTCCACAGCCCAAGTCATTTGGTCTGGCACCGGAGAGACAAAACTGGACAATTAGTGGCGAAGTGGCGAAAAGGTCTATATGAGGTATGTTCCACATCTAGCAAATGCCCTCGAAGAAATTTAGCTGCCTTTCTGTCACAACCGGCTTACGGCGCCTGGAAAGAGTATCCGCCAGAACATTTACCCTGTCTGGAAGATGCTTGACTAAGACAGAAGAGAAGAACAGGAATAGCGAGGGCACAAAGGACGTGGGACTTTGCCCCCCACCCTTTCCTTCCAGATTCGCGACAACTGTAGAGTTTTCTGTAGTCACACAAACCACCTTGGAATGTAGAATCAGCGCCAACCGAACAGCCTTATCTCCAGCACGTTGATGTGCTCGGAGACCTGATCCCCAGACAACTCCCCCGACTGGCAATGGCCGTCGAGGTAAGCCCCCCAACCTGTCATTTGTCATCGCTCTAACGATTCCTAGACTTGGTGGAGTATGAGGGAATCGTCGAAATAGATGTGTACATTTATTTTCCTGGAGTGATGAAAACCTACGCCAACCTGCCGCAGTTTGATGAAAACCAAAGTAACAGTCGTGATACCGAAAGGATTTAGTTTTGTGGTAATGAGCTGTGCTATACCATCGTGTCTTCAGGACAAACAAAACAAGGATAATAATTCGAGCACAGTGGTATGTTTCGTTCTGGCACGAGCCGAAAATTTATGAAAAAATCTATGTTTCCAGTTGTTCACTAAAAGAGTGGATTATACGGTTCTAACCACGTTCTAGCTGTAATTGGGGCCGGGATGGCTGATTGTTATGATGTCTCGACATAATACCACAATCCCTCCACCTCTGGGTAGCTTGTTCGAATTTACAGGGGCAGTTGCCAGGTATTGACTGCTGGCGGTGTTTTTTCTGCGGGAACTCCGCCTTTCCTCCACCAATAAACCTGGCACATCCTTACATGACCATGACTGTTAAAAAATGTAATTGTAGTTTTGAACTGTCTGAATCATAGATCAGGAAATATGAGTAGTGTTGGGAGGGGGGATGTCCACGATTCTTCAGCTAAAAAACATAAAATCCTTTTAAATACACATATGTTTACACAAGAGTAAGTGCAATTCGAAATGACTGGTACAAGTTGTTTTGTCCATCAATTGTTTTACTTGTGGTGTAATTTATGACATTTATCGATATTTTAGGGGGAAAAAAGCTGAAAATTTTATTGTTTTCCCGTGTTTCACAAAAATGAGAAGACGTAACGTCATTATTATGATTTAATCGTATTCAGCATGTTTCAATCACATTTAAAAATGTGTTTATTTGCCTCTGTGTGTTGTCTGGTTCGCTATCTATGCGCGTATATACGAATGTGTCATTTTGGCCATTTTTTGATAAATTTTTATGAGGGGGGTCCCTCTCTTTTTCCAACCTCATTGATGCGATCTATCTTTTTATAGTACAGATGTTTACCCAAGGGTTGGTTCAGTTCGAAATGACTGTTACAGGGTGATTTAACTATCAATTTTTCACTTGTGATAAAAATTACGACATTCATCGATTTTTTAGGGAAAAAAGCTGAACATGTCATTGTTTTCCCGTCATTTCACAAAAATGAGATGACGTAACATCATTATTATGATTTAATCGTATTCAGCATGCTTCAATCATATAAAAATATGTGTTAATTTGCCTCTGAATGTTGTCTGGTTCTCTATCTATGTGCATATATGCGAATGTGTCATTTTGGCCATTTTTGTGAATTTTTTAGGGGGGGGGGAGGTTCACTCTCTTTTTCCGACCTCATTGATGCAATCTGTCTTTTTATAGTACACATATGTTTACATAAGAGTTGGTTCAATTCGAAATGACTGTTACAAGGTGATTTGTCGATCAATTTTTTTACTTGTGATAAAAATTATGACATTTATCGATTTTTTAGGTGAAAAAAGCTGAAAATTTCATTGTTTTCCCGTCATTTCACTTAAACAAGAAGACGTTACGTCTTTATTATGATTTAATCGTATTCAGCATCTTTCAATCATATCAAAAATGTGTTTATTTGCCTCTGAATGTTGTCTGGTTCTCTATTTTTGCGCATATATGCGAATGTGTCATTTTGGCCATTTTTGATACCTGAAATCCAAGATGGCCGCCATATGACCCCCATGGGACATTAGTTGTCAATGGCAACAAGCATAAAATGAAACTAGACATCATACCGGTCCTAAAAAACCATGTTTCGAAAAACTGCCAGAGGGGTACATGGGAACCTATTTCTCCTCCCCCACTACTAAAGTTTGAACATAATGCCGATTTATATTTAATTTTTAGATAAAATATGCTTGAAATAGTCGGAACGATAAATCTCCTAATATTAGCACGACAGTCGTGTAGACTAACTGCCAATATAGGCAATGCACATCTACATGTACGCACATTCGCACGTGAAGTTGCCAATTCAGTTTAATTGCGATTAAAAACAATAATCTAGAACTGAATGATATAATAAGGTCACGTTAATGCAAAATACCGAAACGACCCTTGAATGGATATAGCGTTTTGATTGATAATACAGTTGTAAAGGCCTATTTAAGTAATTCCGGATCCAGGTAGGTTCCGGTACCAACTTTGGTAATTCCGGATTTGGTTCGAGTACTAGTCACGCCACCTATTATGGGATATCATGAACACTAGCTAAGCATGGTGTGTCTCAGCGAATATAGGATCAACAGCGGAAACGATACGGTAGGAGATCACTGTACTTACAATTATAATTTGTCAAGACTTTAATTATATTATAGTGTTAATGATTGATTCTGATGTACAGTTGGATGTAATTGCTATTTTATCGTGATATATTGAGCCATATGTGTGCGCGTTAGTTTGTTTACATTGAGCTGCCGCGCTTGTTGCCCAGGGATGTCAAGCGTCCCGGAGACCCCTGGCCGAACACTACCGGAAGTGACGTCGGGGCTCCTGCTAGAGCCCCAGTTCCAGAGCTAGACCCCGACCTGAGAGGACATGTAATACGAGACACCCTACAAGCCAGGATTTGGAACCCTTTTCCTACGACTCCGTGAGCCGTACAGCGATAACATCAACTTGCCCACGACCCCGCAACGCGGACTAGGTGAGTTGGCTACTGTAGTTAGCGTATATAGGAGTTTTTTACAATATTGGCGACGAGGAAATCTGGTCCGGGGAAAATCACGTGCAGACACGGCCACGTGTTTTTTTTTTGTTTTTTTTTATTTTCAACGGAAAAGAGATCTTTTGCTGTTAATATTTTTGTATTGTGAACATATTACATAGTTGATTTAATTGTTGCAACCACTTTTATATACTTTTTATACTAAATACACGGTTTAGTGTTTTTGACCATTTGAAAAAATCGTGCAGCAGGAAATTTGGCGGGAGTCCATTGCGACGTCGCTTTGCACACTTCCGCCCTCTCTTCCTGTTTCCGGTTTCCGGTTGCATTGAATTAATTTTTCTATGTCAACAATTCTCAGTGGGCTTGCTTTGATATTACGAAGTCGTAATATTATTGAGCTTGTGTACTTATATTTTACTGGTTGGTTTACAAATATAGTAATTTAAGCATATTATTATACAACCGTTTCGGTGGATATAATTTATACTTGGTGTTGTTGTCGACGTCGACAAAACATTCAGCTTACACTTATTAAACTTCTCATTGTTAACCATCCAGTAACACGCATAACTCACAATACTATATTGTTCATTATTTATTATTATTTACATGATAATCAGAGTTTATGTTACCAAGTGGGTGTTATTCTATAACACACACTTGCATACTCTGTAAATATTTGAGTGTGTGACCTTTGACAGAACAATATTGTGGTGTCAGTGTGTTTACATATATATAGTTTTGCTGGAAGTTTGGCAATTTTCCATAATTATTGGGTAGTTTTATCTACTTACAATAAATTTTTATTCAATCCTTATCGGTGTCGATGAGGGATAAGATTTGTTAGTTAATAAACTTCCAGCATAACACATCACACTCATAATTATACACTTCTGTTTGTACTTCGGTCGGTAACGACTTAGTAATTTTCAGACTTCAATTTTCAACATTGACATCGTTGTCGGTGCCTGACTAGGTACATGTGTTAATTGATTTCTGATTGTTAACAAACATCTAGAAATATTGTGTTTTAATTATTGGTGTTGTTTTATTATTATCCTTGCTAATTTAAATTACAGTTAACAACAATTTTCAAATTAAACGTTTGGTAATAAATGAAATAATCGGTCACGATTATACATTAAACAAATTGTTGTATAACTGTACACAAGCAAGTATA
The DNA here is from genome assembly GCF_041381155.1 of Argopecten irradians. NCBI lineage: Eukaryota > Metazoa > Mollusca > Bivalvia > Pectinida > Pectinidae > Argopecten > Argopecten irradians. The sequence goes on from NC_091140.1 coordinate 46,562,275, forward strand.
AGTTACCAATTGAGATTCCACTGTCTTCTTGCCGTTGATATTGGTAACACAGGATTCTCCCTTGGTACCATTCTAACTTTAATCCGTCATGGCGTCACCTTCCAATAAAGTTAAGATCAACTTTTGCCATGAAAATGAACTAGATGGACTTCCCAGCGTAGGAAAGAGAGTGGCAAAATTAATTGTTAAATTTAGGGAGGTAAATCGTAATATTACTACTTCATCCCTAGAACAGATTAATAAATTGCGTATTACGCCGGAGTTAATAGAACTTCTTGACTTCGCACCCAACCCCAGGCTTTCCAGTTTCGATGACGAAGCTGATATACGGCCATCAAGAATACCTGAACATGACATTTTACCTGAATTTCGTCTATCAGAGAGTCGGCGGTCAGCAGAGCATTCGGATATGGATTCCTTGACTCGGCGAGTGAGTAAGGTAATCGAACGAAGGACGAATGTGGGCCCTCCGATTTATAATAGAGGAGCGTCGAGGTACGACGTTACCGATTCTGATAGTTCCATAGATGAATCGCCACGAAGACGTGGTCGATCTAACCGCCGTCCAAAATTACCCATGCCTGTAAAAATAAAACGCGTGCGCCACCATTATGATTCAGACCGACCTAGACATCACGCGAGGGGTAGCAGATACCCTAGAAACGACAGCGACAGTGATCATCGTAAGAGTCGGCGATCGACTCTTAGTAGCAATTTTCGACCCGCAACCTTACCAAAGACCCTAGAATTTAATGGTAAATCTAGCTGGTCTCTGTTCCAATTGAAGTTTAATCGCTTTGCGGAGGCATCAGGTTGGGGAGAGAGGGAATGTCGCGATGCGCAATGCTGGGCACTCAGTGGCAAGACAAGGGATTACTACAATACCCTAATCGAAATGGACGGCGATATGTCCTACATTCAAATGGTCAGACAGTTTGATAGGCGATTCCGTTCAGAGGACTTGCCGGAAACGGCACAAGCCAAGTTCGAAGCGGCTGAGCAGGAGGAGGGAGAAGATCTCCAGGATTGGGGAGACCGTATCTCTCCCTCGCCACCCGCACCTATCGCGATTTGCCCGAGTCATGATTAGAACCCAAACTGTCAGACGTTTCTGCCAAGGATGCAGAGACTGAGATGCTGCCTTGCACGCATGCATGGGAAGGCACCAAACCATTGAGGCCGCCATTGAGGCCATTGAATGGTACAAATGTGTTCACAAGAAGGAGAGAAGGGGAGGCCGAGGCCGGACTCCTCCGCTAAAGTCTACAGGACCTCGTCAGATAGGTACCAGCCCCCTAGCCGAACTGTCAAGTTCGGGAGTCATCCATCGTCTCCCTCATCGTCTTCGTCCTCTGATGGTGACGAATCCTATGTTTCCGTGCAGGAGATTAAACCCAGACGTCGGGACAACAAAACCTCTCTGAAGCCGATGTCGGACCAAGAGAGGCGCTTGTCAGCTGTGGAGACAGGACTGGCTGACGTACAGAACAGCCTGTCCAAGATATTGGCTATAATAGATAAGCCAGGATGGGACTCTAAGAACGGCCGGAGTCGGTCGCCTTCGCCGAGACCTTGTTGCTATGGATGTGGCCAACCAGGGCACTTCAAGAAGGATTGCGCTCAATCTAACAAGTCCAGTTCCACTCCTTCCGAATCCGCCGGACAGAAGCTCATGATACTGTCCTCTGAGGATTTAAACGCGTAGAGGTCAGTGAGGCGGGTCCGCTTACTGACCTTCTGGGACAGGACCAGGAGGATTACACGGAGCCGAGTATTCAAAACCGTGTAACGGCTTGGGGCTTAATATCCATAATTCTGAGTGGGAAGGAAAGGGCCAGGAGATTAGGATCAACGGTGTTAAATCCACATCCCTTTACCACATTCCCCTAAAACTTGGTTCAAAGCCGGTGTTGGCTATTGTGGATACTGTGGCTGATTCCTCTATCATGTCAGACCGTTTGTTTCAATCCCTAGAACCAAAACCAAGGATAATTTATCACACTGCGGGGAGAGGCATGACAATACAAGGGCATAAATTGGGGCCCGTAAACATAACTATAGGGTCCACAACCTATACTGAGGTCATGCACGTCGCTCCTATTGAGGATGACATGCTATTAGGGTTTGATTTCCTATATAAATACGGTGCCGTATTGGATATGGAAAGTCAGACGTTGTCGTTGGGGCAAAATAAAGTGTCACTTCAAATAGGCAACCGAGAACCCAAGGTATGTAAAGTAACGATTGCCCGACGACGGGTAATTTCCCCCAATTCAATAGTGAGGGTAAACTGTAATGTGGACGGATGTATGCCGACTTACTACATCGATGCCGATGTGGATCGTCGTTTTTGGATACCCAGGTCATTACACGACGAGGGTACAGACCCAGGTATTTGTGTGCTGAACCCCACGGACAACTTCCTGGTCCTGAAGAAAGGCAAAGTGGTAGGACGAGCTAGGGAGGCTGTGATCATGGAGCCAGGTCAGAACAACACCTCCGAATCTCCGGATAACTCGGAACCCCACAATACCGGAACACCTGGTGTCCATGCTGGAGTCCTCTCGATCGGAATTAAGTTCATCACAATTTAGAACATTGTCATAACTCATAGTGGAATTCCAGGACGTTTTCGCTAAAAGTACCTTTGATTTGGGGACATTCACAGCACTCCAACATGAAATCAATACCAAGGAGGCGACACCAATAAAGCAGGGCATACGACGTACACCCATTAAATTTGCAGGGGAGGAGGAGAAGGAAGTAAACAAAATGTTGGAAGCAGGAGTCATCCAACCCTCCATTTCCGCTTGGGCCTCGGCCCGGTATTGATACGAAAAAAGGACGGTTCCGTCTGTTTTTGTATAGATTACCGGGCTCTTAACAACGTGACGGTGAAGGATGTCTACCCCCTGCCATTAGTGGAGGAATGCGTCGACACCTTGGTCGGGAACAAGTGGTTCTCCAAATTGGACGCTAACTCCGCTTACTGGCAGATTCCGATCCGGGAAGAGGATAAAGAGAAAACGGCGTTCATCACCAAATATGGGCTGTTCGAGTATGTAAAGATGTCGTTTGGGCTCTGCAATCCCCCCGCGACCTTCTCGCGCGCGATCAACTTGGTGCTGAGAGGTATGACATGGCGAACGGTATTGGCCTTCCTTGACGATATCTTGGTGTTGGGAACGGATTTCACGGAGCACGTGAACAATCTCAGGGAAGCCTTGCTCCGTTTCCGCCAGTATGGGATCAATCTGAAACCTAAGAAATGAACATTCTGTAAGCAGAAAGTAGAGTTCCTGGGCCGGATTGTAGGCCCCGAGTCCTTGGAAATGTCGGGGACGATATTAAAGCAGTAAGCCAGTGGACGACTCCTCAGACTTCAAAGGATGTTGAGAGATTCCTGGGACTGGCCAATTACCACCGCAGCTTTATAAGCAACTTTGCTGCCTTGGCTACCCCTTTATTTAAAGTTACGGGCAAACAACCGTTTGTATGGGGGGAGGCTTAACAGAAGGCTTTTGACGCCTTACGACTTAAGCTAACTACTCCACCTATACTAGCCCTTTCCAACACTGAGGATGAGTTTGTTTTGGACACGGATGCATCCGATGAGGCCATTGGAGGGGAGTTACTCCAGATACAAGAGGGACAGGAGAGGGTAATCGCGTATGCTAGTTATGCTCTGACGCCGGAGCAGAAACGGTACATTACTATTCGCAAAGAGCTCCTGGCAGTGGTCCGACTAACTCGACAGTTTCGACACTATCTCCTGGGTAGACCTTTCCTGATCCGGACAGATCACAGTAGCCTGACTTGGTTATTACGGTTTCGTGAACCACAGGGCCAGTTAGCTCGGTGGATGGAGGAGCTGAGTATAATATGGTAGTTCGTCATCGGAAGGGTAAGGTCCATGGCAACGCTGACCCACTGTCCCGGTCTACCCGTAACCCAAGCCATTACATCCATGGATCGCGTATATCTGATTTACCATGTGGAGGCTGTAATTACTGTCAAAGGGCGCACGACCAATGGGCCGCGTTCCTGGAGGAAGTGGATGATGTAGTGCTCTTATCACAGGTACCTTGTCAAGACAAAGAAACCGAGGAGTATCCCTTGACGGTTGAGATCGCTACGAGCACAGCGCGGGTCTCTATCCTCTCCGAGGCCGGAGAGGAAATTAATTTGGAACAGATGGGTACGGATTCGTTCCCAAGCTGTTGGGGTTTCTCCTTAGAAACCTTAAAGGAGGAGCAGAAAAAGGATCCTGACCTAACGCTAATCCGAAGATGGTTGGCCTCCGGTCTGGAACCAACGAAAGAGGCCCTGTTTCTGTCCAGTGAAGCGACCAAATATTACTGGATAATCAAGAAGCGCCTCCGGGAGATAGACGGTATCGTTTATCTCCAAAAGAAACGAGAGAGACCAGACTTGGTGTTGATACTGCCCCAAGCCTTCCGGGAGGAAGCTTTGAGGCTGCATCATGACCTCCCTTGTGCGGGACATCAAGGGGTTAGTCGCACCCCAAGTCGGGTGAAAGAAAAGTTCCATTTGTATGGCCTGAGCACCGAAGTCCGGAATTATGTCTAAGGATGAAACGTCTGTAACGTTAATAAGAAACCAAATCGAATCAGTCGTCACGCCCTAGTAGGTTACCACGCTGGAGTCCCCATGGAACGAGTCCATATCGATTTCTTGGGGCCCTTACCCAATACAGAGAGCGGGAACGAGCACATCTTTGTCATGGTGGATCAATTCACTAAATGGATGGAGGCGATACCCTTGCCCTCACAGACTGCTGAGATCACGGCAAAGGCTGCCGTGAATAGCTTCTTTTCAAGGTTCGGGGTCCCAATACAACTATTTTCGGACCAAGGGCGAAACTTTAAGAGTAAACTATTTACAGCCCTTTGTGACGTCCTTCACATTCACAAATCGCGAACGACCCCCTATCGACCATCGGTGAACGGACAGGTTGAGCGATACAACCGTACGCTTCTGGATGCGATACGTTGCTTTGTTGGGAAGCAGCAACGTGACTGGGACACCTTCCTTCCCTAGATAGCATTCGAGCTACGGTAAATCGTAGCACAGGCTATACCCCAAATAAAATGATGTTGGGGCGTGAGGTCTACACTCCGTCGGACCTCATATTCCCACTGCCGGCCCCGGCAGTTGGGGAAGTCCTAAGCCCTCCAGACTATGTATCAGATCTCACCAAAGCCATTCAGCAAACTCACCACATTGCCAGGCAATCACTAGGCGAATGCCAAAGGGTCATGAAGAAAAACTATGACTTGCGGCTATTTGAGAGATCCTACGAGGAGGGAGATATAGTTTACGTCCTTGACAATAGCTCTCCGAAGGGCCGGTGCAAGAAGCTTTCATCACCATGGAAAGGTCCTGGGGTCATCACAGAGAAGATAACTCCGTACCTGTTCCGGGTCAAACTCCGGAACACAGTTATGGTCCTAAACCATGACAAACTGAAACCTTGTCGGGATCGACAAGTTCCAGATTGGATTGGTAATTACAGCCCCAAACATTACGGAAGAGGGGGGAGTGGAGGAATATTGTACGTCTCTGGGGGGGGGGGGGGGGGGGTAGGTTTATGATCCAGTGTGATTACTGTGACGAATGGTACCATGGATCCTGTGTCAATGTCAATAAGGCTCCTTCAGACGCTCTGGGCCTTGACAAATACAAATTTGGGCGATGTCGTCGCAGAGTCCTTTAAGTTTGCATGTTTCGTATGTTTCAGGTCAATCGTCATGCTGCAGCCTGACAGGATTGCTGCCCGGGAACGGGCCTTGAACCTGATTCGCCAGGCAACAAGAGAGGGACGGCTTTTCGATGCCGAAGAGTTGTTCCGTGAGTTGTTCCTCACAAACCACCTGAGTCTCCAGGAGATGGGGAGATCGTGCAGGGACAGGTCGCCATAGCTCGACGCACCGGTAAACGGGGCTGGCTACGCCGCGCGTCCCAAGCAGCCGGGACCCTGTTCTCAGACCAGTGGATCCGGGCCAATATCAGCCCCAGCCGAGCCCCAGCTACCCGGAGACAGTCTCGGGAGTCGACGGCGAGTTCCTGGGACCCCCTGGCCCCCGTTCGTGATTACCGGTTGGCACTGGACCCCACACTGCCTACCCTCGTGACGGAAGACGTCCGAGGGGCAGGTAACCAGCCCTCCGCAGAACTCGGAGCTTCCTCCTCTGCCAACGTTGGCCCTGAGCCGGAAACGGTTCCAGGACCGCCCCAGGAGGATCCTTCAGGAGAGCTTCTACTCGACTCCCTCCTGTTGCTCCGTGAGGACCCTGATGACCCAGACTGTTTGGACCTCGAGGCCCTATCCGGCTGTGAGGTGGCCGGGGAACCCCTAAATCGCCTCGAGGCCGAGGTGGATTTGGGACCCTACCTACCGGCCGATGTGGAGATGGTTTCCCCACCTAGCAGCCCTACTCCCAGGAGACCTGCATCTCAGGAGTCTGAGGCCCCTTCCGTTGGTACCCCGACCCGAAAACAGGCTCCGAAGAAGGGTTCCTTCAAGGCCAGTCCTATCCGGGCCCCGAAGTCGGGGAGCCCCCAGGGATCGCCCAAGAGGTCCTGGAAGGAGTCGCGATCGAGACCTGGCCAACACCCGGTGGAATTGTCTTGAGTTGAAGGCCAAGAGTATCCTGGGACCGAAGGCGACCCTCCAAGATCTGGTCCAGCACATCAACCGGTATCGGTTGATGGCAGAAGGATGGCAAATCACCCCGGGGCAGAGCGACCTTATGGAAGAGATGTGCAGGGTTATGGGTTGGCCAATACCCCATAACTTCTCCCTGGATCCCATGAATAGCCCGGCGGGATTGTTGCACTGGAGGAGCCTGACGATCCTCGCGTCCGCTATTCCGGAATCCACTATGGCAGAGCTACGGGAGACGTTTGCTCTGACCATCCGTCAACCCATGGTTCCAGTCCCCAGATCCGGAGACGGGTCCGCCCCCTACGAGGTGCTCGTGGTAGAGGGAGAGGAGGTTCAAGTTCCCGATGAACCAGAAGCTATATGTTTCCCCCCAGCCTTTGACGCCCACTTCCATTTGGATAGGACCCGCAAATGGCCGGGTTTAGGAGACACCGCGTCGGCGCACGACGTGGAGGCAGCGTCACCCCTGGTTGAGGAGCAGAGGAGGGTTGGGATAACCGGCGGTGTCGCCGTTTATTAAGACCCTGCAACTTACCCCTCGGACGACGAAATTCGCCGGGTGACCGGAGACAGTTACCACGTGGCAGTCGGAGCCCACCCCAAGGCCCTTCTTACACCCGAGGAGGAGTTTGCGTTCTTAGAACGAGTCCAGAGACCCGACGTCAAGGGGTTTGGCGAGGTCGGTCTCGACCTATCCGTCCCTTCCCCTGACCATTGGGTGGAGCAGGAACGTCAGATTCGGAGGCTATTCCATCAGATCAAGCCTCACCAGGTCCTGGTCCGACATATACGCAGCCTGAGAGATGACCCTACGGCCCTTTTTGCATACAATTATGTTCTACGCCTTGTAGCTGCGGAGTTGCTAGGCCATGAGGACCAGCGGATTCAACTCCACTGCTTCGGGGGGAGCCAAGACGTGGTACACTCCTGGCTGGACACATTCCCGAACACCTACTTCAGCGTGTCCGGAATGGTCCATCATTTCCAGGCGGCACAGCAACGAGCTCTCCGAGCCATTCCAAGGGATCGCCTCATCCTGGAGACGGTTGTCCCTATTTCCCGGCGCCGGGATTTCCACATGGGGCTTCTCACCTATTGGGGTATACCGCTTAGCGCGTAGCTGAGATCCTTGAAGACCTTGATATGACAGCCGTGCTGCAGTTAACAGACGAGAACGCCTTCCGTCTGTTCCACTAGAGTGCCCCCGACACACCTGGCCCCCGGAGACGGTGGACCCTCAACACAATGAAGACCCGTGAGCCGGAGCCGGTTCATGGGTACGGACATCAGACCCCCGAGACTCCTTTGATCCCTGGGCTATACCCCTGACTCCCAAAAATAGTTGAGGGAGGAATGTGGTGAAATTGCCCAGGGATGTCAAGCGTCCCGGAGACCCCTGGCCGAACTCTACCGGACGTGACGTCGGGGCTCCTGCTAGAGCCCCAGTTCCAGAGCTAGACTCCGACCTGAGAGGACATGTAATACGAGACACCCTACAAGCCGGGATTTGGAACCCTTTTCATACGACTACGTTAGCCGTACAGCGATGACATCAACTTGCCCACGACCCCGCAACGCGGACTAGGTGAGTTGGCTGCTGTAGTTAGCGTATATAGGAGTTTTTACAATAGCTTCATATGTGTAACTTTGTGTTTTATGTCTTAATTACAGCCAATCTGTTCTGTTCAACGATGAACTGGAATTGTCGGCGGTATTGGTTGAGATCTGAGCAGTACATTCATTGACGTATCCTCCTATCATCGACATATCATCGTGTGATAGAAAGATGGATTATCATCGGTGACAAGTGGGGCAAGATCGACGACAGACGTGGGGCGAGATGACTTCTAAGGAAAAGGCCGATGAAGCTGTAGATGTCAGGTATGGCTTAAGTTTAGATTCTGGGCGTTCCAGAAAATTAAGTGAGAAAGGCATACAGTACAGCATGGAACAGCTAGAGAAGAAATATAAGTCCCTATGTAGATCACAGAGATATTTGTCAGAAATTGCCTCAGAAAATGATGAACCTTTGGAAACAGTGCGAAAGAAATATTTTGTGTGGATGGAGGATTATGAGAAATATTTGGAACTTTGTGATATTCTGCTACCTCAAATATCCTCAGAAGAGCACGATGAGTTTGTTCGAAGGTTCGATGAGAATTATATATCAGCAAATCAGTTTAAATCCTTTATGGAAAGCTATATCTCGAAACGAAGTATACAAACTTTGACTGAAAACACTATTAGTATTGCCCAAGAATTGAGGGATGCTCATGAGAATATTGGTGAAACTAATATTCAGAAAATCAAATTAGAAACTGATGATAATGAATCATTAGTGAGTAGTGCAAGTTCGTATGCATCAGTAAAACGAAAAAAAAAACAAACAAAAAAACAACGTAGAGTTGAGCTTGAAACAAGGAAGTCAGGTTTAGCGAAAAGGCGTGAAATTGAGTTAGCAAAGGTGTCGCTTAAACTAAAGGAAGAAGAGTTTGAATTAGATACAGATATCGCTGTTTCGCAAGCGAGAAGTGAAGTACTGGACAAGTTTAACTCCAACGAAAATCTTGATATTTCAATCAATAAGAATTTAGAGAATGAACAGCCCTCTAGGCCGAGATTTACCATCCCTAGGCCGAGACCACTTCCTGTACGCTTTGATGATGAAACAGTTTGTGTATCTCCACCGCCAATACCTAGTGATAGAACAAGACCATTTACAACCTACCCTTCAGTAACAACATTTAGAAATATATCCCTTGATGACAACATTAATTTATCAAACTCAAACACTGTTATACAATCCGTTGTTCAACATTTAAGGAAACCTGTAGCTGAGGTAAAGAAATTCAGTGGAAATCCTCTTGAGTACCGTAGATTCCTTCGCCAATTTAATGCAGCACATAGGGTTGTATATGGATTTGGACACCTTAGAGGCGAGAGAACGTATAAGGCAGCAATGTGTGGACTAGAGGAGCGGTATGGAGACGAAGAAGTAATAGCTACAGCTTTTATTGGAAAGGCATTGAATTTGCCTCAGATACGCGCAGGAGATGCTAAAGCTCTTGATGAGTTTGCTCTACTCCTGGTCGAGTGTCAGAATGCAGTTGAATCTATCAACGTCCTCGAATATTCCGAGAACATCAAAAGACTGATGTTGAAGCTTCCCTTCCACCTACATGATTGCTGGAGAAGTCAAGTCTTCAAATTGAAGGAATCCAAGAAGTCTGTGAGATTTAAGGACTTTACTCTTTTTGTGAAGGCGGAGGCTAAGAAGATGAACGATCCAGCATTTGGAAGTTTAGCTGTAAGAACTCAGGCAAAGGGCCAATACAAACAGTCATCAGAAAAGAATAAGTCTAGTCAAATAGCTAATGCTACTAGTACTACTGAAGTGTCTACAACGAAGTCAGAGTCAGAATCTCAGAATAAATGCTCATACTGCAATATGAAGTCTCATTCACTTGATAAATGCAGAAAAATCATAGCCAAGGACATGAAGGAACGGTATGATCACATTAAGGAAAATGGTCTGTGCTTCGGCTGCTTGAGGAAAGGTCACAAATCAAAGATGTGTAAGAACCGATCAACTTGTAATGTGTGCGGTACGAGACACCCTTCTATTCTACATAATGATTCGATGAAAGCCACCAGTGACAACAACAGATCATAGGATTCAGATAAGGCAAATTCTAGAGACATAGAAATCCCAAGTGTTAGTACTGGTTACACCTTTGCAGTGGACGATCAATCCGCTGGTGATGTATCGAGTGCTATGGCGATTATTCCTGTGAGAATTAAACTGAAGAGTAAACCACACAGTGTTGAGACATGCATTCCTGGACACAGGAAGTAGTGCTTCATTTTGTGCTGAGAAAGTTATGAGGCAACTTGGAGCCAGTGGAAAAAGAACACAGCTTACACTGAGTACTATGGGAAAGCCATTTCAGATGAAAACATACGCCATCAACGGTATGCAGGTAAGCGATATGAACATGGATAATATCATTGACTTACCAAAGGTTTTCACCAAAGAATCAATGCCTGTAAATAACAGTCATATTCCTACGAAGGAGGAAATATCTAAGTGGGAGCACCTAGCCCAGATATCGTTTGACCGACCCCATGTGGAGATAGGCCTGATGCTGGGTAGTAATGTTCCGGATGCTTACACCCCTACACAAGTTATTGCTGGACCAAGCGGATCGCCGCATGCTACTAAAACCAAGCTAGGATGGGTGATCTGGAATGTTATACGAAACAACGACTCAGTGGAGGTGAACAGATTACACATAGAGAACGAGACAACAGAGAGTTTAGAGGACATCGCGAAGAAATCCATCAACATGGATTTCCCGGAACGTCTCATTGATGACAAGAGAGAACCCTCAAGGGAGGATAAAGACTTCATGAGACAAGCAGAGCAGTCTATTCATCTAGACAATGGACACTATTGTGTATCACTACCCTTCCGCGATAAGAACATTGTTTTGCCTGACAACACATTGATGGCCAGGAAGAGGCTACACGGCATCAGAAACAAATTCATGAAGGATCCAAAGTTCAAGGAGGATTATACCAATTTCATGAAGGTTATTCTTGAAAAAGGATATGCAGAGCCTGCACCCCATGACGGAGAGAAGGGTAAAGTTTGGTTTATACCTCACCATGGTGTTTACCATTAGCAGAAGAACAAGATCAGAGTGGTGTTTGTCTGTTCTGCGCAGTATCAAGGCATTTCGCTGAATAACAACTTGCTACAGGGTCCCGACCTGACCAATAATCTTCTTGGTGTATTATTAAGATTTCGAGAAGAACAAGTGGCTGTAGTTGGAGACATTGATGCGATGTTTCACTAAGTCAAGGTTCCAAAATATTAGAGAGACTACCTTCGATTTTATTGGTGGCCAGATGGTAACATAGACGAGAAGCCTAGAAGCTACAGGATGACAGTCCACTTGTTTGGGGCCACATCCTCTCCTAGCATATGCTCTCCATAGAACAGTAGAGGACAGCAAAGATACCGTTAACCAAGACGTTCAGGATACTGTCAAGAGAAGCATGCATGTTGATGACTGCCTAACTTCAGCCTGTATAGAAAAGAAAGCGGTAAGCTTAGTTGAGGACATTACAAAGATTTGCAAAGCAGGAGGTTTTCGGATAACCAAGTGGTTAAGCAACAACTCAGATGTAATTGACTCCATTCCTGAAGAGGAACGCACGACAGTTACAAAGCTATGGAGTCTCGACAGCGAACCACCTATCGAAAGAGCTTTAGGTGTATACTGGTTTGTGGAGAAGGATTCACTCGGATTTCAAATCCATTTGAGGAACGTACCAGCCAATAGAAGAGGCATGCTGTCAATTACCAGTTCAGTGTATGATCCCCATGGAATAGCATCACCCTTCGTGTTGAAGGCCAAGTCCATTCTTCAAAGACTTTGTAAGAACGGAGTAGGATGGGATGAGGAGATATCAGAAGAAGATTTGAAAGATTGGAATGACTGGCTGAACCAGCTTCCACATTTTGAGCGTGTAAGTATTGATCGATGTTACAAGACAGGCAGCCTAGGTAAGGTTACTTCTTGCCAACTTCATGGCTTCGCAGACGCAAGCAACGTAGGATTTGGAATGGTATTCTACTTACGGTTTATAGACAGTGATGGACAGATTTACTATTCTTTCGTCTTTGGAAAAGCAAGAGTCGCTCCATTAGAGACCATTACGATACCAAGAATGGAACTCACTGCGGCTGCGTCACTCGTAAAGCTATGTAAACTTTTACAAGACCAATTTTCGTACAGCATAGACAAAGTCTTGTATTGGACGGATAGTACTTCAGTCCTGAGGTATATCAACAACAGGAACTTACGGTTTCACACTTTCGTCGCGAACCGAGTTGCAGTCATTCATGAAGCAACAGAAGAGGACCAATGGCATTACGTAAACACTAAACAGAATCCAGCCGATTGCGCCTCACGAGGTATGAGTGTTCAGAAGCTTTCTCAGAACGATACTTGGTTCAAAGGACCAGAATTTCTTTGGAAGCCCGAGTCTGAGTGGCCAGTTATTGATATGACTGCAGACACAGAAGTAGATGACCCAGAGGTGAAGAAAACTACATGTGTAGTAGCTAGTGTCCACAGAGAAGTGAACAACGGCATGGATAAGCTACTGAATCATTATTCAGGCTGGTCTAAGTTGAAAAGAGCTGTAGGTTGGATTCTTCTTGCTATGGACAATCTGCGTACCTCTGCAGAGAAAACGAAGGAGATAAAGGACAATGCTGAATTATCAGAAAAGGATCCTACAAGGAGAGAGTAAAAGTTGCAATCAGCTATTGCGATTGAAAGACGGAACAGATTTCGGAGAGTTGCTAAGAACCTGCGTAATGTTCATCCTAGCACACAGCTACTAGAGAGGGCAGAGACAGCTTTGATCAGCTACGAGCAACGCAAATTCTTTACAGAGGAGTTTGAGGTTCTTCAGACATCTCATGATGACTCACAATCACCAAAATTGAAAGGATCATCAGTACTGCGAAAACTTGACCCATTTACAGAAGACGGCTTATTGCGCATAGGCGGAAGACTTCAAAGAGCATATCTACCATATGACACTAAACACCCTCTTATTCTTCCTAAGGATTCAGTAGTTTCAGGACTACTTATTAGAGATGCTCATAAAGCATGTGGACATCTTGGTAAGAATACAGTGCTTGCATTCATGAGACAACAGTACTGGACCATCGGTGTTCGGACACGCTCAGAGTCTATCTTATCAAAGTGCGTCATTTGCAGAAAGTACAGAGCTCCGCATTGTCAACAGAAAATGGATAACTTACCAGAAGAACGTCTGGCATCCGATGAACCTCCTTTCAGCAGAGTTGGCATGGACTTTTTCGGTCCTTTTGAACTGAAACGCGGAAGAAGCATTGTTAAGAGGTATGGGGTGATATTCACCTGCCTTGTTATCCGTGCAGTACATCTGGAGGTAGCCGCATCCCTAGATACAGACTCTTGCATAAATGCCATTCGTAGACTTATTGCACGTCGCGGGAAGCCTACATTCATTAGATCTGACAATGGAACGAATCTTGTCGATGCCGAAAGAGAGTTAGAAGAGGAGATTCACAAATGGAACCATGGCAAGATACAACGTGACGTGTTACAGCATGGTATTCACTGGGAATTCAATCCACCTTCAGGTTCCCACTTTGGAGGGATATGGGAAAGACTCATAAGATTAACTAGACAAGTGTTGTATGGCCTCATGAAAGAACAGAATATTAAATTGGATGATGAAGGTCTTGCTACGCTTTTCTGTGAGGTTGAAGCAATACTTAACGGGCGACCACTAACCACTTCTTCGGACAGCGTGAATGACCCCAATGTTTTGACCCCGAACCATCTTTTGCTACTTCGTCCAGGAGAATGGTTTCCCCCAGGTGTCTTTGAGAAAACGGACAACTACTGCAGAAGAAGATGGCGCCAAGTCCAATACCTGGCATATGTGTTTTGGAGACGATGGACTGGAGAGTACCTACTGATGTTGCAGAAGCGCCAGAAATGGTTAAAAAGGGAATGTAATATTCGGATTGGTGACTTAGTGTTGATCGCGGATAACTTGCCTAGACATGCATGGAACTTGGGAAGGATCCAGGAAGTCGTGAAAGACAAAAACAATTTTGTGTGCATTGTCAAAGTGAAAACCGCCACAAATGTGTTGACGCGGCCCGTCGCGAAACTTGTTCTTATTCTGTAGTCAGACATTTCCGATTAGATATTGGATGAGTAACTTTGAGTGATTTCGGACATGAATGGATCAGTGTCATTTATTAAAAAAAATTGTGTAAAGTTAATTTTACTAAGATTGGAATTATATGTATACGTGTGTATACTTATTCGAAATAGGCCTATGTGTCATTGAAGTAATCTCGGTCTGAGCCTCGATTAGGGGCGAGAATGTAAAGGCCTGTTTAAGTAATTCCGGATCCAGGTAGGTTCCGGTACCAACTTTAGTAATTCCGAATTTGGTTTGAGTACTAGTCACGCCACCTATTATGGGATATCATGAACGCTAGCTAAGTATGGTGTGTCTCAGCGAATAGGATCAACAGCGGAAACGATACGGTAGGAGATCACTGTGCATACAATTATAATTTGTCAAGACTTTACTTATATTACAGAAGTGTTAATGATTGATTCTGATGTACAGTTGGATGTAATTGCTATTTTCATCTTGATATATTGAGTCATATGTGTGCGTGTTAGCTTGTTTACATTGTGATGCCGCGCTTGTTAGATTCATATGTATAACTTTACTTTGTGTTTTATGTCTTAATTACAGTCAATCTGTTCTGTTCAACGATGAACTTGAATTGTCGGCGTTATTTGTTGAGATCTGAGACGCACAACAGTCAAACCTGCGTATATGACTACCTGTGTATAACGACCACCTGTGTATAACGACCGATTTGTATATAGGTCATCTTTATTGAGACTGCCTGACTAATGTATACATTGTATGTGGCTAACGACATATGCTTTTGGAGCTTCTGTGCTGTTTTTAACGGATCTATTTTTGCTTTACATGTAGATATAGGCAGTGGAAATACATGTATTCTGTTATGTATATGTAATTATGTATATGCATTGACCATATAGTGCAGTTATATGTGTTTGTGGGGGATAGTACCATCGGAAACCCAGTGTCTATACTTATACGCTCTGTAGGCTGATTAACGTGGATAACCGACGATGGAGGGGTAGTCTAGATGGTGTACGATTCTATATACAGTTTCAGACGCATCTCTTGGACCCATTCTTTGACATTCTGATCCTCGACATAACTAGACAGACTTCAGAAACGTGTTCCTATATTCCGTGAATGACTTCTTCCTACGAAAGAATCCTACAGATATATTCTTCTTTACTCCTAGACATATTCATCAGACATATGCCAGATGAAGTGGAAGTTCTCTGTAATCTTTTAGAATCTCGATCGTTACAGTTTTCACGTCATGCTGGAAAATGTTCTTGATACAATAGACAAAGTTGTCGTACATTTTTGTGTTAATGATTGTGTCAATTTCCAAAAGAAATAATGTAACGTAAAATAAAATCTGGAAATTGAAGTTTAGTACTTGGTATTTAGATGTATTTAAACGACATTATAGCATTCTTTTTTTTTAATTTTTAACCAGCAAATTAAAACTGGGAAAATGTAGAGATAAAAAACAATAAGGCCTTCTACTAAAGTAGACTACATCAAATTAATTTTTATTCTTGATTTTGAAATATTTGTATATTAATAAGATTAATTTACCATGTAATCTTAGTGAGATATATCCAATTTGATAGTATAGTATATATCCTAATTATTAAACTACATAATTATGTCATCATGCAGAATGAAAATAATTCATTCCAGATTTGGCTGATTGTCCTCTTTTATGAAGTCATTAAAACAGGTATGATTGTAGTGTGATTCTCAATTGATCCATGTGAAAATAACAAAAAGTCATGATAAATGTATATGATGACAAAAAATGTTATTTAAATTTTGTTTAAAAAAACTAACTTTTTATCAAGTGACATTTGATTTTTTTATCTGGAAATTATTCTGTGCAATTTTACAGTGTAAGTTCAGAGATTTGCATTTAAAAAAAATATTTGCCTTGTACTTAGAATCTAATTTTTTTTGTATTCTTCTAGTCATCGATCATTATATTCTTAAAGGTTTTATTCTCGAAGAAATGAAGAGCTTCCTAAATGTATGTTTTATTATTTTTGAAGAAATGTACAAGAAATGAAATCTGTATCGCCGGCCTAGAATAATGGAGACTGTCATCAATGCCGACCTTACTGCGGGTACAAATGTGTAGTGTGATCCAAATCCTTAATTTATACTGGGTATATACTTAGCTGTTATGAAGATGTTTTTAATTAATAAAAAATGGTCAGTATATTATAGCTATACGGCCTTCTATTTTGTAATTGATTAAACCCCCTCCTTGGGAAGCAGTGGCCTTATGGCTATGTAAATTGAGTCGTCAAATTACTACCACCTGTGTTACAAGTTCAAAACCTGCGTTGGGCAGTTGCCTGCATGTACAAATAGCAGATCGATGTTTTTTTCTGAATACTCTTGACTTTCCTTCACCTCTCTTCCATCTCCTTGACCTGGAAGGTCCGTAAATGAATAAAAATAGATACCTTTCCTATACTGCCTCCCTACATCCCTTTTGTCAGAGGAATGGCGAGGACCATATATGAGATATTAATTTTAAGATCAAAGTTTTATGAATTACAGTCATTTGAATATGAAAATATTATTAGGATTGTTAATAAGAAATCTCAATTGAAAAAAAAAAAAAAAAAAAAAAAATAGTGATGAATACATCTTGTACCGGTATATAAAAATAAATCATTCTTCACACATGCAAAAACTATTAATGTTTTCTTTTTATTACATGTATTTCAGATACTGAAGTAGACCGCGATGACAGAAAGACATATGCTGTTCACAAAAAGACACTAGTTTCAAGTTTTTTATTTCATCCAAATGCATAACAAGCATATAGGGAACAGTACAATTATTATCATTATAATATGACATACAATGTATACAAGTATAAGATGGCGGAGGACAATATTTCAGTATTTCAATATACTAATAAGCTACATATGTATAAAAGACGTGATCACAACAGAACCCACGTTGATGCTGACGGCAAATAAAAAGCAATTTTATCATTTAATTAATTGTGAGCAGAGTTTTTCTTTTCTCTGTTGCACGAAACAAAAAGTTACCCAACATATTCAAAATTTTAACATCTTTACTAGAGAATAATTCTATAATCTTATGCACGCTTGGTCTATGATAAAAATATCTGTTAATGTATTTTTCTCTTAATTCAGAATATGCCGGACAGAGAAGAACAAAATGTTCTTCATCTTCGACGTCATTTTTATCACATAATGAACAAGTCCTTTGATTTCTAGGAATATTATTATAACGTCCGGATTCGATATTAAGACTATGACATTGCATACGGAATTGGCTTAAAAACTTCTTGAATTTATGATTTACAGGCTTAATTAAATAGAACTGTGTACAAAAATTATCAACAATATGTTTATACAAATAACATTTAGGAGATACATCAAACGCACTATATAATTCTTGAACAAAAACATCATTAATACGTTGGTGGTATATTTTGCAAAAAATGATTTTCATTTAAAACACATTGATTTTTCCAAACATATCGAAATCCCAAACTACAAAGTTCGTGCTTAATATGATACGTTATATTAGTAATATTCTTCTCCTTTTCCTAAATATAACAATTGATAACTAAATAATATAACTAAAAATAGCATGTGAATTATTTCAAAGTTAATCTTAACAAAGAAAAGAAAAAACCAAATGAAGAAAATGAAAACTCATGGATTTTGACCAAACTAATCAATTATAAAAATATTATTGTGTCTCCTCATATAAAACCTACTCCATCTTTGCATATTACAGAATTGCCTCCCTTGCGGGTAGGTATCCATTGTAATGTCATTATTTTGTGTGCGGTAGATTTCTCTTAAAAGTATGATATTATACCTGCAAGCACATGACATCACAATCAATATCTACCCGCTAGGGCAGATAACTCTATAATATGCAAATTCAGAATATCATTAGTCAATATATATACTATAAAGTAATGACTGTGCTGTTATATTACAAAATATATATTTTAAATAGAGCATTTAGGGGATTATATGTAGATTGACATGCATGTTGTCCTGTAATTATGGTATTTATTTCTAATTTTTATGTGTACTACCATTCAATATTTTATTTATGAATGTATTTAAAAAAAGAAAGAAATAAGAATTTATATGAAATATAATACACTTTTATTTAGTTGTCACATTTGTTATTTTTTCAGAAATAAGAGCTATTCCAGTAAAACATCTTTCACAAACCCCTAGACTCCAGATTTGCTTAGATATTCAAACAACAGCTGTTACAGCAGTTTTTTTTTTAAATTTCTTTTAAGCCAGAAGTTACCAAAGATGATTTTAATGAAATAACTCATGTTAAGCACCACTTGAATTTAGACGCTTTAAATCCTCTAAGTGAGACTCCTTCAAATCCCCCTAAGGATACCACTTCAAATCCACTGGTGTCCTCATTTACATATTGTAGACGTTTAAAATCCCCTTTGTGTGACCGCTTCAAATCCCCTTGGCAGGACCACTGCAAACTCCGTTACTTCAAATCCCCTTATCGAAACCACTGGATAACCCCTTACTGGACCACTGCAAATCCCCGTATTTACGCTTGCAGCATACATTTTACATTTTTAGGTCACCTGACCATAGGTCATGATGACCTGTGATAGTCTTTTGTCCATTCTTGTGAACACGGTAACTTGAGTAAATTTGAACCAACTTAATGAATAAATGAGTTTGAAAATCAGCTTGATTTGACTGTAAGTTACAAAGTTATTGCTCTTGGCACTAATAATTATTACTGGACTTTGTTTATACGATAACTTGAGTAAGTATGCACGGAGCTTAATGAAACTTTGTGTGTAAAATAACATCGAAGAAATCCTTGGACGAGTATGAAAATCAGCTTGATTCAACTTTAATTTAGGAAGTTATTGCCCTTTGCACTAATAATTATTTTTGGATCTTGCGAACATGATAACTTGAGTTATAGACCAACATTGGAGAGATCTTTGGCAAGTTCGAAAATCAGCTTGATTTGACTGTAACATACGGAGTTATTGCCCTTTGCAATAACAATTAATGAACATAGTGAACACTTTGAATTGAGTAAATATGCACCGATCTTAATGAAACTTTAAAGTAGACTAACATTAGAAAGATCTCGGACGAGTTGGAAAATCAGCTTGATTCGATTGTAACTTACGGTAACAATTGTTTTTGGACTTTGTTATTGGGGGGGGGGGGGGTTGTAACAATTTTGTAGTAACAATTGTTATTGGACTTTGTCTTTTTATAGAAACTATATATGATTATTCTCTCTTTCTCAATAACTATTAGCATATGTATAAAATTTGTCTGTATCTAGAATCCAATAATTTCGTGCCAGTCTCGGAAAAGTATATACATTCATGAAAAAATTGTAATCGGCCAATTTACTCCGTTTAATTTTTACCGTAAATGCGTTGTTAAAGTATTTCCATTTGTTGCCAAATGATTTTGGGCGCAACAAATAGTTGTTTGATTAGGTTTTGTGTCATATTAATTAATAGGTTTTATTCGTGCTATGTCTCTTTGCAATAGTGGAATCTCTTGTCCATTTATAGTGCTATCTCACTGAAACATGCCAGCACATCCCCTCGGTCATTATACTGACAACGGGCAAACCAGTAGTCTCACTCCCTTTTATGCAAAAGTGTTCTTAATTACTTTACACTCCAAGTACGAGATCGCTGCAGATCTTACACTTGAAGCCTCTACTTGACAGTGTGAACTGAATATTCATTCTATATTTCATATGACCCCGGTACCGTTTGGCAGTTTCACTTTTATATGTCAAAACCTCTTTGGTCTGTAGTCAGATATCATATTCTGTTGACGGTCATTTAACCATTTAACTGCCAACGGGCCGATTTGGGCCGATCATACCATTCCCTGACTGCCAAAGGACGATTTGGGCCGATCGTACATATGCCCTGACTGCCAAAGGCCGATTTGGGCCGATGGGGATACATTTATTTTACTATAAACACATTTTTTAACCTAGAGATAGTAGACCAGAAAAAGAACCTGGTTATTGATAAAATTGCATTGAACAGGTAAACAGGCAACATGATAAACAGTCTGCGTTAACAAGTGCGACGTGATTACACCTAGTACCAGTAATATTGATTTACAAAGTTAAATTGGAAAAGAATATATTTGATGATCGATCTTAGAACTATTATTTGTCATGCACTTTGTGAGTGGATCTTTTTATAAGTTTTAATAAGAAAGTGCATTAGAAAGGAATTTTTTTATCAAATGTTGTGAAGCATTTAGATATAACGGGAATCAGCAAAATATGTAGCACAATAACATTGACAAAATTGTATGTGTATTATATTTTTTTTTACTTAAGATCACATAAAATAAGCACAGTCTTGTAAATAACATTCAAAGCTTTACGGTAAATCCATAAAATCTTTCTTCTTCTATTGTACCTTTCATCAATATAAATATCGTCCCACTCGCCCCTACCCTGTACGTGTACTTCTGATATTACATGTATTTGATAGTACCGATCTACTGTATACATGTATTTGATAGTACCGATCTACTGTATACATGTATTTGATAGTACCGATCTACTGCATACATGTATTTGATAGTACCGATCTACTGTATACATGTATTTGATAATACCAATCTGCTGTATATATGTATTTGATAATACCGATCTACTGTTTACATGTATTTGATAATATCGATCTACTGTGCATGTATTTGATAATACCAATCTGCTGTATACGTGTATTAAATTATACCGATCTACTGTATACGTGTATTTGATAATACCGATCTACTGTGCATGTATTTGACAATACCGATCTACTGTATACATGTATTTGGTAATACCGATCTACTGTGCATGTATTTGACAATACCGATCTACTGTTTACATGTATTTGATAGTACCGATCTACTGTATACATGTATTTGATAATACCGATCTACTGTTTACATGTATTTGATAATACCGATCTACTGTGCATGTATTTGACAATACCGATCTACTGTTTACATGTAATTGATAGTACTGATCTACTGTATACATGTATTTGATAATACCGATCTACTGTTTACATGTATTTGATAATACCGATCTACTGTGCATGTATTAAATTATACCGATCTACTGTATACGTGTATTTGATAATACCGATCTACTGTGCATGTATTTGACAATACCGATCTACTGTATACCTGTATTTGATAATACCGATCTAAGTATTTTACAACACCGATCCACTCTATGCATGTATTTGATCCTACCGATCTACTGTATACATGTATTTGATAATACCGATCTAATTTAGCATGTATTTGATAATATCGGTCTACTTTATACATGTATTTGATAATGTCGATCTATTGTATAATATCGGTCTACTTTATACATGTATTTGATAATACTGATCTACTGTATACATGTATTTGATAATACCGATCTACTGTTTACATGTATTTGATAACACCGGTATACTCTCCATACATGTAGCATGCAGTACATATATTTTAAAAACGTTATATTTTCCTTAATTGCAGTTTTATTGTCATTTACATGCATCTGTATTTATTACTTTGACAGATATGCGAGGAATTATCTGCGAACGACAGAAAATTTAGGCAGGTTCGGACGAGTGCATAGATGGGAGCCATTGACATTTCAGACGTTCAAATCATTTTTGGCCATATTTTTTAACATGGGAATTGTTAGAAAGACCTCCATAGAAGAGTATTGGAATTCAATGTTACCAAGCCAACTTTCATCCTGGTTCAAGACATTTTCTTCTAGGAATACATTCGAAAACATCTTAAAGTTCCTGCATGTGGCTGATTATCGGAGATTGGCAGACAGACAGGTGTGTGTTATTGAGTAATATATTTTTTTATAAAATACGAAATGTGAGTATTCATTAAATAAGAGAGACTAAAAGCCTGTCATACTTCCTTCTTTGAAATTGTAATGCTAATTTGTCGTCCCTGAATGTTGTAATACGATACAGTAAAAGACTTAGCAATTTATCAAAATTGTACGATTTATACAGTTTTTCATGTGACATATTCATTAGAATGTTTCATTATTTTGCAGCATCCAGCTTATGATCCATCTGCACGCTTCAAACCACTGCTGACCTTCATTAACAGAATGTTTCAAAGGTTTTTGATACCCAATCAGGAGCTATGTGTCGACGAGACGCTAGTGTCTACAAGAGGTCATAGTATAATGCGTCAGTATATCCCAACCAAGGCAGCCAAATTCGGCATCAAGTTCTGGATGTTGTGTGAAGCGGCAACTGGATACGTCATCCGGATGATGATTTACAGAGGGCGACAATTTGATCCAACACCAAGAGGAGATCCATCACCAAGAGGAGAGTTGCAGGGAACTCATGTAGTGAAAAGTCTCTTGAGAGAAACCTCCCTGTTTCACAAAGGCCACCATGTTTTCTGTGATAGGTATTTCACTTCTCTTAATCTTGCATCACGTCTTCTAACACTCAATACCTATGTAACGGGAACACTGAGAAAAAATCGCCCAATGCCGCGTACCATTCAGCAGGCAGACCCCCAGGCTGGCACTACCATTTACATGCGCCAGAGAGATGTTCTTTGTGTAGCATACAAAGATGGTGGGTAAAAACCCAGTGCGTATGTTGAGCACTTAACTTCTTGCTCAGGACCTCCAGACCGGACGCCCAAACATCATTCACCAATATAATAGGTACATGGGAGCTGTCGATTCGTCTGATGCTGTGATGAGCGCATATAGCTGCGTTCGACGAAATAAAAAGGTTTGGAAAAAAGTAGTATTGCATCTGTTTCATCGAATCATGATAATGCCTATATTTTATATACCAATATAATAGGTACATTGGAGCTGTCGATTCGTCTGATGCTGTGATGAGCGCATATAGCTGCGTTCGACGCAATAAAAAGGTTTGGAAAAAAGTAGTATTGCATCTGTTTCATCGAATCATGATAATGCCTATATTTTATATACCAATATAATAGGTACATTGGAGCTGTCGATTCGTCTGATGCTGTGATGAGCGCATATAGCTGCGTTCGACGCAATAAAAAGGTTTGGAAAAAAGTAGTATTGCATCTGTTTCATCGAATCATGATAATGCCTATATTTTATATACCAATATAATAGGTACATTGGAGCTGTCGATTCGTCTGATGCTGTGATGAGCGCATATAGCTGCGTTCGACGCAATAAAAAGGTTTGGAAAAAAGTAGTATTGCATCTGTTTCATCGAATCATGATGAATTCCTATATTTCATATAAGAACAACACGTCGGATAGGGTGGTGTCAAGACTTAAGTTTATTCAGATGGTGATAGAAGATTTAGCTGGAGTTCAGCCCGACGCACAGGTAGCAAGACCGAGACCGAGGAGATGTCATGTAGACGTCCTCCCGCAACGGAAGGAAAAAGACTGTTGCGTATGCTCTAGCCGTGCTCGCGGAGGAATCAGGCGCCGAAGCCGAACTGCATGTACGCCATGCAGGAGAGGATAACATAGAGAATGTATTCGATTACACCACTGCATAGAAATGTTGATTAAAAACTACATCTTCAACTGAAACACAAGAATTATGTATATAGGCCTGTGTTGTGTAAACTTTGTTTCAGAAATACACGGGATTTTATAAGTTAATAAATATATCATTTTATGTAGGTCAAATTGACTTAGAGATGTGTTGTTAATTAGTCAATATAGCACAGTGGCGTGTATATATACTCATATACTATATATTCATCATTTTTCATACGTCATCAACTCGCCTTTGTAATATTTTACAAAGGCGAGTTGTAACAGAAACATATGAAATGTGTAAGTATGATATAAAACGTATTAGTATATTAATACAATTTAAACAAATTTATTCATATTTTTTCTTTCTTCTAATATTCATGAAGGCGAGTCATCTGTCTGGGATCTGTCTGATATATTTTTATCAACAGATGACAGAGTTATGGCTGCGAGTCATCATTCTGATGAAGGTGACAGTGTACACATCGTACTAGTCGTCTGTCTAATGAAAATGACATTGTACACATCATACTAGTCATCTGTCTGATAAAGATGACAGTTTACACATCATACTAGTCATCTGTCTGATGAAGGTGACAGGACACACATCGTACTAGTCATCTGTCTGATGAAGGTGACAGGGTACACATCGTATTAGTCATCTGTCTGATGAAGGTGATAGTGTACACATCGTACTAGTCATCTGTCTGATGAAGGTGACAGTGTACACATCGTACTAGTCATCTGTCTGATGAAGGTGACAGTGTACACATCGTACTAGTCATCTGTCTGATGAAGGTGACAGTGTACACATCGTACTAGTCATCTGTCTGATGAAGGTGACAGTGAACACATCGTACTAGTCATCTGTCTGATGAATGTGACAGTGTACACATCGTACTAGTCATCTGTCTGATGAATGTGACAGTGAACACATCGTACTAGTCATCTGTCTGATGAATGTGACAGTGTACACATCGTACTAGTCATCTGTCTGATGAAGGTAACAAGGTACACATCGTACTAGTCATCTGTCTGATGAAGGTGACAGTGTACACATCGTACTA
Organism: Argopecten irradians; assembly: GCF_041381155.1. Lineage (NCBI taxonomy): Eukaryota > Metazoa > Mollusca > Bivalvia > Pectinida > Pectinidae > Argopecten > Argopecten irradians. The sequence continues at coordinate 46,587,352 of NC_091140.1, forward strand.
GTCATCTGTCTGATGAAGGTGACAGTGTACACATCGTACTAGTCATCTGTCTGATGAAGGTGACAGTGTACACAACGTACTAGTCATCTGTCTGATGAATGTGACAGTGTACACATCGTACTAGTCATCTGTCTGATGAAGGTAACAAGGTACACATCGTACTAGTCATCTGTCTGATGAATGTGACAGTGAACACATCGTACTAGTCATCTGTCTGATGAATGTGACAGTGTACACAACGAACTAGTCATCTGTCTGATGAAGGTGACAGTGTACACATCGTACTAGTTATCTGTCTGATGAAGGTGACAGTGTACACATCGTACTAGTCATCTGTCTGATGAATGTGACAGTGTACACATCGTACTAGTCATCTGTCTGATGAATGTGACAGTGTACACATCGTACTAGTCATCTGTCTGATGAAGGTGACAGTGTACACATCGTACTAGTCATCTGTCTGATGAAGGTGACAGTGTACACATCGTACTAGTCATCTGTCTGATGAATGTGACAGTGTACACATCGTACTAGTCATCTGTCTGATGAAGGTGACAGTATACACATCGTACTAGTCATCTGTCTGATGAAGGTGACAGTGTACACATCGTACTAGTCATCTGTCTGATGAAGGTGACAGTGAACACATCGTACTAGTCATCTGTCTGATGAATGTGACAGTGTACACATCGTACAGGTCATCTGTCTGATGAATGTGACAGTGTACACATCGTACTAGTCATCTGTCTGATGAATGTGACAGGGTACACATCGTACAGGTCATCTGTCTGATGAAGGTAACAAGGTACACATCGTACTAGTCATCTGTCTGATGAAGGTGACAGTGAACACATCGTACTAGTCATCTGTCTGATGAATGTGACAGTAAAAACATCATACTAGTCATCTGTCTGATGAATGTGACAGGGTACACATCGTACAGGTCATCTGTCTGATGAAGGTGACAGTGTACACATCGTACTAGTCATCTGTCTGATGAAGGTGACAGTGAACACATCGTACTAGTCATCTGTCTGATGAATGTGACAGTGTACACAACGTACTAGTCATCTGTCTGATGAAGGTGACAGTGTACACATCGTACTAGTCATCTGTCTGATGAAGGTGACAGTGTACACATCGTACTAGTCATCTGTCTGATGAATGTGACAGTGTACACATCGTACTAGTCATCTGTCTGATGAATGTGACAGTGTACACATCGTACTAGTCATCTGTCTGATGAAGGTGACAGTGTACACATCGTACTAGTCATCTGTCTGATGAAGGTGACAGTGAACACATCGTACTAGTCATCTGTCTGATGAATGTGACAGTGTACACATCGTACTAGTCATCTGTCTGATGAATGTGACAGTGTACACATCGTACTAGTCATCTGTCTGATGAATATGACAGTGTACACAACGTACTAGTCATCTGTCTGATGAATGTGACAGTGTACACAACACGTACTAGTCATCTGTCTGATGAATGTGACAGTGTACACATCGTACTAGTCATCTGTCTGATGAATGTGACAGTGTACACAACGTACTAGTCATCTGTCTGATGAATGTGACAGTGTACACATCGTACTAGTCATCTGTCTGATGAAGGTAACAGTGTACACATCGTACTAGTCATCTGTCTGATGAAGGTGACAGTGTACACATCGTACTAGTCATCTGTCTGATGAATGTGACAGTGTACACATCGTACTAGTCATCTGTCTGATGAATGTGACAGTGTACACATCGTACTAGTCATCTGTCTGATGAATGTGACAATGTACACATCGTACTAGTCATCTGTCTGATGAAGGTGACAGTGAACACATCGTACTAGTCATCTGTCTGATGAATGTGACAGTGTACACATCGTACTAGTCATCTGTCTGATGAATGTGACAGTGTACACAACGTACTAGTCGTACTCACTACTGTCATCTGTCTGATGAAGGTGACAGTGTACACATCGTACTAGTCATCTGTCTGATGAAGGTGACAGTGTACACATCGTACTAGTCATCTGTCTGATGAAGGTGACAGTGAACACATCGTACTAGTCATCTGTCTGATGAAAGTGACAGTGTACACAACGTACTAGTCATCTGTCTGATGAATGTGACAGTGTACACAACGTACTAGTCATCTGTCTGATGAATGTGACAGTGTACACATCGTACTAGTCATCTGTCTGATGAAGGTGACAGTGTACACATCGTACTAGTCATCTGTCTGATGAATGTGACAGTGTACACATCGTACTAGTCATCTGTCTGATGAAGGTGACAGTGTACACATCGTACTAGTCATCTGTCTGATGAATGTGACAGTGTACACATCGTACTAGTCATCTGTCTGATGAATGTGACAGTGTACACAACGTACTAGTCATCTGTCTGATGAATGTGACAGTGTACACATCGTACTAGTCATCTGTCTGATGAATGTGACAGTGTACACAACGTACTAGTCATCTGTCTGATGAATGTGACAGTGTACACATCGTACTAGTCATCTGTCTGATGAATGTGACAGTGTACACATCGTACTAGTCATCTGTCTGATGAATGTGACAGTGTACACAACGTACTAGTCATCTGTCTGATGAAGGTGACAGTGAACACATCGTACTAGTCATCTGTCTGATGAATGTGACAGGGTACACCTCGTACTAGTCATCTGTCTGATGAAGGTAACAAGGTACACATCGTACTAGTCATCTGTCTGATGAAGGTGACAGTGTACACATCGTACTAGTCATCTGTCTGATGAAGGTGACAAGGTACACATCGTACTAGTCATCTGTCTGATGTGAAGGTAACAGTGTACACATCGTACTAGTCATCTGTCTGATGAAGGTGACAGTGTACACATCGTACTAGTCATCTGTCTGATGAAGGTGACAGTGAACACAACGTACTAGTCATTTGTCTGATGAATGTGACAGTGTACACATCGTACTAGTCATCTGTCTGATGAATGTGACAGTGTACACATCGTACTAGTCATCTGTCTGATGAAGGTGACAGTGTACACATCGTACTAGTCATCTGTCTGATGAATGTGACAGTGAACACATCGTACTAGTCATCTGTCTGATGAATGTGACAGTGTACACATCGTACTAGTCATCTGTCTGATGAATGTGACAGTGTACACAACGTACTAGTCATCTGTCTGATGAATGTGACAGTGTACACATCGTACTAGTCATCTGTCTGATGAAAGTGACAGTGTACACAACGTACTAGTCATCTGTCTGATGAATGTGACAGTGTACACAACGTACTAGTCATCTGTCTGATGAATGTGACAGTGTACACAACGTACTAGTCATCTGTCTGATGAATGTGACAGTGTACACATCGTACTAGTCATCTGTCTGATGAAGGTGACAGTGTACACATCGTACTAGTCATCTGTCTGATGAATGTGACAGTGTACACATCGTACTAGTCATCTGTCTGATGAATGTGACAGTGTACACATCGTTCTAGTAATCTGTCTGATAAATGTGACAGTGTACACATCGTACAGGTCATCTGTCTGATGAATGTGACAGTGAACACATCGTACTAGTCATCTGTCTGATGAATGTGACAGTGTACACATCGTACTAGTCATCTGTCTGATGAAGGTGACAGTGTACACATCGTACTAGTCATCTGTCTGATGAATGTGACAGTGTAAACAACGTACTAGTCATCTGTCTGATGAATGTGACAGTGTACACATCGTACTAGTCATCTGTCTAATGAATATGACAGGGTACAACTCGTACAGGTCATCTGTCTGATGAAGGTAACAAGGTACACATCGTACTAGTAGTCATCTGTCTGATGAATGTGACAGTGTACACATCGTACTAGTCATCTGTCTGATGAATGTGACAGTGTACACATCGTACTAGTCATCTGTCTGATGAATGTGACAGTGTACACATCGTACTAGTCATCTGTCTGATGAAGGTAACAAGGTACACATCGTACTAGTCATCTGTCTGATGAAGGTGACAGTGTACACATCGTACTAGTCATCTGTCTGATGAATGTGACAGTGTACACATCGTACTAGTCATCTGTCTGATGAAGGTGACAGTGTACACATCGTACTAGTCATCTTTGACAGTCATCTGTCTGATGAAGGTGACAGTGTACACATCGTACTAGTCATCTGTCTGATGAATGTGACAGTGTACACATCGTACTAGTCATCTGTCTGATGAAGGTGACAGTGTACACATCGTACTAGTCATCTGTCTGATGAATGTGACAGTGTACACATCGTACTAGTCATCTGTCTGATGAATGTGACAGTGTACACATCGTACTAGTCATCTGTCTGATGAATGTGACAGTGTACACATCGTACTAGTCATCTGTCTGATGAATGTGACAGTGTACACATCGTACTAGTCATCTGTCTGATGAATGTGACAGTGTACACATCGTACTAGTCATCTGTCTGATGAAGGTGACAGTGTACACATCGTACTAGTCATCTGTCTGATGAATGTGACAGTGTACACATCGTACTAGTCATCTGTCTGATGAAGGTGACAGTGTACACAACGTACTAGTCATCTGTCTGATGAAGGTGACAGTGTACACATCGTACTAGTCATCTGTCTGATGAATGTGACAGTGTACACATCGTACTAGTCATCTGTCTGATGAATGTGACAGTGTACACATCGTACTAGTCATCTGTCTGATGAATGTGACAGTGTACACATCGTACTAGTTCATCTGTCTGATGAAGGTGACAGTGTACACATCGTACTAGTCATCTGTCTGATGAAGGTGACAGTGAACACATCGTACTAGTCATCTGTCTGATGAAGGTGACAGTGTACACATCGTACTAGTCATCTGTCTGATGAATGTGACAGTGTACACAACGTACTAGTCATCTGTCTGATGAAGGTGACAGTGTACACATCGTACTAGTCATCTGTCTGATGAAGGTGACAGTGAACACATCGTACTAGTCATCTGTCTGATGAATGTGACAGTGTACACATCGTACTAGTCATCTGTCTGATGAATGTGACAGTGTACACATCGTACTAGTCATCTGTCTGATGAATGTGACAGTGTACACATCGTACTAGTCATCTGTCTGATGAATGTGACAGTGAACACATCGTACTAGTCATCTGTCTGATGAATGTGACAGGGTACACATCGTACAGGTCATCTGTCTGATGAAGGTGACAGTGAACACATCGTACTAGTCATCTGTCTGATGAATGTGACAGTAAAAACATCATACTAGTCATCTGTCTGATGAATGTGACAGTGTACACATCGTACTAGTCATCTGTCTGATGAATGTGACAGTGTACAACATCGTACTAGTCATCTGTCTGATGAAGGTGACAGTGTACACATCGTACTAGTCATCTGTCTGATGAAGGTGACAGTGTACACATCGTACTAGTCATGTCTGATGAAGGTGACAGTAAACACATCGTACTAGTCATCTGTCTGATGAATGTGACAGTGTACACATCGTACAGGTCATCTGTCTGATGAAGGTGACAGTGTACACATCGTACTAGTCATCTGTCTGATGAAGGTGACAGTGTACACATCGTACTAGTCATCTGTCTGATGAAGGTGACAGTGTACACATCGTACTAGTCATCTGTCTGATGAAGGTGACAGTGTACACATCGTACTAGTCATCTGTCTGATGAATGTGACAGTGTACACATCGTACTAGTCATCTGTCTGATGAAGGTGACAGTGTACACATCGTACTAGTCATCTGTCTGATGAAGGTGACAGTGTACACATCGTACTAGTCATCTGTCTGATGAATGGTAACAGTGTACACATCGTACTAGTCATCTGTCTGATGAATGTGACAGTGTGTACACATCGTACTAGTCATCTGTCTGATGAAGGTGACAGTGTACACATCGTACTAGTCATCTGTCTGATGAAGGTAACAAGGTACACATCGTACTAGTCATCTGTCTGATGAATGTGACAGTGTACACAACGTACTAGTCATCTGTCTGATGAAGGTGACAGTGAACACATCGTACTAGTCATCTATCTGATGAAGGTGACAGTGTACACATCGTACTAGTCATCTGTCTGATGAATGTGACAGTGTACACATCGTACTAGTCATCTGTCTGATGAATGTGACAGTGTACACATCGTACTAGTCATCTGTCTGATGAATGTGACAGTGTACACATCGTACTAGTCATCTGTCTGATGAATGTGACAGTGTACACATCGTACTAGTCATCTGTCTGATGAAGGTGACAGTGTACACATCGTACTAGTCATCTGTCTGATGAAGGTGACAGTGTACACATCGTACTAGTCATCTGTCTGATGAATGTGACAGTGTACACATCGTACTAGTCATCTGTCTGATGAATGTGACAGTGTACACATCGTACTAGTCATCTGTCTGATGAATGTGACAGTGTACACATCGTACTAGTCATCTGTCTGATGAATGTGACAGTGTACACATCGTACTAGCCATCTGTCTGATGAAGGTAACAAGGTACACATCGTACTAGTCATCTGTCTGATGAATGTGACAGTGTACACATCGTACTAGTCATCTGTCTGATGAAGGTGACAGTGTACACATCGTACTAGTCATCTGTCTGATGAATGTGACAGTGTGAACACATCGTACTAGTCATCTGTCTGATGAATGTGACAGTGTACACAACGTACTAGTCATCTGTCTGATGAATGTGACAGTGTACACATCGTACTAGTCATCTGTCTGATGAATGTGACAGTGTACACATCGTACTAGTCATCTGTCTGATGAATGTGACAGTGAACACATCGTACTAGTCATCTGTCTGATGAATGTGACAGTGTACACATCGTAATCGTCATCTGTCTGATGAATGTTACAGTGAACACATCGTACTAGTCATCTGTCTGATGAATGTGACAGTGTACACAACGAACTAGTCATCTGTCTGATGAAGGTGACAGTGTACACATCGTACTAGTCATCTGTCTGATGAATGTGACAGTGTACACATCGTACTAGTCATCTGTCTGATGAATGTGACAGTGTACACATCGTACTAGTCATCTGTCTGATGAATGTGACAGTGTACACATCGTACTAGTCATCTGTCTGATGAATGTGACAGTGTACACATCGTACTAGTCATCTGTCTGATGAATGTGACAGTGAACACATCGTACTAGTCATCTGTCTGATGAATGTGACAGTGAACACATCGTACTAGTCATCTGTCTGATGAATGTGACAGTGTACACAACGTACTAGTCATCTGTCTGATGAAGGTGACAGTGTACACATCGTACTAGTCATCTGTCTGATGAAGGTGACAGTGTACACATCGTACTAGTCATCTGTCTGATGAAGGTGACAGTGAACACATCGTACTAGTCATCTGTCTGATGAAATGTGACAGTGTACACAACGTACTAGTCATCTGTCTGATGAATGTGACACTACACATGTCGTACTATACTAGTCATCTGTCTGATGAATGTGACAGTGTACACAACGTACTAGTCATCTGTCTGATGAAGGTGACAGTGTAACAATCGTATTAAGTCATCTGTCTGATGAATGTGACAGTGTACACATCGTACTAGTCATCTGTCTGATGAAGGTGACAGTGTACACACATCGTTCTAGTCATCTGTCTGATGAAGGTGACAGTGTACACACACGTACTAGTCATCTGTCTGATGAAGGTGACAGGGTGTACACATCGTATTAGCCATCTGTCTGAATGAAGGTACAATTTACTAGTGATCGGACAGTGTACACATCGTACTAGTCATCTGTCTGATGAAGGTGACAGTGTACACAACGTACTACTAATGTCATACTAGTCATCTGTCTCATGAATGTGACAGTGTACACATCGTACTAGTCATCTGTCTGATGAAGGTGACAGGTACACATCGTACTAGTCATCTGTCTGATGAAGGTGACAGTGTACACATCGTACTAGTCATCTGTCTGATGAAGGTGACAGTGTACACATCGTACTAGTCATCTGTCTGATGAATGTGACAGTGTACACATCGTAATAGTCATCTGTCTGATGAAGGTGACAGTGTACACATCGTACTAGTCATCTGTCTGATGAAGGTGACAGTGAACACATCGTACTAGTCATCTGTCTGATTGAAAGTGACAGTGTACACAACGTACTAGTCATCTGTCTGATGAATGTGACAGTGTACACATCGTACTAGTCATCTGTCTGATGAAGGTGACAGTGTACACATCGTACTAGTCATCTGTCTGATGAAGGTGACAGTGACACATCGTACTAGTCATCTGTCTGATGAATGTGACAGTGTACACAATCGTACTAGTCATCTGTCTGATGAATGTGACAGTGTACACATCGTACTAGTCATCTGTCCTGATGAATGTGACAGTGTACACATCGTACTAGTCATCTGTCTGATGAATGTGACAGTGTACACAACGTACTAGTCATCTGTCTGATGAATGTGACAGTGTACACACATCGTACTAGTCATCTGTCTGATGAAGGTGACAAGTGTACACATCGTACTAGTCATCTGTCTGATGAATGTGACAGTGTACACATCGTACTAGTCATCGGTGTCTGATGAATGTGACAGTGTACACATCGTACTAGTCATCTGTCTGATGAAGGTGACAGTGAACACATCGTACTAGTCATCTGTCTGATGAATTGACAGTGTACACATCGTACTAGTCATCTGTCTGATGAAATGTGACAGTGTACACATCGTACTAGTCATCTGTCTGATGAAGGTGACAGTGTTCATACATCGTACTAGTCATCTGTCTGATGAATGGTGACAGTGTACACAACGTATCTAGTCATCTGTCTGATGAAGGTGACAGTGTACACATCGTACTAGTCATCTGTCTGATGAATGTGACAGTGTACACATCGTTCTAGTAATCTGTCTGATAAATGTGACAGTGAACACATCGTACTAGTCATCTGTCTGATGAATGTGACAGTGTACACAATCGTACTAGTCATCTGTCTGATGAATGTGACAGGTACACATCGTACTAGTCATCTGTCTGATGAAGGTGACAGTGTACACATCGTACTAGTCATCTGTCTGATGAATGTGACAGTGTACACAACGTACTAGTCATCTGTCTGATGAATGTGACAGTGTACACATCGTACTAGTCATCTGTCTGATGAAATGTGACAGTGTACACAACGTACTAGTCATCTGTCTGATGAAGGTGACAGTGTACACATCGTACTAGTCATCTGTCTGATGAAGGTGACAGTGTACACATCGTACTAGTCATCTGTTCTGATGAAGGTGACAGTGATAACACATCGTACTAGTCATCTGTCTGATGAAGGGTGACAAGTGTACACATCGTACTAGTCATCCTGTCTGATGAAGGGTGACAGTGTACACATCGTACTAGTCATCTGTCCTGATGAAGGTGACAGTGTAACACATCGTACTGGTCATCTGATGTCTGATGAAGGTGACAGTGTACACATCGTACTAGTCATCTGTCTGATGAATGTGACAGGTGTACACATCGTACTAGTCATCTGTCTGATTGAAAGGTGACAGGTACACATCGTACTAGTCATCTGTCTGATGAATGTGACAGTGTACACATCGTACTAGTCATCTGTCTGATGAAGGTGACAAGTGTACACAATCGTACTAGTCATCTGTCTGATGAAGGTGACAGTGTACACATCGTACTAGTCATCTGTCTGATGAATGTGACAGTGTACACATCGTACTAGTCATCTGTCTGATGAATGTGACAGTGTACACAACGTACTAGTCATCTGTCTGATGAAGGTGACAGTGTACACATCGTACTAGTCATCTGTCTGATGAATGTGACAGTGTACACAACGTACTAGTCATCTGTCTGATGAATGTGACAGTGTACACATCGTACTAGTCATCTGTCTGATGAATGGTGACAGTGTACACAACGTACTAGTCATCTGTCTGATGAATGTGACAGTGTACACATCGTACTAGTCATCTGTCTGATGAAATGTGACAGTGTACACAAACGCATACTAGTCATCTGTCTGATGAATGTGACAGTGTACAACATCGTACTAGTCATCTGTCTGATGAATGTAACAGTGTACACAACGTACTAGTCATCTGAGTGATGAATGTGACAGTGTAACACATCGTACTAGTCATCTGTCTGATGAAGGTGACAGTGTAACACATCGTACTAGTCATCTGTCTGATGAATGTGACAGTGTTACACATCGTACTAGTCATCTGTCTGATGAATGGTGACGGTGAACAGTGTACACATCGTACTAGTCATCTGTCTGATGAAGGTGACAGTGTACACATCGTACACTAGTCATCTGTCTGATGAAGGTGACAGTGTACACATCGTACTAGTCATCTGTCTGATTGGAATGTGACAGTGTACACATCGTACTAGTCATCTGTCTAGATGAATTGATGAATGTGACATCTGTTGTACAGGTACACAACGTACTAGTCATCTGTCTGATGAATGGTAACAGACAGTGTACACAAAGCGTACTAGTCATCTGTTCTGATGAATGTGACAGTGTAACACATCGTACTAGTAATCTGTCTGATAAATGTGACAGTGTACACATCGTACAGGTCATCTGTCTGATGAATGTGACAGTGAACACATCGTACTAGTCATCTGTCTGATGAATGTGACAAGACACATGTAACACCATTCGTACTAGTAGTCATCTGTCTGATGAATGGTGACAGTGTACACAACGTACTAGTCATCTGTCTGATGATTTTGTAAACAGTGTACACAACGTACTAGTCATCTGTCTGATGAATTTGACAGTGTACACATCGTACTAGTCATCTGTCTGATGAAGGTGACAGTGTACACATCGTACTAGTCATCTGTCTGATGAAGGTGACAGTGTACACATCGTACTAGTCATCTGTCTGATGAAGGTGACAGTGTACACATCGTACTAGTCATCTGTCTGATGAAGGTGACAGTGAACACATCATACTAGTCATCTGTCTGATGAAAATGTGACAGTGTGTACACATCGTACTAGTCATCTGTCGCTGAATGAATGTGACATGTACACAACGTAACTAGTCATCTTGTAATAAGTTCATCTGTCTGATGAGTGATGTGACAGTGAGACACATCGTACTAGTCATCTGTCTGATGAAAGGTGACATAGGTACACAACGTACTAGTCATCTGTCTGATGAATCTGCCAGTGTAACATCGATACACATCGTTACTAGTGACCATTGACACATTGTCTGACATGAATGTGACAGTGTACAGTTGAATACAACGTTACTAGTCATCTGTCTGATGAAGGTGACAGTGTACACACATCGTACTAGTCATCATGATGTCTGATGAATGTGACAGTGTAACACATCGTACTAGTCATCTGTCTGATGAATGTGATCAGTGATACACAATGAACAGTCATCTGTCGTGAAGGTGACAGTGTACACAACGTACTCTAGTCCATCTGTGTGATGAAGGTGACAGTGTACACATCGTACTAGGTCATCTGTCTGTTGGAATGTGGACAGTGTAACCCATCGTACTAGTCATCTGTTGATGAATGTGACAGGGTGTACATCGTACAAGTCATCTGTCTGATGAAGGTGACAGGTACACATCGTATACCTAGTCATCTGATGTCTGATGAATTGGTGACAGTGTACACATCGTAACTAGTCAATCCTGTCTAATTGAAGGGTGACAGTGAAACACAATCGTACTAGTCATCTTACCTGATGAATGTGACAGTGTACACACGTACTAGTCATCTGTCTGATGAATGTTAACAAGGTACACATCGTACTAGTTCATCTGTCTGATGAATGTGACAGTGTACACAACGTACTTGTCATCTGTCTGATGAAGGTGACAGTGTACACATAGTACTAGTCATCTGTCTGATGAATATGACAGCTGTTACAGAACGTACTAGATCATCTGTCTGATGAAGGTGTGACAGTGGTACACATCGTACTAGTCTTCTGTCTGATGAATGTGACAGTGTACGTACTAGTCTATCTGTCTGATTGAAGGTGAAAAGTGTTACACATCGTAATAGTCATCTGTCCTAGATAAATGTGACAGTGTACACATCAGGTCATCTGTCTGATGAAGGTGGACAGTGAACACATCGTACTAGTCATCTGTCTGATGAATGTGACAGGGTAAAAACACATCCGTACTAGTCATCTGTCATGATGAATGTGTACACATCGTAACTAGTCATTCTGGTCTGATGAAGGTGAAGTGTACACATCGTACTACATCTGTCTTGATGAATGTGACCCAGTGTAACACATCGTACTAGTCATCCTGTCTGACTGAAAGTGTACACACAACGTAACTAGATCTTGTGTGATGAAGTGTAACAAGGTACACATCGTACTAGTCATCTGTCTGATGAAGGTGACAGTGAACACATCGTACTAGTCATCTGTCTGATGAAGGTGACAGTAAAAACATCATACTAGTCATCTGTCTGATGAATGTGACAGTGTACACAACGTACAGGTCATCTGTCTGATGAATGTGACAGTGCACACATCGTACTAGTCATCTGTCTGATGAATGTGACAGTGTACACATCATACTAGTCATCTGTCTGGATGAATGTGGGACAGTGTACCACATCGTAACTAGGTCATCTGTCTGATGATGATTGTGACAGGGTACACATCGTACTAGTCATCTGTCTGATGATAGGTAACACTGTCAGTTACACATCGTACTAGTCATCTGTCTGATGAGATGTGACAGTATGTGTACACTGTCACCTTCATCATCAGACAGATGACTAGTACGATATGTACACTGTCACACTTCACATCATCACAGATGACTAGTACATGTGTACACTGTCACCTTCATCAGATGACAGATGACTAGTACGATATGTACACTGTCACCTTCATCAGACAGATGACTAGTACATGTGTATGACTAGTACTAGTACATGTACACTGTCACCTTCATCAGACAGATGACTAGTACGATATGTACACTGTCACCTCATCAGACAGATGACTAGTACGATGTGTACACACTGTCACCTTCATCAGACAGATGACTAGTACGATGTGTACACTGTCACCTTCATCAGACAGATGACTAGTACGATATGTACACTGTCACCTTCATCAGACAGATGACTAGTACGATATGTACACTGTCACCTTCATCAGACAGATGACTAGTACGATACACTGTCACCTTCATCACTGTGACACATGTACACTGTCACCTTCATCAGACAGATGACTAGTACGATGTGTACACTGTCACATTCATCAGACAGATGACTAGTACGATGTGTTCACTGTCACATTCATCAGACAGATGACTAGTACGATGTGTACACTGTCACCTTCATCAGACAGATGAATAGTACGATGTGTACACTGTCACCTTCATCAGACAGATGACTAGTACGTATGTGTACACTGTCACCTTCATCAGACAGATGACTAGTACGATGTGTACACTGTCACCTTCATCAGACAGATGACTAGTACGATATGTACACTGTCACCTTCATCAGACAGACAGATGACTAGTACGATATGTACACTGTCACCTTCATCATCAGACAGATGACTAGTACGATGTGTACACTGTCACCTTCATCAGACAGATGACTAGTACGATGTGTACACTGTCACCTTCATCAGACAGATGACTAGTACGATGTGTACACTGTCACCTTCATCAGACAGATGACTAGTACGATGTGTACACTGTCACCTTCATCAGACAGATGACTAGTACGATGTGTACACTGTCACCTTCATCAGACAGATGACTAGTACGATGTGTACACTGTCACCTTCATCAGACAGATGACTAGTACGTACGATGTGTACACTGTCACCTTCATCATCAGACAGACAGATGACTAGTACGATACTGTACACTGTCACCTTCATCAGACAGATGACTAGTAGATGTGTACGATGTGTACACTGTCACCTTCATCAGACAGATGACTAGTACGATGTGTACACTGTCACCTTCATCAGACAGATGACTAGTACGATGTGTACACTGTCACCTTCATCAGACAGATGACTAGTACGATGTGTACACTGTCACCTTCATCAGACAGATGACTAGTACGATGTATGTACACTGTCACCTTCATCAGACAGATGACTAGTACGACACTGATGTACACTGTCACTTTCATCAGACAGATGACTAGTACGACCTGTGTGACACTGTCACTGTCCTTCATCAGACAGATGACTAGTACGATATGTACACTGTCACCTTCATCAGACAGATGACTAGTACGATATGTACACTGTCACCTTCATCAGACAGATGACTAGTACGATACGTACACTGTCACCTATCAGACAGATGTACACTGTCACCACCTTCATCAGACAGATGACTAGTACGATGTGTACACTGTCACCTTCATCAGACAGATGACTAGTACGATGTGTACACTGTCACCTTCATCAGACAGATGACTAGTACGATGTGTACACTGTCACCTTCATCAGACAGATGACTAGTACGATGTGTACACTGTCACCTTCATCAGACAGATGACTAGTACGATGTGTACACTGTCACCTTCATCAGACAGATGACTAGTACGATATGTGTACACTGTCACCTCATCAGACAGACAGTACGATGTGTATGACTAGATACTAGTACGATATGTACACTGTCACCTTCATCAGACAGATGACTAGTACGATATGTACACTGTCACAGACTGACTAGTACAGACAGTCACATCAGACAGATGACTAGTACGATATGTACACTGTCACCTTCATCAGACAGATGACTAGTACGATGTGTACACTGTACCTTCATCAGACAGATGACTAGTACATGTGTTTCACACTGTCACCTTCATCAGACAGATGACTAGTACGATATGTACACTGTCACCTTCATCAGACAGATGACTAGTACGATATGTACACTGTCACCTTCATCAGACAGATGACTAGTACGACGTATGTGTGTACACTGTCACCTTCATCAGACAGATGACTAGTACGATGTGTACACTGTCACCTTCATCAGACAGATGACTAGTACGATGTGTACACTGTCACCTTCATCAGACAGATGACTACTAACGATATGTACACTGTCACCTTCATCATCAGACAGATGACTAGTACGATATGTACACTGTCACTGATGACTAGTACGATATGTACACTGTCACTGTCATTCATCAGATGACAGACGATAGTATGACTGTCAGTACGATGTAGTACACTGTCACCTTCATCAGACAGATGACTAGTACGATGTGTACACTGTCACCTTCATCAGACAGATGACTAGTACTAGTACGATGTGTACACACTGTGTCACCTTCATCAGACAGATGACTAGTACGATGTGTACACTGTCACCTTCATCAGACAGATGACTAGTACGATACTGTCACACCTTCATCATACAGATGACTACACTGTCACCTTCATCAGACAGATGACTAGTACGATGTGTACACTGTCACCTTCATCAGACAGATGACTAGTACGATGACTACCTTCATCAGTAGATGACTAGTACGATGTGTACACTGTCACCTTCATCAGACAGATGACTAGTATACGATGTAGTACACTGTCACCTTCATCAGACAGATGACTAGTACGATGTATGTACACAGTCACCTTCATCAGACAGATCACTGTCACCTCATCAGACAGATGACTAGTACGATATGTACACTGTCACCTTCATCAGACAGATGACTAGTACGATGTGTACACTGTCACCTTCATCAGACAGATGACTAGTACGATATGTACACTGTCACCTGTCACACTGTCATTCATCAGACAGATGACTAGTACGATGATGTACTGTCACCTTCATCAGACAGATGACTAGTACGATGTGTACACTGTCACCTTCATCAGACAGATGACTAGTACGATGTGTACACTGTCACCTTCATCAGACAGATGACTAGTACGATGTGTACACTGTCACCTTCATCAGACAGATGACTAGTACGTTGTGTACACTGTCACATTCATCAGACAGATGACTAGTACGATGTATGTGTCACTGTCACCTTCATCAGACAGATGACTAGTACGATATGTACACTAGTATCAGACAGATGATACTGTACACTGTCACACTGTCACCTTCATCAGACAGTACATGACTAGTACGATGTGTACACTGTCACCTTCATCACTCATCATGACTACAGATGACTAGTACGATGACTGTCACCTTCATCAGACAGATGACTAGTACGATATGTGTACACACTGTCACCTTCATCATCAGACAGATGACTAGTACGATATACACTGTCACCTTCATCAGACAGATGACTAGTACGATGTATGTACACACTGTCACCTTCATCATCAGACAGATGACTAGTACGATATGTACACTGTCACCTTCATCAGACAGATGACTAGTACGATATGTACACTGTCACCTTCATCAGACAGATGACTAGTACGATGTGTACACTGTCACCTTCATCAGACAGATGACTAGTACGATGTGTACACTGTCACCTTCATCAGACAGATGACTAGTACGTCATATGTACACTGTCACCACTTCATCAGACAGATGACTAGTACGATATGTACACTGTCACCTTCATCAGACAGATGACTAGTACAGATGTGTACTAGTACGATATGTACACTGTCACCTTCATCAGACAGATGACTAGTACGATGTACACTGTGTACACTGTGTCACTATGTCACCTTCAGATCATCAGACAGATGACTAGTACGATGTGTACACTGTCACCTTCATCAGACAGATGACTAGTACGATGTACAGTACACACAGATGACTAGTACGATGTGTACACTGTCACCTTCATCAGACAGATGACTAGTACGATGTATATTCACACTGTCACCTTCATCAGACAGATGACTAGTACGATATGTACACTGTCACCTTCATCAGACAGATGACTAGTACGATGTGTACACTGTCACCTTCATCAGACAGATGACTAGTACAATGTGTACACTGTCACCTTCATCAGACAGATGACTAGTACGATATGTACACTGTCACCTTCATCAGACAGATGACTAGTACATATACACTGTCACCTTCATCAGACAGATGACTAGTACGATGTGTACACTGTCACCTTCATCAGACAGATGACTAGTACGATGTGTACACTGTCACCTTCATCAGACAGATGACTAGTACGATATGTACACTGTCACCTTCATCAGACAGATGACTAGTACGATGTGTACACTGTCACCTTCATCAGACAGATGACTAGTACGATGTGTACACTGTCACCTTCATCAGACAGATGACTAGTACGTACGTGTGTGTGTACTGTCACCTTCATCAGACAGACAGATGACTAGTACGATGTGTACACTGTCACCTTCATCAGACAGATGACTAGTACGATATGTACACTGTCACCTTCATCAACAGATGACTAGTACTGTATGTACAACTGAACACCTTAATCCAGACAGATGACTAGTACATATGTCACTGTCCACCTTCAACAAACAGATGTATATAGGGGGGTAATGTCCTTGACAAACCTTCATCAGACAGTATGACTAATACGATTGTTTTCACTGACAACTTCATCATACAGATGACAAGTACGATATGTACATCTGACATCCACTTCATCCGACTAGATGACTAGTAAGATGTGTACACAGATCACATACATCAGAACGTAATGACAAGTACGATGTGTACACTGTCACATTCGTCAGACGGAAGACTAGAACAATGTGTTCCTCTGTTACCCTTCATTCAGACATATTGGCTATAAACTATGTGTACAACTGTTATCTTCATAAGACAGATGACTATACGATGTGTACACTTCGCATTCATCACACAGATGACTATACGGTTTGTGTAACACTATCACATCCATCAGACAGATGACTAGTACGATGTGTACACGTCACATTCATTCATACAAATGACTAGTACGATGTGTACACTGTCACCTTCATCAGACAGATGACTAGTACGATATGTACACTGTCACCTTCATCAGACAGATGACTAGTACGATGTGTACACTGTCACCTTCATCATCAGACAGATGACTAGTACGATGTGTACACTGTCACCTTCATCAGACAGATGACTAGTACGATGTGTACACTGTCACCTTCATCAGACAGATGACTAGTACGATGTGTACACTGTCACCTTCATCAGACAGATGACTAGTACGATGTGTACACTGTCACCTTCATCAGACAGATGACTAGTACATGTCACCTTCATCAGACAGATGACTAGTACGATGTGTGTACACTGTCACCTTCATCAGACAGATGACTAGTACGATATGTACACTGTCACCTTCATCAGACAGATGACAATGACTAGTACGTATGTACACACTGTCACCTTCATCAGACAGATGAACTAGTACGATGTGTACACTGTCACTTCATCAGACAGATGACTAGTACGATGTGTACACTGTCACCTTCATCAGACAGATGACTAGTACGATGTGTACACTGTCACCTTCATCAGACAGATGACTAGTACGATGTGTACACTGTCACCTTCATCAGTACAGATGACTAGTACATATGTGTCACTGTCACCTTCATCAGACAGATGACTAGTACGATGTGTACACTGTCACCTGTCACCTTCATCAGACAGATGACTAGTACGATGTGTGTACACTGTCACCTTCATCAGACAGATGACTAGTACGATATGTACACTGTCACCTTCATCAGACAGATGACTAGTACAGATGACTAGTACGTGTACACTGTCACCTTCATCAGACAGATGACTAGTACGATGTGTACACTGTCACCTTCATCAGACAGATGACTAGTACGATGTGTACACTGTCACCTTCATCAGACACTGACTAGTACATGTGTACACTGTCACCTTCATCAGACAGATGACTAGTACGATGTGTACACTGTCACCTTCATCAGACAGATGACTAGTACGATATGTACACTGTCACCTTCATCAGACAGATGACTAGTACGATGTGTACACTGTCACCTTCATCAGACAGATGACTAGTACGATGTGTACACTGTCACCTTCATCAGACAGATGACTAGTACGATGTGTACACTGTCACCTTCATCAGACAGATGACTAGTACGATGTGTACACTGTCACCTTCATCAGACAGATGACTAGTACGATGTGTACACTGTCACCTTCATCAGACAGATGACTAGTACGATGTGTACACTGTCACCTTCATCAGACAGATGACTAGTACGATGTGTACACTGTACACTGTCACCTTCATCAGAGACAGATGACTAGTACGATGTGTACACTGTCACCTTCATCAGACAGATGACTAGTACGATGTGTACACTGTCACCTTCATCAGACAGATGACTAGTACGATATGTACACTGTCACCTTCATCAGACAGATGACTAGTACGGTATGTGTACACTGTCACCTTCATCAGACAGATGACTAGTAAGATGTGTTCACTTTCATAACCTTCATCAGTACAGATGACTTAGTTACGATGGGTATTATTGGCTGTGTTCATCAGACAGATGAAACTAGTACTTCTGTGTACGACTGTCTCAGTCATCAGGACAGATGACTAGTTACGTTGTTTTAAATGTAACAATCAATCAAGGACTATATGACGATTTACGATGCTGTACCTTGTTACATTCAATAAGACAGAATGACTAGTATCGATGTTTTTTACTGTCACAAATCATCACGCACAGATGAACTAGTACGATGTGTAAACCATGTCACATAGATCAATAGATTACTAGTACGATGGGTTCACTTTCAAACATTCATCAGACAAGATGACTAGTCACGATGGGTACACTGGCAGATTACATCAGACAGATGACTAGTACAAATGTGTTCACTGTACATTCATCAGATCAGATGGACTAGTATCGATGTTTCGATGTGTACCTTGATCCACCTTCATTCAGGACAGATGAAATAGTCTGTTGAGTACACTGACACTTTCTATCATACAGAATGGGACTTGTAACGATGTGTATCACTGTTTACCATCTATCAGATAGATGGCCTGTTAGATGTGTACCTTGTTTACATTTATCTGACAGATTACTAGTACAGTTGAGAAACACTATCACGTTCTTCCAGACAAATTGAATAGATACTATGTGTTCAATGTCACCTCAATCCAGCGACAGATGACAAGTACGACATGTGTACCTTGTTACATTCATCAGACTAGATGACTAGAAAGGAGGTGTACTTGTTTTTACCCCCCACCCCCTTTTTTTTCATTTCATGACCGATGGCTAGCTACGATGTGTTCACTGTGTTACCTTCACATAAGACAGATGACCTGTAACGATGTTGTACACTTTCGCATCGACCATCACCACAGATGACTAGTACGTATGTGTGCACTTTCACCGTTCGATCAGACAGATGACTAGTACGAATGTGTACACTGTCACATTCATCAGACAGATGACCTTCCAGTACGGCTGTGTACATCTGTCACATTCATCAGACAGATGACATAGTACGATGTGATACACTGTCACACTTCATCAAGACAGATGACTAGTACGATGTGTACACTGTCACCGCTTCATCAGGACCAGATGACTAGTACGATGTGTTCACTGTCACCGTTCATCAACAGACAGATGACTAGATACGATGTGTAACACTGTCACATTCATCAGACAGATGACTAGTACGATGTGTGCGTTATCTGTCCACATTCCATCAGACAGATGACTAGTCGCGATGTGTTACACCTTGTCAACATTCATCAGACAGAATGACTAGTACGATGTGTATCAATGTCAACATTCATCTGACAGCATGACTTAGTAACGGTGTGTACACACTGTTCAACATTCAATAGACAGAATTGAACTAGTAACGTTTGTGTACACTGTCACATTTCATCAGACAGATGACTAGTACGATGTGTTAACACTGTCACATTCATCAGTTACAGATGACTTGTAACGATGTGTACACTTTCAGCATTTATCAGAAAGATGTACTAGAACGATGTGTACGCTGTCCCTTTCATCAGAACATGATGAGACTAGTACGATGTGTACAAGTGTCTACCTTCATAAAGGACAGATGACCTAGTACGAATGTGTACACTATCACATTCATCAGGACATTCCAATGACTAGTACGATGTGTTCACTTGTCACCATTCATCAGTCAGATTGACTAGTACGATTGTGTACAATGTTACCTCTCCATCCAGACAATATGGCTAGTTACGATGTGGTACACAGTTACCTTCATCAGATAAACGGCTTAAGTTCTTTGGTACACTGTCACATTCATCAGACAGATACTATACGAGTGTTCAATGTAACATTCATCAGACAGATGACGATTACGATGTGTACCTTGTTACCTTCATAAGACAGATGACTAGTACGATGTGTACACTGTCACATTCATCACACAGATGAACTGTACGATGTGTACACTGTCACCTTCATCAGATAGATGACTAGTACAATTGTTCACTGTCACATTCATCAGACCGATGACTAAGTACGATGCGTAACACTGGCAGAATCATCAACAAGACTGACTAGTACGTTTTTTTAACACAGTCACCGTTCATCAGGACAGATGACTAGTACGATGTGTACACTGTCACCTTCATCAGACAGATGACTAGTACGATGTGTACACTGTCACATTCATCAGACAGATGACTAGTACGATGTGTACACTGTCACATTCATCAGACAGATGACTAGTACGATGTGTACACTGTCACATTCATCAGACAGATGACTAGTACGTTATGTACACTGTCACCTTCATCAGACAGATGACATGATGTCAGACAGACAGATGACTAGTACGATGTACAGACTGTACACTGTCACCTTCATCAGACAGATGACTAGTACGATATGTACACTGTCACCTTCATCAGACAGATGACTAGTACGATATACGTACTAGTACACTGTCACTGTCATTTCATCAGACAGATGACTAGTACGATATGTACACTGTCACCTTCATCAGACAGATGACTAGTACGATATACACTGTCACCTTCATCAGACAGATGACTAGTACGATGTGTACACTGTCACCTTCATCAGACAGATGACTAGTACGATGTGTACACTGTCACCTTCATCATGACAGACGATGACTACTGTACGTACATGTGACACTGTCACCTTCATCAGACAGATGACTAGTACGATATGTACACTGTCACACATTCATCAGAGATGACTAGTACGATATGTACACTGTCACCTTCATCAGACAGATGACTAGTACGATATGTACACTGTCACACTGTCACCTTCATCAGACAGATGACTAGTACGATGTGTACACTGTCACCTTCATCAGACAGATGACTAGTACGATATGTACACTGTCACCTTCATCAGACAGATGACTAGTACGATGTGTACACTGTCACCTTCATCAGACAGATGACTAGTACGACGTGTACACTGTCACACTGTGTCACACAGACAGATGATAGTACGATGTGTACACTGTCACATCAGACAGATGACTAGTACGATATGTGTACACTGTCACCTTCATCAGACAGATGACTAGTACGATATGTACACTGTCACCTTCATCAGACAGATGACTAGTACGATGTGTACACTGTCACCTTCATCAGACAGATGACTAGTACGATGTGTACACTGTCACCTTCATCAGACAGATGACTAGTACGATGTACACTGTACACTGTCACCTTCATCAGACACCTTCATCAGACAGATGACTAGTACGATGTGTACACTGTCACCTTCATCAGACAGATGACTAGTACGATATGTACACTGTCACCTTCATCAGACAGATGACTAGTACGATATGTACACTGTCACCTTCATCAGACAGATGACTAGTACGATGTATGTGTACACTGTCACCTTCATCAGACAGATGACTAGTACGATGTGTACACTGTCACCTTCATCAGACAGATGACTAGTACGACCTTCATCAGACAGATGACTAGTACATGTGTACACTGTCACCTTCATCAGACAGATGACTAGTACGATGTGTACACTGTCACCTTCATCAGACAGATGACTAGTACGATGATGATGTACTGTCACTGTCACCTTCATCAGACAGATGACTAGTACGATATGTACACTGTCACCTTCATCAGACAGATGACTAGTACGATGTGTGTACACTGTCACCTTCATCAGACAGATGACTAGTACGATATGTACACTGTCACCTTCATCAGACAGATGACTAGTACGGTATGTACACTGTCACCTTCATCAGACAGATGACTAGTACGATGTGTACACTGTCACCTTCATCAGACAGATGACTAGTACGATATGTACACTGTCACCTTCATCAGACAGATGACTAGTACGATGTGTACACTGTCACCTTCATCAGACAGATGACTAGTACGACGTGTACACTGTCACCTTCATCAGACAGATGACTAGTACGATATGTACACTGTCACCTTCATCAGACAGATGACTAGTACGATGTGTACACTGTCACCTTCATCAGACAGATGACTAGTACGATATGTACACTGTCACCTTCATCAGACAGATGACTAGTACGATATGTACACTGTCACCTTCATCAGACAGATGACTAGTACGATGTGTACACTGTCACCTTCATCAGACAGATGACTAGTACACACTGTCACCTTCATCAGACAGATGACTAGTACGATGTGTACACTGTCACACCTTCATCAGACAGATGACTAGTACGATGTGTGTACACTGTCACCTTCATCAGACAGATGACTAGTACGATATGTCACTGTCACCTTCATCAGACAGATGACTAGTACACGATATTCAACACTGTGACTAGTACATGTGTACACTGTCACTTCATCAGACAGATGACTAGTACGATGTGTACACTGTCACCTTCATCAGACAGATGACTAGTACGATGTGTACACTGTCACCTTCATCAGACAGATGACTAGTACGATGTGTACACTGTCACCTTCATCAGACAGATGACTAGTACGATGTGTACACTGTCACCTTCATCAGACAGATGACTAGTACGATGTGTACACTGTCACCTTCATCAGACAGATGACTAGTACGATATGTACACTGTCACCTGTCACCTTCATCAGACAGATGACTAGTACGATGTGTACACTGTCACCTTCATCAGACAGATGACTAGTACGATATGTACACTGTCACCTTCATCAGACAGATGATTAGTACGATGTGTACACTGTCACCTTCATCAGACAGATGACTAGTACGATGTGTACACTGTCACCTTCATCAGACAGATGACTAGTACGATGTGTACACTGTCACCTTCATCAGACAGATGACTAGTACGATGTGTACACTGTCACATTCATCAGACAGATGACTAGTACGATGTGTACACTGTCACCTTCATCAGACAGATGACTAGTACGATGTGTACACTGTCACCTTCATCAGACAGATGACTAGTACGATGTGTACACTGTCACCTTCATCAGACAGATGACTAGTACGATGTGTACACTGTCACCTTCATCAGACAGATGACTAGTACGATGTGTACACTGTCACCTTCATCAGACAGATGACTAGTACGATGTGTACAGTGTCACATTCATCAGACAGATGACTAGTACGATGTGTACTGTCACCTTCATCAGACAGATGACTAGTACGATGTGTACCTTGTTACCTTCATCAGACAGATGACCTGTACGATGTGTACACTGTCACATTCATCAGACAGATGACTAGTACGATGTGTACACTGTGTCACCTTCATCAGACAGATGACTAGTACGTACACTGTGACAGATACGTACACTGTCACCTTCATCAGACAGATGACTAGTACGATGTGTACACTGTCACCTCATCAGACAGATGACAGATGACACTACCTTCATCACTAGTACGATGTGTACACTGTCACCTTCATCAGACAGATGACTAGTACGATGTGTACACTGTCACTTCATCAGACAGATGACTAGTACGATGTGTACACTGTCACCTTCATCACAGATGACTAGTACGATGTGTACACTGTCACCTTCATCAGACAGATGATGACTAGTACGATATGTACACTGTCACCATTCATCAGACAGATGACTAGTACGATGTGTACACTGTCACCTTCATCAGACAGATGACAGTACAGACAGATGACTATACGATGTGTACACTGTCACCTTCATCAGACAGATGACTAGTACGATATGTACACTGTCACCTTCATCAGACAGATGACTATACGATACCTGTCAGACACTGTACACACTTCATCAGACAGATGACTAGTACGATGTGTACACTGTCACCTTCATCAGTATGTACACTGTCACCTTCATCAGACAGATGACTAGTACGATTGTACGAATATGTACACTGTCACCTTCATCAGACAGATGACTAGTACTGTGTACATGTCACCTTCATCAGACAGATGACTAGTACGATGTGTGTATGTGTACACTGTCACCTTCATCAGACAGATGACTAGTACGATATGTACACTGTCACCTTCATCAGACAGATGACTAGTACGATATGTACACTGTCACCTTCATCAGACAGATGACTAGTACGATGTGTACACTGTCACCTTCATCAGACAGATGACTAGTACGATGTACACTGTCACCTTCATCAGACAGATGACTAGTACGATATGTACACTGTCACCTTCATCAGACAGATGACTAGTACGATGTGTACACTGTCACCTTCATCAGACAGATGACTAGTACGATATGTACACTGTCACCTTCATCAGACAGATGACTAGTACGATATGTACACTGTCACCTTCATCAGACAGATGACTAGTACGATATGTACACTGTCACCTTCATCAGACAGATGACTAGTACGATATGTAGTACTGTCACCTTCATCAGACGATGACTAGTACACTGTGTACACTGTCACCTTCATCAGACAGATGACTAGTACGATGTGTACACTGTCACCTTCATCAGACAGATGACTAGTACGATGTGTACACTGTCACCTTCATCAGACAGATGACTAGTACGATATGAACTGAACTCCAGCTAAATCTTCTATCACCATCTGAATAAAACTTAAGTCTCTTGAAACCACTCTATCCGTCGTGTTGTTCTTGTATAAAATATAGGCATTCATCATGATTCGATGAAACAGATGCAATATTACTTTCTTCCAAACCTTTTTATTGCGTCGAACGCAGCTATAAGCGCTCATCACAGCGTCAGACGAATCGACAGCTCCCATGTACCTATTATATTGGTGAATGATGTTTGGGCGTCCTGTCTGGAGGTCCTGAGCAGGAAGTAAAGTGCTCAACACACGCACTGGTTTTTTACCCACCTCGTCTTTGTATGCTACACAAAGAACATCTCTCTGGCGCATGTAAATGGCAGTGCCAGCCTGGGGGTCTGCCTGCTGAATGGTACGCGGCATTGGGCGATTTTTTCTCAGTGTTCCCGTTACATAGGTATTGCGTGTTAAAAGACGTGATGCAAGATTAAGAGAAGTGAAATAGCTATCACAGAAAACATGGTAGCCTTTGTTAAATAGGGAGGTTTCTCTCAAGAGATTTTCCACTACATGAGTTCCCTGCAACTCTCCTCTTGGTGTTGGATCAAATTGTCGCCCTCTGTAAATCATCATCCGGATGACGTATCCAGTTGCCGCTTCACACAGCATCCAGAACTTGATACCGAATTTGGCTGCCTTGGTTGGAATATACTGACGCATTATACTATGACCTCTTGCAGACACTAGCGTCTCGTCGACACATAGCTCCTGATTGGGTATCAAAAACCTTTGAAACATTCTGTTAATGAAGGTCAGCAGTGGTTTGAAGCGTGCAGCTGGATCATAAGCTGGATGCTGCAAAATAATGAAACATTCTAATAAACATGTCACATGAAAAACTGTATACATCGTACAATTTTGATAAGTCTTTTACTGTATCGTATTACAACATTCAGGGACGACAAATTAGCTTTACAATTTCATAGAAGGAAGTATGACAGGCTTTTAGTCTCTGTTATTTAATGAATGCTCACATTTCATATTTTATATAAAAAACATAAGTCTGGGCCTAAGCTATATCACTCAATAACACACACCTGTCTGTCTGCCAATCTCCGATAATCAGCCACGTGCAGGAACTTTAAGATGTTTTGGAATGTATTCCTAGAAGAAACTGTCTTAAACCAGGATGAAAGTTGGCTCGGTAACATCGAATTCCAATACTCTTCTATGGAGGTCTTTCTAACAATTCCCATGTTAAAAAATATGGCCAAAAAGGATTTGAACGTCTGTACTGTCAATGGTTTCCATCTATGCGCTCGTGCGAACCTGCCTAAATTTTCTGTCGTTCGCAGATAATTCCTCGCATATCTGCCAAAGTAATAAATACAGATACATGTAAATGACAATAAAACTGCAATCAAGGAATAGATTACGTTTTTAAAATATATGTACTGCATGCTACATGTATATAGAGTATACCGGTGTTATCAAATACACGTATAGATTAGATCGATATTATCAAATACACGTATAGAGTAGATCGATATTATCAAATACACGTATAGAGTAGATCGATATTATCAAATACACGTATAGAGTAGATCGATATTATCAAATACACGTATAGAATAGATCGATATTATCAAATACACGTATAGAGTAGATCGATATTATCAAATACATGTATACAGTAGATCGGTATTGTCAAATACATGTATACAGTAGATCGGTATGATCATATACATGCATAGAGTAGATCGGTTTAGTAAAATACACCGGTATTATCAAATACACGTATACAGTAGATCGATATTATCAAATACATGTATACAGTAGATCGGTATTTTCAAATATTTACAGTTTGCACTGACACGGACTCAATAACCATACTTTCTAATATTATCATTATCAGTGTATAATGTTAGCACAACACGCGCGGCGATTCTATTGTTACGTGAATACTTGATGGCGTAGCAACGTGGGATCATGACCCCACTTTTGGCGGGAACATATGAATGACTCGATTCCAATCAGCTGTTCAATCGAATTCGTTGACGATGGCGGGAGAGAAAATAATATGTGTATTTTAATAAAAAATATGCAACTGCCGCGGGAATTGATAATATTCATTTACTTGAAAAACTGTAAATATAAGGAATAGATGTTTATTTTGTTGAGGTCATGAGGGTATAATGATAATGGAGCCCGTGTAAATTTATGTAACCCTGCTTCGCTGGGGTTACATAATTTACACGTGCTCCATTATCATTATACCCTCATAACCTCAACAAAATAAACATCTATTCCTTAAATACATGTATACAGTAGATCGGTACTATCAAATACATGTATACAGTAGATCGGTATTGTCAAATACATGTATACAGTAGATCGGTATTGTCAAATACACGTATACAGTAGATCGGTATTACCAAATACATGTATACAGTAGATCGGTACTATCAAATACATTTATACAGTAGATCGGTATTATCAAATACATGTATACAGTAGATCGGTATTATAAAATACATGTATACAGTAGATCGGTACTATCAAATACATGTATACAGTAGATCGGTTCTATCAAATACATGTAATATCAGAAGTATAGGTACAGGGTAGGGACGAGTGGGACGATATTTATATTTATGAAAGGTACAATGAAAGAAAGATTTTTTGGATTTACCGTAAAGCTTTGAATGTTATTTACAAGACTGTGCTTATTTTATGTGATATTAAGTAAAAAACATATAATACACAGACATTGAAGTGATGGGCTGTATAGTGTATAATTTTGTCAATGTTATTGTGCTATATATTTTGCTGATTACCGTTATATCTAAATGCTTCACAACATTTGATAAAAAAATTCATTTCTAATGCACTTTCTTATTAAAACTTATAAAAAGATCCATTCACAAAGTGCATGACAAATAATAGTTCTAAGGTTGATAATCAAATATATTCTTTTCCCATTCAACTTTGTAAATCAATATTACTGGTACTAGGTGTAATCACGTCGCACTTGTTAACGCAGACTGTTTATCATGTTGCCTGTTTACCTGTTTGTTTGACGAACGATCTCCTTCATCAGGCATTCGGGAAATAAAAGCAAAAAGTATATAATGGGCCTGGCATCCCTTGGAGGCATGTTGATCAGTCTTGGATTTTCTTGAAATCTTGCATTTCTTCGATTTTCTTCTGGGGGAAATACGCGGAACCACGCCATCACGCCGTCAATGTCTGACGTCATGATACATGACGTCATAATGTCAATGGCGTCATCATTTCGATGGCGTCAGTACACCGTTATTTTGCAGGAAATGCAATTTTATCAATAAACATGATCTATGTCTTGTCTTCTATCTCTAGGTTAAAATATGTGTTTATAGTAAAATAAATGTATCCCCATCGGCCCAAATCGGCCTTTGGCAGTCAGGGCATATGTACGATCGGCCCAAATCGGCCTTTGGCAGTCAGGGACTGGTATGATCGGCCCAAATCGGCCCGTTGGCAGTTAAATGGTTAAAAAGACAAAACATTAAAATAATAAAAATATTTCCTGTGCTCGGTAGGATTCGAACAGTTTGATAGCAATTCTCAGTTTGATAGCAATTCCCTTATATTTCACTTTTCTAGACTTTCTTGCAATTAAGGATTGATTGTCAATTTTGTTGCTTGCATTGACTGATGAAGAAAGTTAATCTCGTGCAAATGAAGTGAACTGCGAAGCAGTTCATGTAACATTTGCACGAGATTAACTTTCTTCATCAGTCAATGCAAGCAACAAAATTGATAATCAATCCTTATATTTACGTTAACCAATTTAAATATCCCGCTTTTGAAAAAAGTCAAATTATATGTATTCGGTATAAGATTATTATACAATTTGCAACATTGTATCAGTTATCGTACATGTATGTACAGCTACGGAACAGCCGCCAGTCAGTTCTTTTCGTCACCAAGGCAACATAAAATGTAGTTCCGAAAATAACTTCATTCTTTGCGCGTTGTTACAATTAAAAACGGCGATTTTGAAATATTGTTTTTATGTACAGGAATTAATGGCTTAAATTGTATCATAAAAACATGATCATGTAGCTTCAAATAAAAAAATACTGCGCAGTACTAGCAGTGCAGTCAACGTGTAATCCGGTTGCTCGATTTAGCAGGGGTCCGGTTTTGAAGAAAATGACGACATTGTGGTGAAAATGCTGAATAGTTGGTATCAAAACATAATCAAATCTTTTAAAAATCAATTGCGATTGTTATGGAATGTACCTGAATGTTGTATTTCCGTCTGGTAATTGTTTGTAGCTGGCAGTTAAATGTTTATTAACTAAACCTGTTGTGAAATCCAACCCCTGTGTCTATGGTATGCGATGCGGTCCAAGAACCATGCTTGAGGGGCTCAATAAAACGTGTTAAAATGTGGGATTTAGTCGCAGATCACTGGAAGACTTGTGTGTTATTCTTGAAATGTGATAACTTCTCTGTCAACTGGAGTTTTAGGATTAAAATTCTGTATAAAGTAAGTAGAGAAACATTTATTTGAAATGTTGGTGGTTTCCAACGACCCTCGAATGCCGTGGGTTTTGACACTCGCAGAATCGTTTCGTTAGGCTTATGTCACTGAAATCAGCCTGTTTGGTATTTGAGCGTATTTTTATGGAATCTATCGTTTCTAAGCTTACATGTATGTCACCGTTTCACATATAGATCTATATATTGTACATATTATCCTAACTATTTGCGTTCGATTATGCCTACTTCGATGAGTGATGAACATCGCTGCGCTCAGTAGCCTATGTTCAGCATTTTCCGGGGCTTGAGCTTAAGTCATCGTTTCTTCAAAATACGTGTAAAATATCTGTAATATCATATTACCAACAATTTCTAATATCACTTTATCAAACATTTCTGTCTGTGTTTCTAAATGTACAGCGATAGGCCACATCCCAGAAAGTTCATTCAAAACTGAAGCGGCGTAAAACTAGGTTAAAATGTAAACAATGTCAAAATGTATTCTCACGCCGGTCAGAGGTCAGCGCGTGACCAAGCATCTTCATTGGGAAATGAAGTGATCGGAGTTTACTAGTTTCATTGAGGCGGAGCGAAGTGAAAATGTAAATATAGTAACATACATGCAATTAAGTTGACGACCTAAATCGAAAAGGAAACCATGTATGTTCGTCTGAAATGAATAATAAACGTACTATCTTAAACATGTTTGTATTTTAAACTAAGAAGTCCTCATGCACCTTTGGCCTTTAGCACTATATAGAAAGGTTTCCACTATAAAAGGAGACACATTCATACACGCAACACAATGCATGTACAGGTGAGGTAATATTAGCCTTAGCTGTTAAATAGGACGTTATTTTAGAGCCTAATTAACCAACGCAATCATAACGCAAATGATGTTGATGTAAGGTAAGGTGACAATAAAACACGCCTCTCCAGACTTAAACATTAATGTGAGAAGTGTAAGTAATAATAGTATCCATATAGATCTACCAAAATATTATCCATATCTACCAAAACGAACTCCTTATAAATAATTCTTTATCATATCTTAGTATTTGACGATAATACTGTAAAATTCGAGAGAAAGCAGAGTAAAGTAGCCCATTCATCCAAAACAATGTGTATTAAGTTGCGAAAAGTAAACTTAATTATTTATGTACTTTATTCATTATTGTTAAAAAATGTATCTCACCTTTACATTGAGTGCCATCAACCTGTACTATTTGAACATCGCATCGTAACCGCGCCGCTAAAGAACTGAACGTAAACATATTATGACGAAAGACATGCGGATAATAAAAGGGAAAACGTACGTGCGTATAAAGGAGATCCGGTAATTTTGCATAATAATGTTGTCAACAGACGTAGTATGTAAAAGTCCTGAATTTATGTACATAATATAGTGATGTTCACATGTATGTAACGTAGTTTGTGTTTGTATACGTGTGTAGAAAGCACGTTATCATAACAGCCCTGTCTTGTCATAAGGCGATATGTTTTAAACACTTCATTACGATAGCGTACGTTGTGCAATAAGCAAATTATACTGTTGTTTCGGGATATACGACATGAAAAAATGCAACAGTTAATGTTATTTTTGTGGTGGGGAAAACAAGCTACAAACACTTCTAATTATTACTCATACACATTATTAGCGATAGTATTGGAATCGTCAATTTTATAAAGTTTCAGGAAAAATACGAGTCATTGTCACTCTGTTGATTTCGCCTTTACCAAGATTAATTGGTGTTTGTAGGTGTACAGTTAAACAATCATTCCTGACATGAAACTGCAGTAATGGGATAGTTAGTGTACGTAGAGCAACATAGCTCGGTTGCATTAGATGGGTACCGTAGGGTACATATAAAGGTGAAAAATGCCATTATCGGGTTACCAACAACGAGCGACGGGAAAAGATTTAAGATGACCTTGCTGATAATAAGACACATCTTCGCGGGCAAAGGTCGCAAAGCTTCGGGCGTCTTGCTATAGTGGCTGAAGGTGATTTTTTTTTATTCATATACTTGCTAGATTTGTAAACACTGTAACTTTAGGTACCTAATCCTCCAACGCCGACAGCATCCTACAAGGTTTGGGATTCAATATTCCCCTCATGAATTATATAGGCATCACCCCATACTAAACAAATCTGAGGTATATATTTACTTTGCTATTACCATCGTTCTTTCTAGAACATTTACAGTAGAAGCACATCACAGACAATATTTACACATGTGTATTGTTTACACAAGTCTTAGATGGTCAAGGTCGTATGTAACTATTACCTTTGTATAGTAGGTAAGAAAGACACTATACGTACGTATTTGTATTTCATTCATCTTTTATGTCTGTCCTTCTGAACCGATTCGGTTTTTTAGTTAATTAAAGTACATGTATAATCAAAGTGACAACTGGTGAAAGGTGATGGTTTATCTATATAGCTTACCGTTTACATCTCGGATGCAATGCCAGGAATTCCAACTAAACACAAGATATCCATTCTGATGCACTAAACAAAGTGGCTCGCTTGCCGTACTCAGCGTCATTCTTGATCATGCGAACAAATAGGCTCCTCAACATATGCAGCGTTTCAGTTGTAAAGAGGACGTAAGACGGACATACGTATGATGAAAATGTTTCGAGAGGCCCAGTGGTCTTTTCTTACTTCATGGACAAAACACTCTCCCATTTTCAGTTTCATCATCAATATTTCTTAATTTTCCATTGTTCATTTGATAGAATTAGAGAGTAAATATACATCTTTTAAAAATCGGGATCTCCTTTTTGACGTTAAGAATTAAGAAATAAAGAATACCGACAAAAGCCCAATTCAATCTATAAAAACACGACAAACTTTTTTATAACATTTGAGGAATTGAACCAGGTGATACAGAGGTGTATGGGTTTTCTAATTCATCGACAACGAAATTTCTCATTATTGAATTTAATCTTCTTAAGATATTGATAAAAGCAAAAACACCAAAACCAACATGACGCAGTAACAGTTTAGGGAAACCACGTGATCAAAACATACCGTCCACAGTATATGTCAGGCAATTTTAACATCCATGATCAAAGTTGTTAAAAAGGTACAATAAGGCGAAAGAAGCTATAACGGTTACGGTGCATCAAACCGCAAACCCATTAGTTCAGATGTGTGTATTGCACATTTAGATTTTCTACCTATGCGTACGCTATGTTTTGATTAAATTACTTTAAGAGCAACCACATCTTTAAATGCATACTGTCCGTTATTCGATTCGTTTGAAGAGCAATTTACAACAAAGACTACATGTTTCATCTATTGTCGCACACACAGCCTTCAGTATTAATATGACATAGTCCAGGCATACTTCTTCAAATCTTGCCTGCAGAAAACATTGCACTTCAAACTTATTAAGGTCTTTGCTTAATCCTTAATTAATATTCACAAGCTCAATTAAATGGGGTACAATATGTGAATGGCCGGCAATGTCCAAATGAGAGATTGGCATTAAATGCTCAAATCACGTCAAGCGAGGTTACAGATTTAATCCATGACGTCAAAATGAATAAGAAACGTCTATTCGACTTCCTGAAAATCAACATACACACTGATGATATATCTATCAGAGGTGAAAATGGGTTGCTTTGGCTTTTTTAAGTGCCTGAAGCGCAACCAAAAGCCCATAATACATCCAAACATGACTGAAGAGGAAATGGAAGGAATGAAACCACAAAAGTCTTCCGAGAAAAAGTATTTCCGCCTGGAACTTGGCCATCACCACGTGGATAAAAACTGTTTACCTTGGTTTCCTATCCTTATTCGAGAACCACGAGGCTGGATTGTGGACAGGGATCCTATCTATACGTGTCCGTCACCACCATCGTCTCCACTTCCGAAAAAGAAGAGACTGTGTCCCTGTCAGCAATCTTCAATCACTATAAGATATATTAGAATACATTAGACGCAAATTTGAACAATGCAAAACTGGTGCACAATTCACATTTAATGAAAGACAATCCCACACCAGAATATAGCTTACCAAATGACCGATAGGCAAATTTTATTACCAGCATATTGAAGAAATAACGGACTATGTTGAAGAGATCTGACGACGTTTAATTTGTTAAATCACATTATTAATATGTAATTTAAAAAAGTCATATCCACACAAATACAAAATATCTCTCACGTATACTTTCTTGAGTTTTCGTTGTGATTTGAGTGGGTTTTTAAAATAACCTGTATGAAGGTAAAGCTTTTCGGAGATATCTGTCATAATCGCCAAATTGACTTTCATAATATAAAATTTCTGGATCTAAAATTACTGTATAGTTGCTAAAATTCGCGGGGTTTTAATTCCGCGAAATTTAATGTCCCGCGGAAATCGTTGTTTTACATATGACAGCGTGTCGTGTGAATGTCACTTTCCAGAGGTTACACAGATGATAAGAGAAAATAATCCACCTGCTAATAAGTTTCAAATAGAATTTTTTTCGTCCGTGAAATTTAACAACTACACAGTAATTGAGTCGAGGTTTCGAGATACATTCGCCGAGTCGCTTAGTGCCAGGCTTCCATTATAATGTTAAAACATGTGGTTTACTCTGTACATTACCGAATGGTACCTCAATCACTAATATCGGCTTAAGGCCTTCCAGGGGTCAAAAGATGTAAACGATGACGGTAGTCTGTTCTAAGAGATGGAGAGAACGACATTTTTGGTGCAGAATCACGGTGTCTGGTTGTGATTGATGAAAGATAAAAACGAAAGATGGAATGTTTTATAGAGCCTCGAATATTTAGGGGACGAGTCGTTAACTCGCTGTCTTTTTAGCAAGTTTAACAAGAAAGGGATACCCCTGTTGTTGAAATTCGGTTATCTAATACCAAGTATGAATCAAACTATCACTCTTGAAATTAGAAATGCTGATGAAAAGATTGCCGTATTTGAGTGCATTGTGTTATTTAGTAGTTATTAAATATATACAGCTGTGGTGTTATGTTGCAGCACCGCCGGCGTCCTCAGCCGATTATCAATCTGATAGGTAGTGGGTGTCCCGCTTTTGTTGTTCTTCTTCATCTACACCCAGCACGAAGATCGTTCTGCTGCCTTGACCATCCTCTGCACTACTGCCCTTCTGATCATACCCGATAACCCTAATGCTAATAGCATTCTTCACACAGATTATGCAGGGAAGCCTGTGCATCCAACCTCAACAGGGTAGCTTCATGCATATCCTCGGCTCATACTTTGTCCTCTTTCTTTCGTGGGCTTCACTGCACCTTTCCTCCAATTGGACTGTCAGCTCGATGATAACGATTTTTTTTGTTCCTTGTGACCAAATAACCATATCTGGTCTGGGGTTGGTGAAGACAATATCCGGAAATGTTAATCTGTGGTTGACATCTACAGCCAGCCTCCAGTCCACTGTCTGGTTGATGGTTCCGGTTGGTTTCTCAGATCTTAGTTTTCTTGTTTCACCTTCCCTCACAAACCTAAACTGCGTATGCTTGCGACTTGCTTGACCTTCCCGCTCTTTCTCTAAAATATCTGCCAGCTCCCTTAGAACTTCGTTGTGACGCATGTATATCTCTCCCTTGTGCTAAGGCCATGTGACAGGAGTTGAGTATGTGTTGGAGAGTTCATTTCTGTCCGCACATAGGGCAGTCTGGTGTTTCTAGGCACTCTGGTGTTTCTAGAAGGTCCCTTCTGTGGCAATTTGCTGGTGTTGGTAGCACATTATTCACAGATCGGGGGAGTAATTGCAGTTGGAATTGTGGGTACTAATTTCTTACCGCGATAGTACATGTGGTTCTGTGTCCCACAATGTCTAGGCCCCCTGCACACCCAGTTCCGCAGCTTTGGTCAGTCTTCTTTCTTCTTCACTATTTCTTATCTCCTTCTATACCAATGTTCGCCTCTGTGATATCTGCTTTCCTCCAGAGTGGTATTAGATGTTCGAAGACCCTGGCTGCTTAAAGCAGGTGTCTTATATCATTGTAAAAGTCAACTAAATTTATGATTTTGGTTTATTACTTTATTTTTTCTAATGTCCCCAATGGTAGCGCTTTGCCTATCTTTGTGTCGTTGACTGCCTTGGATGCTGACCATTGTCTGCCTGTGCGTACTTCTACGCCTGCTAGCCGCATCTTGTCGTTGGATTATTTTAAGATCATTGTGAGCCTAAATTAACTTTTAACAAAGTTGCTGAAACTTGAAAAGTGTGTTGAAGTTTTTGATAAATCCAAGGACATTCATTGCAATTATGATATAAAATTGATGAAGGTGCAATGATGTTTCCAAAGGATTATTTGTTATTATTGTTAATAATATCAAGGAATCAAGAAGAACTGTGTCAGCTCCTGGACGAAGTGGAATTCCTTATTAAGCTCAAAGCTCAAGTCTAAAAGAAATGTCCATGGCTACTGAAGTGACTGTGGCAGTTGTCGAAGAAAGATTGGAGGAAAGGGAAGATATCATTATATTGACAGACGGCAGAGTTAATTTTTGTTTCCGAGAGTTATAACTCAAACGACATTGGACAATTTAGGACGAGAAGGCAAGATTTCCTTTGTGGTATTCATGAGGAGAATGACATTATATATGATGAGAAATGGGTACGTAGACTCATCAGTCAAGGAAGGGATTCAGGCTTCTCTGGATGTGTAAACAACACAAGTGCACTAAGCTATATATACTTCATGTAGCTCAAAAGAGAGACCATGTCCCACTGCTTAGCAAAACCTTGAAAAACGAATTGTGACAGGATGCACCATATCTGTCTTTGTCTTTGTAATAGGAATGAAATTGTTTATCAAGGCTGCATGACAGGAAACCCAGAGTGCCAAGGACAGAGTCAGGAATCGTTCGACCATCAAATAAAGGTTAATGGATGACCCGACTGTTATTACTACCACAAATGTCCAAGCCGGGTGGCTCCTAAGAACATTGCAGGATTGCAGGAGGTAGTTTCTTGAGCAAGGATATCATTCAATGTGAGGAAATCTATGTGCATTGTGCTGCGGAAAGGAAAGTAACTCAGCAGTTCGAGTTGAAGGTGCAAGGACAAGAAATCCTTTCCATTGTGGACAACCCCATAGAGAGTCATGGAAACTAATTCCATACTCACTGGCGTTAGAATAGGTTGTAAGTTTCCATCGCCATCAGGATTATTATTACTCTTTTCTCCATTTCACAATTCATAACAAAAAGAAACTCAACTCTTATAGAAATTCACAATATTTAATCACAAAACAATGTTGTTAATAGCACTTTTCTTGCATTTGCACCTTTATGAAATGACGGTAGGAAAGGTGGCAGGATTGTAAGTCTGCATTGGAAAGGGAACGTTTGGCACTAAAACATGGTGTAGAATTGCCCATAACAGACAAACACAATGGTATTTCTTTTACACAAAGCCTAGTAACAGGCGGAGTCATGTATGTGATACAACAGTAACTGACTAAAGGTTGTTTTAAAGAGTTTCCACTATCAATGCATACATTAAATAAGTTAACTGAACAATGCACTCTGACAGTTAAGTATGCAATTGACATATATTTGTTATCCACATTTGTCAATTAACTCTCATCATGAGAATTGCTATGGTAATCTGCTATGGCAATAAAAGTAAAATAAGATGTGAATGAAAGACACTAAAGAAACCCAAAAAAAATCCTCCCGACCGACCAAATTTTTTTTCTGCCAGTGTAACCCTAAACAGACATTTTTTTGCCGTATACAACAAACTAGACACGTAAACAATATCATAAATGAAATAAATTTATTCTGATTTTCTGTCATGCAAAAATATCAACATTGATTTTTTTTTTGAGAATTACAAATATTTTTTTGTAATTTATAATTACAGATTGGCACAGTGAATCATACGGTGGTCCGCTTGACTTAAAGGAAATTTCTGCTAATGAATTGAATACAAAACTTGGAAAATTCTATTGTGAGGCAAATCCTCAAGTAAACGAGAAAAAGCACAAAAACAAACAACACGAAGAATACCACAAAAACAGCATGAAGTCAATCAGAGCCGCTGTAAATTTTTTTTTTGTTTGTTTGTTTGATTTATTAACGTCCTATTAACAGCTATGGTCATGTAAGGACGGCCTCCCATGTATGCGGTGTGTTGCGTGTATGTTGTGCGAGGTGAGTGTACTTGGGAGACTGCGGTATGTTCGTGTTGTGTCTTCTTGTATAGTGGAACTGTTGCCCTTTTTATAGTGCTATATCACTGAAGCATGCCGCCGAAGACACCAAGCAACACACCCCACCCGGTCACATTATACTGACAACGGGCGAACCAGTCGTCCCACTCCCTGTATGCTGAACGCTAAGCAGGAGCAGAAACTACCATTTTTATAGACTTTGGTGTGTCTCGGCCAGGGGACAGAACCCAGAGCCTCCCTCACAGGGGCGAACGCTCAACTCAAGGCCAAAAGTGAGGCAGTGCCAAGGAAGGCATTAGGAAAGATAAAGTCGGTTAGGAAGAAGAGAAAAGATAAGATCCTAAATTTAGTCGCCTTTTACGATCATGCAATAGGGGCAGCAGGTACAATTCTAACGCCCTACCTGCAGGGCCGCTGTAAATAGGCATCTTTCTGACATCGGACGAAACATGGATATTGTCAAAGATTCAGAATTTAAACTGGCCAACAAATTATTGTCTGGAATGCTAAAAGAGTCAATGGTGAACGGAACATCACGTCCTACAAACCATAAGGAAATCATTGGGAACACGGATCTTGAGAAAGTGTCAACGTACCTGTGTACCGTGAGTGATAATCCTATTAAACTCCGCCTTGGTGTGTGGTATTGTATCTCTATACATTTTGTCAGTCGGGGCCTTGAATTTCACCACCAGCTGACTCGCGAGTCTTTTGATTTTATGACAGATGAGGATGGATTAGAATATGCCAAACTAGCCCATGAGACACAACAAAAAAATTACCAGGGTGGTTTAAGTAAAGAAAAACCCATGGCTGACAGGCGCATGTATGCGACTAGGACCTCATCTTGCCCCGTGGCGATGTTGAAAAAATTAATTGCAAAAACTGATCCAAACGCACAAAAACCGTTCAATCAATGTGTCAAAGAACCTATAACCTCACCTGAATTGCACAATATCTGGTTCACAGCTAAATCCATTGGGAAGAGTACATTTGCAAATTTCCTACCGGATATTTGTAAACAGGCAGGGTGTTCGCAAAGATACACTGCACATAGTTTACGGGCCACCACCATCCAAGCTATGAGTGACGCGGGATGGGAAACACGACAAATCATGTACATGTCCGGGCACAGGAATGAAGCTTCTGTTAGAAGTTATTCCAGAAATATGGCGACTCATCAAAAGCAAGCCATTAGTTCTACGTTGTCTGCTCTAATTTCCGGTGGTTCGGAAACCAGTCACACCGCTATCCCTTTTGATGTTCCCTCTAGATCAGCTGTCAATTCATCACGTGTTCCAAGTACGACATGTACAGTTGTCGCTATGCCATCACAAAGTGCACAGACCGGCATAGAGTCGTTTTCTCAATCAACGGTGATGTCATCTGTTTCATCAGGAATGCTTACCAACTCGTCTTTCTCAAACTGTTCCTTGAACTTCAACTTTTCAAAGTAAACCACTGTAGTTATCCGGTGACAGTACTGACACACTTTCAAATTTACGGCCGCGTCACTACGTTTATATCCTGCCGCGAAAAATGTGTGTAAAACGCAACCGATTCTAAAAGATTGTACCAGTAACTTGTTTTTATTAAAATGATAATTGACACATATAAAAAAGAAATTTTGAACTTTATTTTTGTTGATATTGGAGAAGTGATTTCAATAAAATACTTCGTTACAACGAACTATTTTGTTTGTTTGTTTATTCAGAATTTTGCGGGAATTTCCGGCACCATATGATGGCTGTTCCAGGAAATGGAAAAAAACAGACGGTATTGGTCGTTTTATGTACTGTAAATGTCCTCGGTGCGACAGAAAACTTTTTTTATCACTGAAAAATGGAAGCATAGACTGTAAATGTGAGGATTAAAGTATGTTTCTGGTGGTTCTATCGAAGGATAAAGTTGAGTAGGGTATCGATATTTGTTTCATGGGACCGCTTCGCGGTCCATTCCAAATATTGATACCCTACTCAACTTTATCCTTCGATAGAACCACCAGAAAGAAGCTGTCCGTGAAACAAATATCGATACCCTACTCAACTTTATCCTTCGATAGAACCACCAGAAACATACTTTAATCCTTAAATGTAAATAAGTGTTCACTGATATATAGGTTAATGTATTTATAATGTAGTAAGAGGAGACATTAATTGCTCACCATCGATGATTTAATTGTTGAAATTTAAATTATGTAAGATTTATTACAGATTAGATTCACTTACTAAAACGAAATTATCTGATGATTACCCACGAAGACATCCACGTCTATATTTAATGCCAATAAATTAAAATAATAATTTGGGTATTGCAACCCATGCTGTGTTTGTAAGCCGATCCTCTTGATTACTTTCTTGGTTCTCTTGATCACCATCTGAAGATCATCCCCCTCCTCCCATAGAAAGATAATTACCAGTGTTCATCAAAGGTTCAAACTGGTATGGGATAATATCCGGAACCAAACCCACGACAGGGATATCACTGTCATTGTTTTCCGTAGCAGATATTTACAAAATACTAGAAAACGGTGTTTTTTTCACTCTATAAATATACAGTATATACAGCAGACAGCAGAGAAAAGGTGAAACTTTGTTTGTTTGATTAATTAATGTCCTATTAACAGCTATGGTCATGTAAGGACGGCCTCCCATGTAAGCGGTGTGTTATGTGTATGTTGTGCGAGGTGCGTGTTTTGGGAGACTGCTGTATATTCGTGTAGTGTCTTCTTGTATAGTGGAACTGTTGCCCTTTTTATAGTGCTATATCACTGAAGCATGCCGCCTAAGACACCAAGCAACACACTCCACCCGGTCACATTATATTGACAACGGGCGAACCAGTCGTCCCACTCCCAGTAAGCTGAGTGCTAAGCAGAAGAAACAGGAGAGGAAAGGAAAAGAAATCTAGGTTACATTCTACTCGCATGACTAATATGACTTTTTCCATTTTTTACAACAGGGTTTCGGAGTTGTTCCTCATGTGAAATTTATGACTCCATTACGTATGTATAATGTGAACAGTTACGTGAATTGATTTTTATCTAGTGCATGTAGACTCTTTAATACTTTCTAGATTATTATATTAGTTATATAGTCAGTAACTGACCCCCTATAACGGCATAAATGGTCAGTAAGATTTAAATGGGGCGAGGGCGTAGCAGTCCAACGGTCAAGCCGAAAGGACCGTCCAAACTGTTAAAAAAATGTTTCTTTAAGCTGGGGATCCATTTCGTACATTGCTCGACTACCGAAACACTTCCATTGATGGATTGGGCGTGTCACTGGCACAAATGTTCCTGTGTTAGAGATTAAAAACAGACATACCGACTACAACAAAGTTGTTAGAGCAATCATCAACAAACAAGGAGAAACTCAATGAGGCAAGTAAAACCAAAAAGCAATTATGACAAACACGCGGGTTGATATCTCTCCATGAAGGAGATAACGTTCTCATCCAAAATGATAACAAGGACATAGTCATTCAGATCCCCCGCCAATGGAGAGCTAAATCAATTAATGCATTAATTTTATATGCTAGTAAGAGTATAGGGAAAGTATTTTAAAACCCAACTGCAATTGAAGAATATATACAAAACATATTTATGTTTTTTTTTAACAAAGTGAAACCAACTTTGAAAATATTTGCTTCTTTGAAAAATACCAGAATTGATCATAGCTTTAACTAAGTTCAGCAGCTAATAGTGCGATTTTTTATTTGTTTTAAACAGCGACGAGTTACATAGGAATTAAGTGAATGTTCATAGTAATTGAGTTTGATATATCTGAGTTTTACTGCATGCATATTAAATAAAAAAGTAAAGTATAATACAAAACTAGAACACTGACACGTCAGAAAGGGCCCCGCTATGTGTCTGACGTGCTTAAGTGAAAAAGTAGTATTTTGACAACGAATTCTTCCGTGTTAGCTATATGTTGCTAATAAATAATTAATGTCAACATTAATTGGGAAACCGATGATGGTACATGTTGATGATAGCGATTGGAATGATGTCTTGCAAGAATTTGACTTGGATTATTGATATCCATGGTAACATTATTATTAAGATCTTTGGAAAAAAGTTTCCAAGGTATTTTAAACAAGAGTAATCCTGATAGTGTCTGAAGCTACACATTACAAATGTAAAGAGCCATACAATTCAACTCATATACCCCTTTTTAATTTAAATCAATCTAAAAAGTTCTAAACCTCCATACATAGTTTGCTTGAAAAGAAGAAGAAACTGAGAAGAAGAAGAAGGAATAATGAATGAAAAAAGTAGAAAACAATAACAAATGTGGATAGGCAGAATGAATAATTATAATGAATAAAAATCCATTAAAACATAATAAAGGTCTTCTCAAATATTTTATTCATGTAAAAGAAAAGTCGCATTAATCCGGTGATCAAAACTTTGGTCAGTTGAGGTTCGTGATGAGTTTGAGTTGACTTCTTGGTTAATGCCTGACACAAACTTCTGTCTCATTCTAAATGTTGTAGCAAAATGTTCATGAGAAAATAATTTTTTTAAATTTGACCTTGACCTTTGACTTAGTAACCTTGGCCCATGACCTTACCTTTGGACAGTCAACTCCTTGTTTAATTCTGAACAACTTTGCATCATAATGTTATAACAAAATGTTTATCAGTTAAGAGCAACAACATTGTGATTTTTTTTAAATGTTAAAATCCAAGATGGCCGATTTTTTAATTTAATTTCAGCCTGAAAAAATTACCAAGCAGATCTAGGATGGATGGGGAATCATCATGTAAAATATGGGGAAA
The DNA here is from genome assembly GCF_041381155.1 of Argopecten irradians. Lineage (NCBI taxonomy): Eukaryota > Metazoa > Mollusca > Bivalvia > Pectinida > Pectinidae > Argopecten > Argopecten irradians. The sequence continues at coordinate 46,630,932 of NC_091140.1, forward strand.
ATACTCCAACCTCCCTTTCCATCATTAATGTTGCTAAAAAAAAAAAAAAAAACGGACAGACGGACGGACGGGAACGGACGGACAACCTGATTACTATAGGGCACCCGCATCTCGATGCGGGGCCCTAATTAGAAGTCCTACATTAAATGTGATCTAATGAAAGTATTCATGGGGGATATCTGTGCTGGAGTTTTAAGAAAGTTTGTGCTCCGGAAACGAGTTCTTACCACAAAAAATCCTGCTCATTTTCAGCAATGTTTCCATAGGCTATACTGAGAAATATAAGTACAAAGTATAGTGAGAAACTTTTAGTAAATATAGACTAAAAGGCATCTACTAAGACCATAAGAACTAATGTGCCTAATGGAGTTTTCACGTGTGACATTATATGACTCAATCAGGTTTTCCACTTATGCTGCGGAAACGAACCTGGTACAAAAATAAGATATTTTCAGCAATGTTTCCATGGTTACGGAAAACGTGCAAAAAAAGAAAACCTAAAAATAGCAAACGACACTACTAGACCATAAGACCAATGTGTGTATGAAGTTTCGTGGAAATATCTCCACTAGTTTTCGAGTTATGCTCCGGAAACCATTCGTACGGACGGACAGACGGATGGACGGACGGAACCCATTTGTATATCCCCCGCCAACGATAACAGGTGGATCGCTGGAAAAAGCGAACACAAACATTCGAATCCAAGGTCTTACGTTGTAAAGGCTTCTAATGATCGTCAATACAAACGTCATAGACGCTAGGGGACATAACCCACAGCCTTCCTCACAGGGGCAAAAGTCAGTTAGAAAGAATAGAAAATATAAGATCCTAACTTTAGTCGCCTTTTACGATCATGCAAAAGGGGTAGTAGGTACAATTTTAACGCCCTACCTGCAGGCCAATTTGATTGTAGATAGCGTTCCACCAACTGAAGAGGAAACACTGTAAACATGTTTCTTCCACCCAAGATTGTTAAATGAAACCGCTAGCAAAAAGAAAGAAACACATCCCATCGTCTTTTAACTAGCAATGATGTCCTCCTAGAGCAAAGGAAACTTGAAGAAAAAAAGATGAAAAAGAAAGAAAAAAAAAACTAAAGAGGGAACAAAAGAAATTAATTTCAAAACATGGAATTTGTAAATGAGATACAATCACATACAGTAGCAGCACTTCATTTAAGTGCATCCATCCGGAGCATAAAGAGCGCACTGCCTTTACTGTCGGACCCTTGGGTTTCTACGAGTACACTCGGATGCCCTTTGGCCTAGCCAATGCTCCAGCAACGTATCAGAGACCGATGGAAGAAGCTTTGATGGGCCTACATACCAAGTTTGTTTGTTAATTAACGTCCTATTAACAGCTATGGTCATGGACGGCCTCCCATGTATGCGGTGTGTTGCGTGTATGTTGTGCGAGGTGCGTGTTTTGGGAGACTGCGGTAAATTCATGTTATGTCTTCTTGTATAGTGGAACTATTGCCCTTTTTATAGTGCTATATCACTGAAGCATGCCGCCGAAGACACCAAGCAACACACCCCACCCGGTCACATTATACTGACAACGGGCGAACAGTCGTCCCACTCCCTGTATGCTGAGCGCTAAGCAGGAGCAGAAACTACCACTTTTATAGACTTTGGTGTGTCCCGGCCAGGGGACAGAACCCAGAGCCTTCCTCACAGGGGCGAACGCTCAACTCAAGGCCAATAGTGAGGCGGTGCCAAGGGAGGCATTAGGAAAGATAAAGTCAGTTAGGATGAAGAGAAAAGATAAGATCCTAAATTTAGTCGCCTTTTACGATCATGAAATAGGGACAGCAGGTACAATTCTAACGCCCTACCTGCAGGGCCACAATTTTGAATGTACATTTTATAAGGTTTTTTTTGGAATGTACAGTTTATAAGTTTTTTTGTTTATTTCGATCATTGCATTCTTTCCCAAATTGTAATTGCATTAATACTTTGTATATTACTGTCGAGGACATTTCTCGAAGCAGGGGAGGATGTAGTAGAGTTACATTTATCTTATTTTAATATTAATTTATTATTACTATTTATTATTTGTATTTACTTGTTTATGTGTTTGTGCCCAGACTATGGAGAGTGAGTTTTGTAAGAGTGTGTACATCTAGTTTATTTAGTGTTACAGGTTACAGCCAGTGTGTGTTACCTGTCATGTATTTGTTATGTAAGTCTAAATGTGTGTCTATTATTTGTGCTGTCCAAAGTCCAGTCTTGTTTGTTTTGTTTGTTTGTTTGAGTTTTACGGCCCATCGACAACTAAGGTCATTTAGGGCCAAACTACAAGTCATGCATTAATATCAGGATAAAAGTTCAGGGTAAAGAAAAAGCAAGTAAGGACTAAAACACAGATTGTAAACGTTAATTTGATAAAAAAAAAATGTATGATGATATTTTGCTTGAGATAATTAAAAATACGATTATGTCTCACGGCATGAAACAAAGTGTACATGTCGGAGACATCGTAGTATTTATCTCGTATGTGTTTAAAATCAATGCAATGCAATAAAATATGCTCCACTGTGAGAGGAGAATCACATGGCTTGTGGGAGGATCCTCCCCTCTCAATAGATAGGAATGTGTAAAATATGTGTGTCCAGTTCGGAGCCGAGAGAGAACAACTTCCTCTCTGCGGTCTTTCCGACTGGACAGTTTAGGATTAAGTGTAGGTTGAATTTTAAACAGTTTATTGTTTGTTTCGGTAGACCACCTTTGTTGCCAATGGTGTTTGATGGCTGACTGAAAGGTTTGATGTCGGTGTATGGTAGTTTCAAATCTGTTTGTGCTAGGCGAAGAGCAGTCTTAGCTGCTTTATCAGCCTGTTCATTCCCCTTTATACCCACATGACTGGGAATCCAGAGATAAGTAATTTGAGTTTTAGAAGATAATCGAAATGTTCGGATTAAAAGATTTTGGATTAGAGTATTTCTAGGGCTTCTTGATTTCAAAGCCTGAAGAATCGAAAGAGAGTCTGAACAGATGATTGCCTTTTCAATGCGGTGTTCTTCGATATGGTCAAGCGCCAGACCGACAGCACATGCTTCCGCAGAGAAAATGGAGGCAACATCCGGGAGTCGGATAGAGGAGCAGTGATTAGATGTACAGCATGCTGCCGCAACATTATCACCATCTTTTGATCCGTCAGTGTAGATCTGAACATGGTCAGGGAAAGCCCTAATGCACTCCCGAAGGATATCAAACATCTGAAGGATAAGTACTCGAAGGCGCTGAACATTCTACGAGTTCTTTCCCATTCTGATTGGGGTGCAGACCGTGAAATGCTTCTACGTATCTACGGGCACTTATTAGATCAAAACTTGACTACGGCTCTATTGTCTATGGATCGGCTCGCAGCTCCTATCTACAGATGCTTGACCCTATACAGAATCAGGGACTGCGTCTCGCACTTGGAGCTTTTCGAACAACACCTGTGAAGAGTCTCCATGTGGAAGCTAATGAGCCATCTCTAGACGATCGACGAAAGAAATTATCCTTAGAGTATGCTGCTCAACTGAAATCCAGCCCCAAAAATCCTGCATTTAACCTTGTATTCAATCCACAACATCAAGAAATATTTACACAAAATCAAAAGCTCATACCAACATTTGGCATCAGAATTTCAAAATTTTTGCTGGAACTTAATATAACTTTCGACACCATTGACGAGTACACCGTATCGGATGTACCACCATGGCTCATTCAAACACCTGATATCAATTTATCTCTACATGAGAGGGCAAAATCCAGTGCATTACCCGAAGTCCAGTCTAACTGGTCCGTCCACATTCTTGTTACCTAATTATAGTTGTAATTTCATTGGCTAGTTAGTTTTGGCGGTAAATGTGTGATGGACAGTTTGTAGTGTCTTTGTGTCAGTTATGCTTGAGACCTCGGAGTGAAAGGTTCATATTCTGCAGGGAATTCAAGGTCTCATTTCATGTAAGTTATTTTCCTTTTTTTAATTAATTATCTGGTATTTCTATTTCTAAGTTTTATACTTGCTAGTTGGTAATTTGGATGTATGCTATTTCTATTTGGTATATTTGAAATATCTTTGGTTTGGTATATATATTTCAAATTAGGTTTATAGATATAAAGTTCCTTTTCCTATCTTTGTAGAATTTATGGATTGGATATTATTTCAGTTTCTCCTGGTGTTCAATTTGTAAGTAGTTGTCTATTGTTTTATTAAATAGTTTTAAACTATGCGGTTGAGGAAGGGCATGATATCAGGTAATGAGAGCTTTGGGCCACGCACAGGTAATCTATTATATATCTAATTATTTATTACTTTCTACTTAGTTACTTCTTTAAGTAATTAATCATTTTCTATAATCTAATATATATATTTGGAGCAGAGTGATATTTATAGTTTCGTGAGTATTTACATATTTATACTTGCATAGTTTCTATTTCTATTTGTTAGAGTTCAGTAACTTAGATTAGGTTGTGAATTAATTATTTGTCATATATATGTAAAAGAATTAGATTTTAGATATTAGAATATATCCATATTTTAGAATTAGAGATATATATTTAAAGTATAGATACCTGTACAGGAAGCTGTCCCTCATACGGGCATCTCAATTTAGGGTTAACCAAAGTTAGGGAGTAAAACCCTTGGTGATTGGATAATTGTATGTACCTTTTTGCGTAGGAGTTGGGCTTCCCTGGGTCCCTGGGTAGGGGTATAAAAAGGCCTGCTCCAGCCAGTTCTAGTCGTGTCTAAGGATTCCATTTAGCTGTGACTTCACCTCCCCTCCCAAAAGCCTCCATTTGGCTGTGTCCCTTAGGTCTCCCGTGTGGACCTGTATATTTTAGTAAGGTGAGTATTTATGACCCCCTCCCCTTCTCCCAGTGTAGTGTATACCCATGTAGTGGTGGTTAGCTAGGGATTCATTGATAAGCTAACTCGTATGTGTAGTAGCCGTGTGTAGGGAGTAGGGGGATGAAGCTGAGAAGGTCATTAATCACATATATTTATAGGTAGATGGGGCTGTTATTGGTGTGTCGTTTGGAGAATAGGGGCTAAGCGGTGAATATAGGCATTGTATCATTATTATATATCTGCATAACCACAGTTACATTTAAGTCTAATAAATATATGTGTCATACACATTTGCATTGCCTTTAGTCTTTCTGTCATCCAATGGTATCCTTTTTGGTAAAGCTAACAAATTAAGCCCGGACAGAACCTTGGGCCCCCGAACCTGGGTTGACCTTACACAGTGACGGTGTGTTCGTACACGTGTGGGAAATTCCTCGCACGTGTGACGAAAACTGGTACTTTTACACTGGTGCAACGTGACCAGGGTCCAAGGAAACTGTCTGGCGTTTGTTTATATGGTGAGTTTTTACACAATTTATATTTTTTAATTATTGGCTTCATTTGAACATTTCATAATGATGGCAGATGGACTAATTGGCTTTACAGGTACCAAATCGTTAGGCAGTTATTGTGGAATGACTCCGTTTACAATTTCCACAGCATTTCCCCTCACTAATACCACATCATCTGTTGTCACCACAATGACAACAACTACTGCAGTATCTGGGGGAAGGAATCAGTTCTGGCAAACGAATGAGAGAATGCCTTTACAGGGCTATGAAGAAGATGGCAATGAAAACATATTTGTTGAAACAGTTGATGGCCGGGACAATAATTTTCAGGCATTAGGAATAGGGGTCCGACCTAAAATTAACAACCCGCTCTCAAATGTTGAAAGTTTAAGGAAAATCCCAAGAAAGTCCGTTAATTTCGAAGCAGAACATCAGCAGGACATGTTTAGTAGGTCAGTAGGGATGGAGTGGGCTCCAACCATAACAAACAATATTCAAACTAGCACGCCTAAGTTTGTAAGTAAACCAGTGACAAATGGTAATAGGGTTGATGTTGATGAATTTCATAACCTTCCCGATAGGCTTCCGTCGATAGGAAACGCAAGGTACAGGAAACAGAAAGATCCACAGACTTATGATGGGTCAACAGACTTAAATGATTACTTTATGCATTTCGAACAGGTGTCAACCTGGAATCAGTGGGGTGGTTATGAGAAAGCCCAACAGCTAGCCATGAGCCTTAGGGGAGCGGCGCAAAAAGTCCTAACTGACTTGACCATGTCCCAGTTAGGTAATTACGCTCGAATTAAAGAGGCCTTAGCGGAAAGATTTGCACCGTCCGGGAGAGAAAACGCGTATAGGTGTCAGTTGAGAAATAGGGTTTACAATGGAAAAGAGAGCATCACCTCGTATGGGTTAGAATTGAGACGGCTCGCAGCATTGTCATTCCCGGATATGCCTCCAAAGGCTCGCGAAGTCAATATAATAGATCAATTCATTCACGGGCTCCGAAGTCACGAAATGAAAAAGCATGTTCAATTCAAACATCCGACTACTCTTGAGGCAGCCATAACACTAGCCATTGAATTTGAGGCTTTTGAAAACGAGCAAGCCTCAACGGTTAAAAAGCCAAAAGCTTATGTTGAACAAGCACCGGTTCTAGCTGTAAATCACGAGGCAAATAACAGTCAAGATTTAGCAAAGATGTTTTTGGACGGACTTAAGGACCTCAAGGAAGAATTCCAAAAAAGTAATCAAAGACAGGAATTCCTCGGGGTTCAATCGGCGAGGTCGCGGGCGTGGAAATCATGGGAACCGCGGAGCGAGACCTATGAATGGAACTTGTTACAACTGCGGCGACTCTGGACATTATATGCGCGAATGTCAAAAACCGAAAAGAATAGAGTAAACAAGAAGGGTCTGAACAAAAAAACTAGATGTGGTTGAACTCGTGCCCGAAAGTTCAACCATTGGAGACGCTTGTTTGTTAGGTAGTTCTGATGAAGTGTCTAAAGGGCTTACCAAGATTAGTCTTAATTCAATTAAAGCCGGTTGTTTATTCCTTGATGCCATAATATGTGGTAGGAGTTGTAAATATTTAGTTGATTCTGGGTCGGTAGTTACAATCGTTACGGACGATTTTTATTTTTCACTTCCCGAGAGCAAACGGCCAGAGTTAAAAAGTAACAATATTCTACTGTATTCTGCGTCTGGAGATCCTCTAAAGGTAGCGGGGGAAGCTAGGTTTAGTTTTAAGGTGGGCAAATTGGTGTATGAGCATAGAGCTATAGTAGCACACCTAGACCAGTTGTCAGGGATTATAGGGGTAGATTTCCTCTCAGAGCATGGTGGAGTTTTGGACTTCGTGGATAATGCTCTAAAGTTAGAAGGACAACAGGTAGACATGGCAGTGAATGGGTACAATGAGGTTGCCCGTGCGAGACTTTGTGAAACAGTCTCTGTCCCAGCTAATTCAGAGGTTCACATTCGTGGGTACATAGATAGAGCGGTGGCCTGTGGTGAGGGAATAGTTGAACCCAGTAAATTCATGCATAATCAGGGATTGTGTATGGCTAGGACTTTGGTGGGTACAGAAGGTAAAGAGATATGTTTCTCTGTCCTTAATCTTGGTAGGCAAACTGCAAAGTTACACCGGAATACGGTTATTGGGGAACTCCAGGGAGTGGACAAGGTGTGTCAGGTGAGCAGCTGTTGTAGTGAGCGCTCAGAGTTACCTCCCCATTTGGTTCCATTAATCGATAGGATATCGCCCAAGTTATCAGAAGCTGAAAAACACGGTGTCACTGAGTTGGTTGCAGAGTTTCAGGATGTCTTTTTAAGTCCAGATGGAGTTTTTGGGCAGACAGATTTAATAGAACACACAATAGATACAGGTGTTCAGAACCCAATTAAAATTCCTGCCAGGCGTATTTCTCCCACTCAGAAGGATATAGTTGAGTTAGAGTTGGACAAAATGCTGAAAGATGGGATTATTCAGCCAAGTTCTTCTCCTTGGTCGGCTCCTGTGGTATTATGTACCAAGAAAGATGGTAGCGTACGGTTCTGCATATATTACAGAAGACTTAATGCAGCAACGAAAAAGGACGCTTTTCCCTTGCCGAAAATAGATGATGCCTTAGATGCAATGGGTGGATCACGTTGGTTCTCTTCGTTAGATCTTGCTAGTGGGTATTGGCAGTGTAAAATGGACCCACGTGACAAAGAAAAAACGGCGTTTAGTACTCATAAAGGTCTGTTTGAATTCAACGTGCTTCAGTTCGGTCTTTGTAATGCTCCGGCGACATTCTCCCGTTTAATGCAGATAGTTTTAGGTGGTCTAAATTGGACAAAGTGTTTATGTTATTTGGATGATGTTGTTGTGTTCGGACGACACACATTTGAGGTAGCTATTCAGAATCTCAGAGAAGTTTCTGAATGTTTGAGAAAGGCAAATCTAAAACTGAAAACGAAAAAATGTAACCTATTCCAGACTGAGGTATCCTATTTGGGCCATGTGGTATCCGGAAAAGGTCCGCGCTGTAAGCGATTGGCCTGTCCCACAGAACGTGTCCGAAGTAAAAAGCTTCTTTGGGATCACAGGATACTATTGGAAATTCATTAGTCATTTCTCTGATATTTCTTCGCCGTTGACAAAGCTCACGCGTAAGAACCATAGGTTTCTCTGGGACGAAAAATGTCAGAAGTCGTTTGAAACCCTTAAGAAGGCGCTAAGATGTTCTCCTATACTGAGCTATCCAACAATCCAAGATAAATTTATTCTAGATACGGATGCATCGAACGTCGCAGTCGGTGGGGTTCTTAGTCAAATCCAGAATGGAGAGGAGAGGGTTATTGCCTATGTGAGTAAGACTCTCAACCGATCTCAACAAAACTACTGCACAACACATAGAGAGTTACTAGCAGTAGTATGCTTTGTGAAAGAGTTTAAGCACTATCTCTAGGGTAGACCGTTCGTGTTAAGAACAGATCAGGCATCACTAGTTTGGCTTAAGAACTTTAAAAGTGCGGAAGGTATACTAGCCCGTTGGCTGGCTGTTATTGACCTGTATGACCTAGAAGTCCAGCACCGACCTGGACATAAACATGGCAACGCTGATGGGTTATCTCGTAAACCAAGTAACACATGTAAGAAACAGGGGTGTCCCACTTGCAGTGATGGTGAAGGTCTAGATGGGTACATGTCTGACTATTCAAAAGGCTATACTGAGCAGCCTGTTGGGATTCAGATGGTCACGACTAGATCAAAAACAGATAGTTCAAATGTCAAAGGGAACAGAGAAAATCTTGATAAGTTAGACAGGGAACCAGTAGGTACCAGAACTAAGGGGGATAACTCTAGTTCAAAAATGAAGCAAACTGAGTTAAGAGTTTGGTTGGATAGCTGGGGTCCCGAGAGGTTACAGAAATGGCAAAGGGAGGATTACAATATAGGAACGTTTTTGGTTCTTAAAGAAAAACACCATAAAAAGCCACCAAAACCTGAGGTAGAATTGTTTCCTCCAGAGGCTAGAAAACTCTATCACATGTGGGAGATGTTAGACTTAGACGAAAATGGGGTACTTTGTCGTATTGATTCAGAAGATGTCATGTGAAATAAAATCCATCGTGTGGTGGCTCCCTTTTGTATAAGAGATGAAATATTACAGCATCTTCACAATTCCAAAACATCAGGTCACCTAGGACGAGATAGAACGATAGAGTTGGTACAAAGGCGTTTTTATTGGCCTGGTCTAACTGATGATGTTAAAACTTGGTGTAGAGAATGTGATTCGTGTGCTTAACGTAAAACTGGTCCGGTAAAAAACAAAGCTCCCCTTTGTCCTTCGATACCGGCTAATGATCCTATGGAAAAGGATAGCGGTTGATATCATGGGAGGTCTTCACACATCTAGTAATGGGAACAATTACATAATGGTGGTAGAAGACTATTTTTCCAAGTGGGTAGAAGCTTTCCCTTTGGTTGACCACACCGCTCTCACCGTAGCTGATAAGCTGGTAACAGAAATATTTGTAAGGTTTGGGATGCCAAAATTCATTCATTCCGATCAGGGAAGGGAGTTCGAAAGTGAGTTATTTAGTGCTATTTGTGGAAAGTTAGGAATACATAAGTCTCAAACCTCAAACTATAGACCTCAGTCGGACGGACTTGTAGAACGACTTAATAGGACGCTAATACAAATGTTATCGTCATTTGTGAATGAAAATAAAGATGACTGGGATGACTACCTTCCTTTTGTACTTATGGCGTACAGAGCAACAAGACATAGCAGTACAGCTTGTAGCCCAAATCTTGTGATGTTGGGGCTGGAAACATGTTGCCCTTTAGACTTGATGGTTGGGTTACCGCCCATGTCCCACGAAGATAGATGCCCCGTAGAGTATGTAGCTTGGGTTCAAAGTGTTATGAGAGCGTCATTTGAATTTGTTCACATGAATTTAAGAGAGGCGGCAAGTCGGCAGAAACTGTACTACGACAAGTCATGTAAAGAAACCAGTTTTTCTGTAAATGACTTCGTCTGGAGATGGTATCCACCAGCCATGGCCAACAAACTAGGACAAGGATGGACGGGACCATACAAAGTACTAAAGAAAGTCACCGACATCAACTACCAAATACAACGAGTTCCTAACTCGAAACCTATAGTTGTCCATGTCGATCACTTGAAACCCTACAGAGGACGGTCTGTTCCCGAAGGGTGGACTATGGAGTGTGTTGCTTGGTGTCTTCGGCGGCATGCTTCAGTGATATAGCACTATAAAAAGGGCAAAAGTTCCACTATACCAGAAGACACAACACGAACATACCGCAGTCTCCCAGTACACTCACCTCGCACAACAGACACGCAACACACCGCATACATGGGAGGCCGTCCTTACATGACCATAGCTGTTAATAGGACGTAAATAAAGCAAACAAAATGGATGAGCTGTCCAAAAGTTTGAGTGAGGATGAGTCAGAATCAGAGGGAGAAATGGAAACATCAGAGATAGGAGAGAGGATATTGACACCAAAACTGGAAACAAATAGGATATCCAGGGCGGGGCGCACTATTAAACCTCCGGTGATGTACTCTCCATAAATCAAAGTACGTATATTGTACTGACAGATGTCTACATGATTATATATATATTTGTCTGCAGAAATATGGAGTTGACAGTTAATGATGAAGATGTTGCCTGTGTGGATGATGACATCAAATACTGGACACCTGGAATGAGCTGTCTAGTAACCAAGTGTCGAGGCGTGGAAAAATTCAAGCACTATAGTGACCTAAGACGCCACTGGGGGAGGATCCACCGAAGCGAAATAATACAGTTTCAATGTCCTTGGTGTACGTTCCAACATCCTACCAGGAACCAGATAAAACGCCACCTGGTAAGGAAACATCAAGACTCCACAACAGCTGTTGGAGCAGGCGTCAACAGGAAAAACCATAGGTTTGTGCCACCAGAACACTTTACCATTCCGGTAAAGGTTGTAACAACCGTGGCGGCAGAGCAACGGGAAAAGGCTGCTGAGGAGAGAAGACGAGGGCCTTCTCAGTCGGCCACGACCGGAAGCTTGGCGTGTAACACTATAGTTGCCCGAGACCAGGAGGTCATCATTGACCACAATGGCAATGGGGTCATTAAAGACAGTCCAAAATGGCATCCAGAATCTTCGAAGTCGCGTCTATACGTTCCAACAGATGTTGACTTTAGCGAGTTCGCCGACATATAATTGTATAATAGTGAACGGAAATGTCTGTTTGTAGTGCTTCATTCCAAATCATAGTGTATTGTTATTGTGTTAGTTAACAAGTTTTGTGTTACAAGTTGTAAGACTATTAGTTTTAGTCATTATCGTTATACTTTTATAAGATGTTCATTTAAGGATTGATTGTCAATTTTGTTGCTTGCATTGACTGATGAAGAAAGTTAATCTCGTGCAAATGAAGTGAACTGCGAAGCATCAGTCAATGCAAGCAACAAAATTGATAATCAATCCTTATATTTACATTAACCAATTTAAAAATTCCGCTGTTAAAAAAAGTCAAATTATATGTGTTCAGTATAAGATTATTATACAATTTTGCAACATTGTACCAGTTATCGTACATGTATGTACAGCTACGGAACAGCCGCCAGTCAGTTCTTCTCGTCACCAAGGCAACACAAAATGTAGTTCCGAAAATAACTTCATTCTCTGTGCGTTGTTACGATAAAAAATGGAGATTTTGAAATATTGTTTTTATATTCAAGAATTAATGGCTTAAATTTTTCATAAAACATTATTATGTAGCTTCAAATACAAAAATTGCTGCGCAGTACTAGCAGTGCAGTCAATGTGTAATCCGGTCGCTCGATTGAGCAGGGGTCCGGTTTCGAAGAAAATGACGATTGTGGTGAAAATGCTGAATAGTTGGTATCTAAACATAATCATTTGTTTGTTTGTTTGTTTGATTAATTAACGTCCTATTAACAGCTATGGTCATGTAAGGACGGCCTCCCATGTATGTGGTGTGTTGCGTGTATGTTGTGCGAGGTGCATGTTTTGGGAGACTGCGGTATATTCATGTTGTGTCTTCTTGTATAGTGGAACTGTTGCCCTTTTTATAGTGCTAAACCTTTTAAAACTCAATTATAATTGTTATGGAATTAACTGAATGTTGTATTTCCGTCTGATAATTATTTGTAGCTGACATTTAAATATGTATTAACTAAACCTGTTGTGAAATCCAACCCCTGTGTCTGTAGTATGTGATGCAGTCCAATAATCATGCTTCCGGGGCTCAATAAAACGTGTTAAAATGCGGGACTTAGTCGCAGATCACTGGAAGACTTCTGTGTTATTCTTGAAATGTGATAACTTCTCTGTCTACTGGAGTTTGGGGATTAAAATTCGGTATAAAGTAAGTAGAGAAACATCAATTTGAAAAGTTGGCGGTTTCCAACAACCCTCCAATGCCGTGGATTTTGACACTCACAGAATCGTTTCGTTAGGCTTAATGTCACTGAAATTAGCCTGTTTGCTATTTGAGCGTATTTTCATGGAATCTATCGTTTCTAGGCTTACATGTATGACACCGTTTCACATATATTGTACACATTAAACTATTTGCGTTCGATTATGCCTACTAGGCTATGCGATGAGTGGTGAACCTCACTGCATTCGGTCCTAATATGACGCTAACCCAAATTACACTTTTTGAAGATAACATTGTTAAAATTTTCTTACGTGTGCTTGAATTAAGATATCGCTCTAAACATTAAACAAATAAAAGCTTTTAGTTTTAATTTCATGCTTTGTTTACTTGTCAGCAGTGCATATATTTATAGGCCTAAATAGAGAGCTTTGAAGCATCCCCGGTTCAGGCTATGAGTCTAATTCAGTGTGTCATCAAAATACGTGTAAAATATCTCTAGGCGACTATAATATTATATTACTGACAATTTCTAATATCACTTTATCAAGCATTCTTGTCTGTGTTTCTAAATGTACAACGGTAGGCCTAGGCCACATCGCAGAAAGTTCGTTCAAAACTGAAGCGGCGTAAAACTACAATGTAGGTCAAAATGTAAACAATGTCAAAATGTATTCTCACGCCGGTCAGAGGTCAGCACGTGACCAAGCATCTTCATTGGGAAATGAAGTGATCGGAGTTTACTAGTTTCATTGAGGCGGAGCGAAGTGAAAATGTAAATATTAAACTATGAACTGGTATCTACATTCGCGCAATTAAGGCGGAAACTACTGGACGCGCATTACAACGTGAGTTCATTGTTCTAACTGGAAAGTCACTAAGCCGAGAGTAATGAACAGTCATCCGTTGGACTATAAGTGTTAAAGTGTGCGAACAACATTTTTCCTTTTCCTTCATAAGAATTCCTTGTTTTGATATTATGAGATTTTATACTCTAGTCTTTGCCAGATTATTGATATCAGCTAGTCCTATACACTATAGTCCCTCCAATTGATATGTTGGCAAATTTTGTCTTTGTGTTGTTATGAATATATCTAATTAGATTACTTTTTGTTATGGAATATAGGAACATTGGCAAATGTTTCTTGTTGTAATATTTGTTTAACGGGGGAGGAGTGTAAAAGAATTAGATTTTAGATATTAGAATATATCCATATTTTAGAATTAGAGATATATATTTACAGTATAGATACCTGTACAGGAAGCTGTCCCTCATACGGGCATCTCAATTTAGGGTTAACCAAAGTTAGGGAGTAAAACCCTTGGTGATTGGATAATTGTATGTACCTTTTTGCGTAGGAGTTGGGCTTCCCTGGGTAGGGGTATAAAAAGGCCTGCTCCAGCCAGTTCTAGTCTTGTCTAAGGCTTCCATTTAGCTGTGACTTCACCTCCCCTCCCAAAAGCCTCCATTTGGCTGTGTCCCTTAGGTCTCCCGTGTGGACCTGTATATTTTAGTAAGGTGAGTATTTATGACCCCCTCCCCTTCTCCCAGTGTAGTGTATACCCATGTAGTGGTGGTTAGCTAGGGATTCATAGATAAGCTAACTCGTATGTGTAGTAGCCGTGTGTAGGGAGATGAAGCTGAGAAGGTCATTAATCACATCTATTTATAGGTAGATAAGGCTGTTATAGGTGTGTCGTTTGGAGAATAGGGGCTAAGCGGTGTATATAGGCATTGTATCATTATTAGTCAGGCATGCCTTAGGCATTGCCTGACTATAGGCATAGCGACCATTTGAGAAAAATACTTTCACTGCCTTTTACTACCTTCAGTGAAATCAATGCGCTGCTGAAGATAGTCCCTGGCTTTTCAGTGATTTCGAAGCTGTATTTTATAGTCAGCATCATTCAATGCGGAAGAAAAATGTATGAAAATCAAAATGAAAGTTTTAGGTAGAAGTTATTTTTTCTTTGATTTGTCTTTATCAAAGATATGCCAAATATCCGTGCTTTTTCAGATAAGAAATGGCTGATCAATTTCCCTCCCTGAAATAAAACCATATACTGGTAATTGTTTTCGCTGTTCCCGCCAATGGAGCCTGTGAATAGCTTAGACAACGGCTTCAGATTAATGCGCCTCGTGTACTGTTACATTGGAGGCCAAGTGACAAACGCACATGCTTGTGTGTATTGTTTTACTTATTCCGGTGTACCTGTTTACACTGGTTCCTATCCAGTTTAACATTCCTGGAGCTTTAAGTTGCTGATAAAATTTGGTTGGTGACAAATGTCTTTTTCAGACTTTGTAGACAACATGAGGCCTAGCACATTTTTTAGCATAAGTGTAGTAAATGTTAACAAATTTTAAAATTCTAAATGTAAAACCTGTAATGAATTTATGTTTGGTTTGATTGACATTACTTTGAATCTTTGAATGATCAATAGATAAAATAGTTATAACACAGAAAGACGTCTATAATCATGACTCATGAGTGTGACCTATTTTTCTGAAATTGTCGCATAACAATAACAAGAGGCCCAAGGGCCTTACCGGTCACCTGAGTTCTGATGCATAAATAAAGAACAAAGTGCAAAAAAAATAAATAGAAAATATCTAAGACATAAACTCCCCGCCGCCATATGAAACTAGCACACTGAAAGGTGAGAAAGCAAGGGCAAATTCATCTTGTGGCAATTTATATATTGATCCAATTATTATGGAACCTATACACCTAAAATAAGTTGACTCCTTGTAATATTTTGACGCACGACGACGGACAACAGACGACAAGAATAGGTCAACTGAGACTTCGTCTCAGGTGACCTAAAAACGACATTCATGAGAAACACCAAACAAAATATGGTCATTGTTAGTACATTAAATTTAAATAATACTTAATATTTAAATATTATCATAGGACCAAAGAAATTGATATCTGAGATGAGTGCGAAACTTACTGATCTTGCATTTTTGAATTTTCAAAATTAGGTCAGTGTGACCTACTTTTCTACATATTGTAATAGAACAATAAGAATTGATATCTGGGATGAACAAAACACACCGAACATGAATTTGGTAAAATTAGGTCAGTGTGACCTACTTTTCTACATAACGTGATAGAACAATAAGAATTGATATCTGGGATGACCAAAACACACCGAACATGAATTTTGTAAAATTAGGTCAGTGTGACCTACTTTTCTACATATTGTGATAGAACAATAAGAACGAACATGAATTTTGTAAAATTAGGTCAGTGTGACCTACTTTTTTAAAAATTACCACAGGACAATGAAAATTGACATTTGGGGTGACCAATAGATGATGAAGGGGAATTTTGCAAAATTAGGTCAGTGTGACCTAATTTTCTATATATTGTTATAGAACAATAAGAATTGATATCTGGGATGACCAAAACATACCGAACATGAATTTTGTAAAATTAGATCAGTGTGACCTACTTTCCTAAATATTGTGAAAAACAATAAGAATTGACATCTAGGATGAATCAGTAGATGATTTATTATGGATACTTCTAGTGTAGAATAAGTAGATGATTTATTATGGTCAATTTATGTGTAGAAATCAGAAGATGATTTATGATGGATACTTCTAGTGTAGAAATCAGTAGATGATTTATGATTGATACTTAATGTGAAGAAATCAGTAGATGATTTATTGTGGACAATTTATGTGTAGAAATCAGTAGATGATTTATGATGGATACTTCTAGTGTAGAAATCAGTAGATGATTTATGATGGATACTTCTAGTGTAGAAATCAGTAGATGATTTATGTTAGTATAGAAGTTAATAGAAGAAAGTGTTGAAATCAATCAGTAGATGATTTATGTTTGACAAATAATGAGTAGAAATCATTAGATGTTGGATACTACAAGTATTGAAGTCAGTACATGATTTATAATAGATAATATCAGTGTTGAAATCGATAGATGATTTAAAATGGATACTGCATGTGTAGTAACTAGTATATCAGAGATGCATTGTTATGTTTAACATTTAATAGAATTTTACAGTTAAACAGATATGGTTTCCTTATGCAAAATAAGATTTTTGTGTTATTTTCAATTTGTAAAATTACAAGTAAAACATATATTAATCACTGGATAATAACTTCTGTTGAATGGCAGAAAAAATATACATTTTTAAAAATTTTCATTGTTCTCAAAAAGCTGGAACATACCCAGTTTTTGCATCACCGCACTCTCTTGAGCTGTAGGAATTTACAGATCTTTTTTTATTTGCAATTGTTACCTCAATTTAACATAACTAGCAATGTGTTGGCAATAACATTCCAATGAACATGTAAAATAGCCTCACTGACATGATAACAAAATGTATGTTGAACTTTTTTTTCTAAGCTTTAATGATTTTATTTCATCGCAAGATGATTCAGCAATAACAGTGAAATCTTAAAATTCATTTTGTATTACATTATACAAATGTGTTTCATGATGATAATCTGCTTAAATGTTCCACGACAATACAGTATCTTTTTCAAATTTTGTAATAAAACTATAAGTGTAAATAATAGTGTTAATTGTTCATTAAATACTTGCATGTACATTCCATAAAGTTACCTCTATCACAACTGCAGTAAATGCTACAATATATAATGAAACATTGTGTGATTGATACAAGAAGTTAACCGTTATTGTCACAAATTTTGACAACCACATGACCTGATAAAAACAGCAATGAAAATCTCTAATTCTCCATCAGCTATTACTGTGCCTATGGGAATTCTAATTTGTAAAGGATATTAAATGAACAGTACCCCGTATTTGATATTGAATGATATCAAAGATATTTTATTAACACTCGGCATATTGTTTTAGTATAAGATAATCAAATGTGAAAAGAACACTATTGAATAATTTTGTTGACTTGTCTGACTACATTGATAAAAGCATGAGGAAATTAAAAGTATTACCGTAGTACATTACCTATTAATGCTACGTGTATATATGACCTATATCGCTAGGCATGCCTGACTATGAGTACTTTCAGTATAGTCATTTTGTTCGTCCGTATAGATAATGTTAATTTAATTGTTCTCAGACTGAGGAATTGCTATATAACACTGAGGTAACGTAGTATATAAAAAGGAATTGTTGTTATCAACTGCATGCAAAGTTTGTACTATGTACTGTTCACTTCCTAGTACAAGTGGATAGTGTTACAAAACTATAATTATGGGATATTATTAGTTTGTTTTTTAATGAATTTTTATAATTATATTTTCGACGATTTAACGTTTGTCAGATATTCAGTAATTGTTAATATATATTTATTCCCTGCAATACAAGAATGCATGTATTATATATCTGCGTTTGGATCAGTTATGTTGTGTTCTGCGTATGGTTGTGTTGTGTTGTTGTGTTGTTTTTTGGTTGTGTGTTTTGTGTTGTTTTTTGGTTGTGTGTTTTGTGTTGTGTGTAATATATATTTATTCCCTGCAATACAAGAATGCATGTATTATATATCTGCGTTTGGATCAGTTATGTTGTGTTCTGCGTATGGTTGTGTTGTGTTGTTGTGTTGTTTTTTGGTTGTGTGTTTTGTGTTGTTTTTTGGTTGTGTGTTTTGTGTTGTGTGTTATATATTTTTTATATATTTGTTGTGTGTTGTTATGTTGTTGTGTAATGTTGTGTTGTTATGTTGTTGTGTGTTGTGTTGTTATGTGTGGTTGTGTCATGTTATTGTGTTGTGTGTCATTGGTGTGTTGTTGTGTTGTGTGTTGTGAGTTGTTGTGTGCTGTGTGGCTGTGTTTTGTTGTTGTGTGTTGTGTTGTTGTTCCGTGTTTGTGCAGTGTTGTTACGTGATGTTTTTGTGATGTGTTGTTGCGTTATGTTTTGTGATGTTGTGTTGTTGTCGGGTGTTATGTTGTTGTGTATTGTTGTGTTGTTAGGTGGTGTTGTATTGTTGTTGTGTTATGTGTTGTGTTGTGGTTGTGTGTTGTTGTGTTGTGTTGTGTTGTGTGATGTATAGTATAACAGTTCCATTCATCATTGAACGAAATCCCTGAATAGCGTAACAAAAAGCCGGCGTTCTGCACACCAGGTATTCCGTCAGCTATATCATATAAGTCCTTACAGCTTATTGGGTTTAAAGATACAAAGTATCAATGCAGGATATGGCATGACTCTTGCCATGTCGCTTCCTTGCTGACCACAAAATAGCCTGCACTTCGTATTGGCAAATATTTATTTCGACCACGCTTACCGTTGATTCAGGTTTTAGATAACTCAACAGATAATTTATTAGAATGTATTAGAAATTATTTCTGAATGAATAACAGTTGTTTGTTTATATTTAAAGATGCTCCACCGTCGACGAATGGGATTTTTGTATATTAAAAACAAGAGCAAACGAATAAGTATTTTTCTTCAATAACAAAGGTTACTTACTTTACTCCATTTTATATCATCAAAAATTTAAGCTGCTCATTATAATTAAGGATTGAAATTTTGGAAATAATTAATTGCGTCCCGAACAAAATCCACGGCACTTTGCCCTATATGGAATTAACTAGTGATTGTGTATACGCCAAAATCAAAATGAATCATTTTATAGGCATTTATGTGTAAGTAAGACATGATATAAACACGATTATACATCAATAATTGAGGGCTATGATCTGTCGACTGTGGAGCTTTTTTTTTCTTAAATAATTCAACACATCCGGGACGTGATCTAACCAATACAGAAGACAATAAGCGAAAGCTTAACTCAATCTGATTAAAATACAGATCCGTTTTATCACTACGTTTGATAAAAGGATATGAAAAAATCCCATTAGGTGTCATGTGCAGCTGACCTTTGAAAATAGCTAATCAAATTGCTACTTGCAAAATTTTGACAGTTAATATCAGGTGACAAAATAGTTTGAAAAATTGTCAGAATCATTTTGGTTTACGTAATCATCTCGACCAAGGAGCACAACAAAGCTATTGTGTATGAATACCACGTGGTATAAAAGTCATCTAGACGTGAACCCCTATGGGATTTTGTCAGATCCTATATTTAACAGAATGATTATAAGGATCTGTATTTTAATCAGATTGAACCTTAACTCAATGAATGCTTGCAGTGCTATCGGATTGTACAGTCGCCATTAAAGACAATGGACATCAACTTTAGAAGGTTTCAAAAGACAAGTTCACGTTTCTGTTACTCTATCAAACAAGTAAGTTTAAAACTCTCACGTAAACATTGTTACCCATTTTATGTGTGATAGCAAAGCTAAATATATGATCAATACACGTGATATATCGTGAGTACACAAAGCTTAACAATGTTGAAGGAATCATGGAAACCCCGATGCTCTTACGGTATAGTAGATACCCTTTAACCCATTTGTCTTAAAATGACTTTTTGTATCACGCCTACAAAGCGTCCAGTTTGGGTTTTAATTTGGGTGTCGCTTCCTACACTTGGAGGAAATGAAGATATCTATCTATTTATGGGCTACAGTCTGTGTATGTTAACCAATGCGAATTCTATGACTGGGATATCTGCAGTTTTACTGAGGTGAGTGTTTCTAGTATTTTACTTTGACGTTTGAAGTTAAAAAAATCTATCGGTAGGCAATTTTTGTAAGGAACACAGCCTATATAGCTGTAAAGTGAAACAATGACATGAGGTAACTACGACGATATCTTAGCATTGTAGAATATTATCATAGGATTGGCGTCAACATACTCATGCTAAAGTAAACAGAGACAAATGATAGCTAAAGTCAAGTTAAGGCTAGCTGCAGTATTGCAGCTCTAAACACTTCTAGACAGACAATTATATCATCTTTAGAGCTACAAATGGTGCCCATTACTGCTAGTGCAGAAAATAAAATAAATTTTATTGGCAAGGACACAAATTGTATAGCCAAATAACTGACTGACAAACATACACAAATAGAATAAACAAACTATTGTAACACATAATAGGATTCCTTGCGATATGTGTGCGCAACATAAACGAATGTCGTCTAGCGTTTGTCAGGGCATTGTAAGCGGCGTCAAACATCTGACAGTATTTTTCTTTATAATTTATCTAGACATACAGAAAAGCACAGTTACCAACTCTAACTATCTTAATGGGAGACTCAATGATTGTTGGTGTCTGTATTCTTCTGCGAACGCAATTTGGACTAAAATTATGAGACAAAATATCACCATATATTTAAAATAAAAGATTTATATTTTTCTCACACATAGACATATTTACATAGCATATACATATATATATATACGATAAATTCTCATATATATATATATATACGAAAAGCAACAGCACAACGCAGCTAGACCCTTGAGTGTCACAATGAAATGAATTAGCAAATATACCAAACAAAACCTGAATATCATGTAAAGAATAAACATTGTTTAAAACTAATAAATGCATGAAATTACATGTATAAGGAAATGCGGTTCCGGGAAAATAATATCCATATAACTATATATAACTACACATATACAAGGGATGTTCATGATCGTAGGACATAGTCGATCACAAATCTGTCACATGTTTTTCGATATGATGAATTAATAGATATATTATATTCATATGTTTAAGGATCCCAGAATGCTGCGACGGACCGTCAAAACAGCAGTTCTTGTTGTACTGATGATAGCAAGCCTCATATGTCTGATACGATATATAGTGGCTTCACAGGAGAGGATTTTCTCCCGACCGGTAAGTTCTTATCCCTATGTCATTTTAAATACAAACGATCTGTTGTGTGTCGTCTTTTGTAAACTGTAATCAGTGACAGACCAGTGACTGAGAGTCGGCCTATTGTTACAGTCACAAAACATTGTCAATACGGGTTGCTATATCTTAGATCAAAAATTCTGTTACAAAAGAGTCATTAGAACAGGTAGAACCATTGTTAAAGTAATTATATAATAATCTTCTGTTGCTCCTGAACCATTAAATGCGCGAATTGATTTAAAATCGATAAAATCTGTTTGTTTTATTACAGATGTTTCTATACATTCCATAATTTAGCGTTATTACTGTACGTAAAATTTTGCGTTTAGAGAGACTTGACATTTGAGTAAGATTATGTTCGTATATAAATACATACATAATAATTCAATGTCATTCGATGCGTTTTTCTTAAAGTCCACTAATTTACGCATGAAATTAATTTTATGTAAATTTAATACTTCGAAAAAAGTTTATCACAGATAAACTACACTCGAGGAACGGATACCTTACAAATATATCGGTTTAAACCGGGTTTACTTCAGAGGTGTGAAAATAACCCCTTGAGTATCCAGGATGACTAATAACTGATAAAGTCACTTATTGTATCAAAGTATTAATGTATTGTCGTGCTAGATTAACTTTAACCTACCGATACACTAATACATGTATGTGGTTAATAAACTCTAATTGTCTCTTAACCCAACCATACATCAATAGCTGGTTGTAATGACTAGCCCTAATCTCTAAATGTCTATATAACCAAGATTCAACTGATTTATCGCTGTAAATAAATTGAAATTTCAACATTATTTATTCTTCACAGAGTTGGAAATTCGACAAACAAAAGTTGTGCAGCAAAGAGGCCACAGGGCAACATGAAGACGTGATAACGGGACATCAATTACCAAGCAGGAGCGACCTGTGTACCCTCACTATTCATCAGATAGAAAGAACATACGCCAAGTAAATATGTGTAATATATATTATTATTTATCATATGATCTAGCTGATTACCAGTTATTTCCCCCGTGTATTTTTTTTGATATGTCAAGTATATAAAATAAATATACAAGTCGAGGTAGAGGTTTATAACATATTTAAAGCATAGCACTGTATTAATATTGGACTGATTTTTGTACAAAATATCTCATCGTTAATATATTAGATATATAAAGGTAAGAAGAAACCTAACCTTTATTATGAAAATAAACTGTCCCATTCATGCACATATTTACTTTCATTAATTTCCTGGCCTCCTACAGGTAATATAATGATACCCTTATTATTTAAATGAAATGTGCATTATAAGCATACAATTTTGGACCTTTGCTTCAGATAGTGGTGACATATTGTTACTCTGTCAGGTTTTACAAGGAAAACAATAACCATGATAGGATATTAAGTGATATTCTGGGCAAAAAAAACAGTCGAACATCCAAATTTTAACATTAAGATTTCCCTTCATCTGATAAATTGACTATCGTCAAAACACTGAAAATAAGACTTAATGGACTGTTGTTATACAGTTTTGTGGATGTTCTATTTTGGTGGTATTTTCCCCAAAAAAACTTTCACTATTTAATGTACATTGACAGAATTGTACTGTACTATTCCTTTTCAAATTGTCACAGCTCAGAGCACAAACGTGTGTAATATATAATTAATACTTTTATGTCCGCCGTATGTAATGTAATATATTGTGTCATCGGTTTATTTCAGCTACTTTAACAATATTCAAACTATTTGTGGTCACCTAAAGCGTTTTGGTAAAGTCAAAGATGGCGGCTGGGACGTATGTGTAGACGACGACTTGGTTCTGAAAGGCCATTGTCTGGTTTACTCGTTTGGGTGAGTGCCTATACAGATACGGAGTTACATAACCCAACATAATTACCAACAATAGGAAGGCAAGTATGTACTGTTCCATATATGCTGTCTTTATATTCACATGTAAAGTCACCTGGAATTTACCTGTATTTCAATCAGTATCATAGGTCACGTTGGTGTCTTTTGGAAAAATAATTCCTTCAATGTATTTTAAGAACTTTATTTGACACCTCTTACAATACAATGTAGAAAATTATTGATCAAAGATAATCAGTGCATTAATATTTAAAATATTTATATACATTGTAAATGTTAGGAATTAAAAAGAAACTTTATGGGGATGATTACTATCAATGCATTGCAAGTGCCAGAAGAAACAAATTTTCAAACAAATTTCAATTATATTAGGGAAAAAAATGGTTTCTTAAACAGTGCATATTTCAATACAACATAATTCTGTATTGGCATAGGAGTTCACCGTGGTTACATTCTAAACCAACTTTCATTTTTGTGACCATGCATAGTTGATTTCTTTCACGCATAGACGTACATCTTTAAAGTATTTGGTTAGAAAAAATGAGTGGAGAAAGAAGGGATAATAAAAAGTTATAAATTAGATTTGTCGAAAATCTTGACCTGTTAATTACAATTTAAATTATCAATCTATCCAAAATGTTGGCGTTCAGAGACATACACAAATAATACATGGGCATACCTGTACTCATATAATCGTCTGGGATCGAGGGGGTCGCTTTAAACGTGTGTGACACTGCAGTAAACATACAATGGAGCATTCAAAGGAGACGTAAACGGTTCACTGGTGATGGCAAAATTCAAAACGTTACCGTATATCGATTTGTGCTTTACAATGCCCTGTCAACCATGGCCGTAATGAAATAGTTTTACAACAATGGCTATCTATACATGTATATTTTTTATGAGTTACTTTAAATGATATTTGTGGTATTTTGTACTATACAGTTACAGGTATATTCCGTACCCGAAATGGCGTTTACATTTCAAAATTGATAACTTTGTAGAGTCCGAATAGTCATTAACTTACAGTAAATATTACAATTATTATAAGTTTATTAATTATTTCAATCAGATGATATAAATGTTATCTTTTGTGTAACGTGAGTCGTCTTATGCTTCCCCCCGTCGTCCTAATCACCGCACAGCGGTTGACTTTCGCTACGCAGCGCGCCAAATTAGTAAAATGAACCTTTATATTAAGATTGATTTAAACAGACTATCAAACTTCATATGCATATTCTGATGTTGTTAGTGTTATTGATCAACTTATTTTTTGTTTCGGAAATGTTGACAGACAGCCTGGCAGAGAGACAGACAGACTGACAGACAGACATTCTTGACAAGGGATTATGTCAATCAATCAATACATGTGTTACATTTCAATTTATATACGGTACATATATTTACATAATAAGTAATCAATTTCAAAAAATGAAAGACAAGAATTGTGTTCATCTCCTTCAGCATTTCTTGGATATTAATCGTTATTTGTTGTATACTCCCTCAACTTGAACCCAAATAGCTCAAAACCATCAGAACAGTTAACGTTGTATGTTGGTCACTGCTGGTAACGAAATACCATACTGTACCACACGACGGATTGCGTCCTGTACTTTACAATGACACAACTAACAGTAATAGATGCCGTATATCCGGATATTTTCACGGGGATGATATTTTCGCATGGATGACTTTTTCGAGAGTTCGCAGGACATTGCTATGATCGCGAAAATTTGATCCGCGAAATGTTTACAATTGTTGAATCATATATACCCTTTAAGCCAGATCGCAAAAATTACAACCTCCGCTGAGTTTATCTTTTTAGACCAAACCGCGAAAATTTTGACCCTCGAAAATAGCCAACTATACGGTATCAATATCTTTTATTATTTCATGTTCGCTATCAAAAAGGAACAACGTTAGCAAGAAAATTGTGGTTAAAGCCAAACACTGTTTTTGTTTGGTTTTTTGGAACCACGAGAAAATGTCACCTTGATACAGAGGTAATTATTAAGGCAGGTTTAAACGTATAAAGATATGCATCATATGGTACTATTATTTTCGAGATAATAAGTTTTGGTTGTTGAATGAGTCTTTATTTACGTTTACATTTTTCTGTTTTCTTTCATATGTTTTCTTGTAGAATTGATTTCGACTTCAGTTTTGATGACCAAATCTCTGAAGAGTTGGGCTGTACTGTTCATGCGTTTGACCCAAGGTACGGGTAAATCATAATGGTATTTTTGAGACTCAGTAACTCAGTCATAATTGTTACATTAATTATTTGCCCCGTCTATTAGGGAACAAAATTATCATTTTTGGTATCTTTAATTGCAAATGAGAAATATCCGTAGAAAGAAATGTGAAATTTATATCAGATATTTACATCACATCAGATGCAAAACAGAATGTTTCTTATGTCTAGAGGCTGCTATGGCCAAGTAAATGTCTATAGTGTCTAGGCATTGCGCTACTATACCTTAATCTCTGGGTCGAAAAATGGATTACGGAATGGGACAGATCCTGGCATGACTATACATATCTGATGAAACGATAAATTAAGCTCCTGTGATCTCAAGTCTAAATTATCATGTTCTGTTGTCATACACTTTATACTTTTATTTAATAAACTAGAAAGTGTTTTGAATTGGTTATTGTCCTTTACCAGCCATGGTCATAAAGAACGTGCCAGGTATTTTGAATTGAGTTAAACATGTTGTACTAAGAGAAAACGCCTGCGAGGGTTAAAAATAGTCAAAGGTGAGGACTTGCGATATCATATCTGGACATCTTGATTACTCGGTCACCTCACTTCTAGAACGTTAAAGAAATTGATAACTGCATGGTAATATCATGACTTACTTTTTCAGTATGAAAACAGACAGTTATCAGAGGAGCGCAAAGGTCTGGTATCATAACCTCGGATTATCTAATTTTAACGGGACAACACCGGAGGCCAACTGGAAGATGTTAACATTCCAGGGCATTAGACAGGAACTCAACCACCAACGCGTAAAATATTTACATATTTATTAAGAAATGTGTATTTATGTGTTTTATTATTTTGTTATTATGAATTTAATCTAAAACAAACCCAGATAGTGGTTATTGATGTTAGCCCTTGTACAGGGAAATGATTATATTTGGGGGAGTTTATAAACGTAACGAGGTAACTATCGGGATTAATGAAAGAGCGACAATCGCTTATAATCAGCTATCTGTGAAATTAAATCGTAGGGACTAGGCCATCAAAATCAAAATCTCATTATTTTAAAATTATTCTATTTATTCTTACAGATTCTTCCCGATCTCATCAAAATGGACATAGAGGATTGGGAATGGCATGTCATACCGGAAATGTTATCTTCCAAGGCATTAAATGGTGTGAAACAATTTCTGGTGGAATTTCACTTCTCCAACATACCGGAAGCTGACACTGAGGAGTTCTGGGTTTCAAAATTTTTCCTGCTGAAGGAGATTTATAGGTTGGGATTTAGAATGACATGGATCACTCGAAATCTTCTGAACGTTTGGCAGTCCCGTGTGACGGGGAAAGACATAATTGGCTGTTTTGAGGTCACCTTCATCAGGAGATTGTAGGAATAATTGTCTCCATGCAATTGTAGATTAATAGAAGCTTACATGAGTCTGTCAATTGGACAGGGATATATAATCACAAGTGAAAGATTGCCGAAATTCTTTTTTTTTCTATGAAAGCAGTTGTTTAAAATTATATTCAACGCTTCGACACCAAAGGGGCGTCGCAGTGCGTCAAAAGTAATGACGTCGTCGACAATGGTATTTTTATGTTCGTATGTATTGATGACGTTACGTCATTGTCAAGTGCGTGTGAGTTGTCGTTTCCTTACCTCGGTAAACGTCATTTATTTTTTCCTAACGACCACGGAATAACACTGTTAAGTATGGAACTTTTTCATTTTTACCAATATCCAAAACCATTTTTATCTGTCATGCATTTTGCTTTAATTTTGATTTCGTAGATAAACACCAAGGAGCATTAATAATTGGAACATGATTAGGGTGGTCATAGACATGGCATATGTGAGGATCTTTATCTCCCAGTGGATGCAGTTAGACTACGT
Source organism: Argopecten irradians (assembly GCF_041381155.1). Lineage (NCBI taxonomy): Eukaryota > Metazoa > Mollusca > Bivalvia > Pectinida > Pectinidae > Argopecten > Argopecten irradians. The sequence continues at coordinate 46,658,412 of NC_091140.1, forward strand.
GTAGTATAGACAATCTCTTCTTTATCGTAAACGTCATTTATTTTTTCCTAACGACCGTTTATACTTTTAAAAAATAATATTTATATTTATATTAATATAAAACAACCCACTTTATTATTTTTCTGGATTTTCTGTTACTTCTCATTGGTCAAAAACACGCCACGTGATCCCCGATAAAATCTATATATGCCGTAAATGGCGGAAATTTTTGACATGCTATTTTTAGGAATATATTAAAAACTATGAGGTTCAATGAATAAAATTGTGAAAACCATTCAAATGGACAAAAATCCATGTATAATGCCTTATAAACGTTAGTTGCATCACAGAATTTAGACATTGTATACCTGTAAAAATTATTTCACAATTAGTTATAACACTGACAAAATGTGAAGTGAAATTGTAGATCACACTTTGACGTCATAGTCTAACCGTATGTACTCATTACAATGCTCTATTGATGTAATAATGATGATTTTTGGCACTACCGCCAAAACTGATTTGCAACTCTTATTTGTACTTGAAAAATTAAAAACTATACATTTTAAAGATAGTACTTCTCAAAATGTTTGTAGCTTTTTATGGTGGATAGTTTATCAAATACGCTTCATGATTCGTGACTATGAAAGATACGTATAAGTTTGAAGTTAATTGTAACATAACTTGGCGAAAATTTTGACATCGTTTTTTTTCAGTATTGTATTTTGGTGAATTGAGCTGTGATAATCATTCAAAGGCACAGGCAAATATGTATAATGCTTTATAGGTATATGCAAGAATACATCATTCATGCACTGTAAAAAAATTTGTCTTTAAGCCTTAGGTAAGTCTAAATCAAAATATCTGAATAAATACATTTATGGTAAACGTGTGAAATGATTTTTGATGGATACATGTGAGTGTACAGTTTGTACATGGTTTAAATGTTGTTGATATGTATAATGAAGTGCCGTATGTATAGATGATTGACTGTCCAATCATGACATCAAATGTCAGGTATGTGTCCATCGTGTACATGTAGGCAAATGAACATGTGTGTTAAATGATCTATAAGATCCTCAAGCATGTATGTGGAGACTCTGGGTCAAGAGTTCAAATCCCATACGGGGAAGTTGCCAGGTAATCTCCGTCATTTAAACCTAGCCAGTTCTTAAATGACCATGGCAGCTGATAGAACGTTAAACTAATCTAACCAAATTTCAAGCATATTTTTACATTAATGGCCAAGTCTGATTTTTTAAGGCAAACTATACCTAATGTCGACATAACACAAATAAAGCAAATGTTCGGTTTCCATGACAACTTGGAATATGTCGAAGATATTGCCATCATAACGAAATAACGATGTGATTCTACCAATAATATCAATATGATAATAAATACATACATACCAGGAAATAAACCATACCAATATATATATTAATAGTTTCTTGTCCAATTAGTATTTCATCCAAGTTAACCTCGTTATATGGATACTGAAAATCTTCGAGATATCAAAGAATTAAACATACTCGTGATCAAGTATTCAAACCTACAAAATTTGCAATTTGTAAACAAACATGTTTATATCGTATTTAATATATTCTTGAATTTTCAGAATTCAAAACTGTTTAAGTTTTTAAATTTAATTAATCTATTATGTATTTGACTCGCAAGTAAGAAAGTTCCTTATTAAGCACATTGATATCCACACAATACTGTACTTGTCTCTTAAACTTTTAAATGTCTGCCTTTGAAATGATGAAATGAGTTGTCAGTTGTTGTTAGCCTTATATGAAAGCATAAGTGGTATTGGGATCGGTGAGGATCCTGAAATAAATGTTTGTTAAAAAGAATATAGAGTTGGTATGCTTGTAGAGAGATGTAAATGTTTACAAGTGGTTGTAGTTGTTTTTTGTGTAAATTAGGTCATGCATCATGATACCATGCGTCATACTTTGATATGGATAAATGTGTAGGTATGCATGTGTGGATGTCACTGAGTTCCAAAACAAAAGACATGTCTTTCTATGGCTACTAGCCAGCGACCAAGTACCCCTTCTCGCCATCGTATTTGTATTTGTATGCAATGTTTTCAGGCAATATTTTGTGGCGTCTTCTATATGTTGATAAATTATTTTGACGAAAATTCGCGCGTAACCATACAAAATTCACATGCGATAACGAATATGGGTACTTGGTCATATGCCAAAATAGAAATGGCTAGTAAAACCACTGTATGTTAGCAAAGTGTGAAAAAGTGGGGTTTTATAATATATTGATAAAATGAATAATAAAACATTATAACAACTACTTCCACCTTCTTGTCATATTATTATAAGTATTTGTGTACTCGATGTTATATATACCAGTTGTATTATAAATGCAATGTTCGTTCTCAAAACTATAATTTGGCTAACCGTTTAATTAATATTTATTGAATAAATATTTAAGTAATTTCACAAGTAAGCCAAATGAATTCCTGCATTCAAGACATTGTAAACCTCATTTACTACCGCGTATACAGGAATTCGTGTCGTCGTTACTTTCAACATAAATTGGCGATTCAAAACTCTTTTTTCAACTATTAGCGAGACGGTTAAATTCATGTTCCTGGCTGCTTTAGTACTCGAGTATCCAGAATTAAATGCCAGATGACATTATGTTTGGAACAACCAGTAAGTATAACAGAGTTGTCGCCCAGTGGAACACTTAAATGACGGGATAGCGATACAGATAATGTATACAACGTGTACAAGGAAAGGGGGGCAATTCCTTAAGACTTACGATTTATTACTAAAAGTCTGTTTAGTTAATACTTATTAAACATACCGAAATAATCATGTTTACCCGTTCAGTAGAATTTTAAATCACATAATTGCCTTTTAGTTCGTGTTTTTACATGTGTATACAATTATTGTATTGGTAAGTGTTTAAACCTAGTATAAAATTCAGGAACTCGAAATCGCAACATATATATGTATTTCGTATAACATAACATTTTGTTGTGTACGTCCTAAATACTCCAGATAATACTATCACTGTCGTTATATCTGCCTCTGGACTATGTCATAGTAAAACTGAAGGTTCTGTTTGCAACAACAGACGAGACTGATAGTTAATCCTTAAACGTACGAAACATAACGAAGGTATCGAATAATGGCACACTTTATGGATTTATATCTACGTTGGGCGTCGATTTATGTTTTGTTATATTCCAAGGTTGGATATAACGACAGTGATAGTAACAAGTAACCACTGGAATATCCAGGATGCGCTATATCTAATAATCCTGATTTTAAACTCAAAGCTTGATTTAAAAATGAAAGATGTTATATATTACGATATGTGGAAAGGGAGATATTTGTTATCATCTATTTTAGATAACCAATCATATGTCAAAAATAAGGATGTACTCCTCTGAGAAGTCAACATTTTCTTATATTTAACTTTTTTTTTCATATAGATTTTTGGAAAAAGAAGTTCATATCATAAAAGAAAATGGAAGAAAAAACATATGTCCATGGGCTTGTTTTTGAGATTTTGTCACTCAAAGATAACTAATTGACAAAATATTGAATTTTTTGGACATTTTGCCGTTTTGACCATACACACAAGAAATTAAAGTCATGATTTCCCAATGACATGTTTGATTTGTATGGATGTTTGTAGAATTTATTTTCCAGTAGTCTTCTTTAAAAATATACCAGTTTTCATTAATAAGACTGATATTTTTTTTCTCAGAATAATGACATATGCTACACCTGCCCCTTAATTTTTAGCTACAAAATGCACAATTTTAGTCCTTTTTGCCAAATTTAACACTATATAGAAAAGGATCTAGCATTGAACTTTTAACACTTTGCATATCAATAAGGAAAGGGTTGTTCACAGGGACCTGGCACGAAATTTTTTGAACCAATAGTATACATACATATATTATAGTATCAAGGGTATGAACTCGGCGGTCGAGAAAAACGGACCTATTTTTTTCAAACCGTGATTATTTTAATAAATGGGTTCTATACAACATTGACGGATAACTTATTTTAAAGAGAAATAATTTATCTTTCCATTGAGTGCTTGATGAACAAAATTGGCCAAGTATTGACGAAGTTATGGCTTGATGAATCGGGAAATTTACGAAAAATATGCTAGGTAGACATTTCCCTGTCCGGTCGAAATGTCGTCTCGGCTCTAATGGGTACCTCAAAAACCAAGCCAAAATCACAAAATCTACGCTTGTGGCGCTAAACACTACCCATAACTGTGTTCATCCACAATCTCCTTTGGAGGTGTCATGGCCCGTACTTTGTTGAAACTCCATTTAAACATCGTGTAGCTCACTTACTTTAACCGTCACCGCCATGTTCATTTGTTCTTCGGAACGCTTCTCGAGTTTACCGACAAGCACAACATAACATAATTTGCATAATGTAGTCACGATATGTAAAGTCGAGAAGCGTTCCGAGAGAAAAATGAACATGGCGGTGACGGTTAAAGTACGTGAGCTACACGATGTTTAAATGGAGTTTCAGCAGAGTACGGGCCATGACACCTCCAAAGGAGATTGTGGATGAACACAGTTATGGGTAGTGTTTAGCGCCACAAGCGTAGATTTTGTGATTTAGGCTTGGTTATTGAGGTACCCATTAGAGCCGAGACGACATTTCGACCGGACAGGGAAATGTCTACCTAGCATATTTTTCGTAAAGTTCCCGATTCATCAAGCCATAACTTCGTCAATACTTGGCCAATTTTGTTCATCAAGCACTCAATAGAAAGATATCAGTCAATGTTGTATAGAACCCATTTATTAAAATAATCATGGTTTTAAAAAAATAGGTCCATTTTTCTCGACCGCCGAGTTCATACCATTGATACTATAATATATATATATATGTATACTGTTTGTTTAAAAAAAAAGTCGTGCCAGTTTCCTGTGGGGTTGTTCTTTCTAAATCAGGAAGAAAAATGGGGGTCTGTGTGCTTACTATTTTGCCATCGTTAAGGACTGCATGCGACAATAGTGAGATCAACCTCTATACTGAAGTGTTTACAATCATGTCGTTATCTCCACCCGCGGCCTATATCATAGCAAAATTAAAACTAAAGTGTGCTTAAGAAAAGTAACTGACCAATCACAGGACAGCTGAAACTTCATATGAAGATTAAGAGAGAACAAAGCCCAACTGAGAAGCCATAAAGTCAACCACGATGTACTATTATTTGATTCTTTTGATGTACATCAAAGGACCTAATTAACTGTTCATTCGTTATCGCAGACAGAGCCTTCAGTTTTGCTGTGATCGTCCATGGGTGGGTGATACGACAGGGAAATAGTAAATCGTGAAGCAGTTCAGGTGAAAAAAAGACCAATCACAGGCCTGCAAAGGCTTCCTTTGATGATTACAGAGAGAGAGGTCGAAGTTAACTTCGTGTTAACAGTTAACCATGGTGCACGTTATTTTATTCTTCTGGTGTGCATTTGTACATCAAAGGACTACATTATCTGAGCGTTTTGCTTCATTCAGTTTTGATATGTCATGGTCCAGGGGTGTTGGATATGACATCAGTGATAGTATCCCCTGGAGTATCGGGGATGATCATGTGAAATGTTGAAATGGATTCTCCGAATACTCCGACATTCCTCCACAACCTAGTTCATATCTAGATGTCCAGGATTGTCAATTCGAAGTTTAACGAAGATTAACAAAACAAACTGATAGACAGCCTGTGATCAACGTAGACCCTTTCTGTAATTTTGTTCAGATATTTGTCTTTACTTTTACTTTAAAACTATACTTCATTTATTTAATTCTTCATGCAGAAAGCAAACATCAATGATATTTAAAGGTGAATTTAAAGAATATTGAACTCAATGATTTCATAGCAATGACCGTCTGTCAATCAAACGAGCAAATAAAGAGGCAAGTGAATACGGTACAGTATGGCAGGTTGCCATCTGGTTGTAAAACCCCATAAATTGTAATCTTATCGCATAGTTATATAACCAAGTAGATCTTGTATCAGCGAACTTAAATGTGAAAATAAACAAGATAAAATTGTGGGATTGGAGGTTATGTAGATTCCAGTCATTTGTTCTGTGTATACTACAACATGTCAGTGTTTACACTGTGGCAGTCCACCCCTGTGGAGGCCTAGACTAATACCTATATCGTTTTGTGAGAAAAGCTTTATTTTATTCCCGTAAAGCACTTATGAACGTGTTAACATGACCGTAAATTACATAGTGTTGTTGCGGATACGCTATTTTTAAAGACATGGATTTGTTTAATGGTTTTTAATCTATAATTTAACACACAAACAATACAGCTGCAGAGATAAGTTCATGTTGGCAGTATTTTGTTAACGAAATTCTGTAAATTGGTAATTCGAAATTTCAGCGATTATCCTGTACAGAAGTTTTAAGACAGTGGAAGGGCTACATTATTTTGGTAATAAGACTGCCGATATACTAAAACGATAAATTAACCTCTCACTCGATTTAAGCATTGCAAATATGAAGAAAGAGAAAAAATGTAGACATCTGATAATGAATAAGGATATTAGAACCGGGAGCATCGACAAAATGAGCGTTCCATGCAGTGCATCTACAGTGCCAGCCATACACATCTAAGTCTATATCCTCAGTTATTGTTTGAATGATGAGTACCATTTATGGTATATTGGCGGTGAAACATCTTAAAATAGGATTGTCCTTGATTCCTCAACGTTATTCGTCTGGAAAGTTTGTGGAGAGGTCCATTTGAAAAAGAAAGCATAATTGATAAGTGGTACATGAACAACTTCTGTATATCAGGATATTTTAGTATACTGAACATATTTTAAATATGATATTTCCCTCTATTTTGAATTTTTTTTTACTCTGCAAACGACACTCTTTTTCTTGAAAAGCAAATAGTTTATTACTTTACGTACCACACAGGACCTAGGGTCCTCCACAAACTATAAGGTTTACTACCGACCTAAAAAGCACGTAGTTTGGCAGCTCCGCCACACATAATTTCCACGAGTGTTTGTAAGTTGTAAAGCACACAAAGAATCCATTATTTCGGAAAAGACAACTTTGAGGACTTGTCAATATTTAAAGTGTAAGGAAGACAGATTTACCACTAGGTCAACGATATTGTAATTTATCTAGAAAGAATTGAGAGTCTCTCTTTGTAACACGACGTATAGTGAAAACTATGCACTATACATACACTATGTACATAATTTCTTTTGTGAGATGAAAGTGTGTATGGAGATTAGACAAAAGAGTATAGACTGGAGCATTTGTTTTAATAGTGAACTACTGGTAGTTCAAGTGCATTATGTATCATTGTTTTAACTGTTCAGATCTGAAATATTCCAAATCCTATTGAACTCACTTTGATAAGGTTCAGCTCAAAAGTCTCTTCAAGTTTGTTGATATTTTCCAGATTAAAATCACAAGATGTTAGGCAGACACCACGACATGATTCTAATATAAATAGTTGTTTTTTTCTTCAAGAATTAGTCGAGGATATCAACTTATATAAGTCTATTGATCTGATTTATTTTAAAACTTATTAAATCACTATTTGAATATTATAAAACTTGTAAAGAGTTGATAATAATAATATAACTTTGGTAGATTTCGTTTTCTTATCCACGACAAAAGCTTAATCATCCTTAAATTGAAATTGATTATATAATAAATCTTAACGCTCTAATTTATTTCAGGATTATTTGATGTGTAATATACGTTTTGTAGTACTTTGTAAATGATTTTGCATCGGCTGACGTCAGTGTTACCAAATTAATACCCTTTATGAAAAACAGCTCAGACTATTCTGTGGATCAGTTTTAGCACATTTACCATTTCGCGTGATGTATTGTAACGTTTTCTTTGTATCAATTTTTATCAGTCTTTATAAATAGTCACCTGTTGACCTTGTAGAAATCTAATTGAATGTTTGATGAACTTCTAACAATTCATATACATCAACAACTACATAGAACTCTGTCATATGTCGGCTGAAATGTCTTTACAAATATTTACGCCGAACAGATAACGATGAAATATTCTATATTGTTGAATACCATACTTATCCGATATGAATTAAGGAACATGTGTTGATGTTTATGTAGGATGTGATTGGAATGTTTTGAAAGGGAATACGAAAATGAATAGACCGTCATGTTATGTCTCGTGCAGCCATCGTGATTGCGATTGTGGTGTTTAATTTTTCATTGACAATTAATTCTGTTTCATTTTATAAACATCTATTTTCAGAGTTTTGACCTTGTAAAAACTCGTCAAATTAAACCGTGAACAACTCCAGTCCGTCATTAGAGTGATAACATTATTTCTCAGCACACTGTTGATAATGGGCGCATTTTATAACAAACGTGTGCAATGTAACACATCAGTAACTCGCTTCCTGAATATATTTAATATCCAACATAAGTGTTCATTGTGATTACATTATGTTAATCCTAAATATTAAATCGTGATACGTGAATGTTTGGTATGCATGGAAGTTCTGTTAACCAACATTTCAAAATTCTAAAGCCAAAAGTAATACGAGTTATTGGCAACGACGGTGGTGGTGATAAACAATTTATTTCGGGGTTTTTTTTCTATGAATTTAAATAAATTACAAAAGTAGCTTCAAGTATCAAGAGAAATGAAAGATCAGAAAATACGTCAATATTGTTGATTGGTAACTACTAACACTATATGATAGAATATTTACAGTCAGTGGTGAATTGATAGTATAAACCCCGTTGATTTCAACCAAAGGCTACTCAACTTGATTTCTCGATAGATTGAGTATGTTACGCGCAATTTGGAGCCGTGCGGATGAATTTATGATGGTCCAAATCAGAAACTTGTGGTGTTTTCAGTACCGAACATGAACATGTAACAAAATAGGTTTGAACACATATACATGTACGTGTGTAAATACAAATGTAGAAAATCTACATTGCTTATGTTCCTACAGTACCTCTTTGAGCAATGCTTCCGTGCGTATGAAAAATAAACCATGTTGTACAATGTACAATTTTGCACATTCCGATGACGTTCGCTACAACATGTAGATCTACACCCTATTTGTATTATGGATAAGATATGTCAGGACAACATCAGTCTTTGAGTTGCATAAGTTTAACCAAAACGACCTAGCACGATAATGCATTTTGTTCGCCTCGGGGGACAGACAAGTCCCGTACGTTATCTAGTGTGAATCGGCGAGAGTAGGCCTTACATACACAATGTACGTTTGGGTGTTTCGAAATATCAATGAAACGGAATCCTACAATTGTAGCTTTACAATACTTATAATAGATATCTCTAATGTTTATTGAAGTATTTGAAACAACAATGTAAATAAAAGCTAACATTTTGAGAGCGGTAAACGTTTAGCCTACAGTAGTGTGCCTACCTGTGTTTGTACATGTTCCTCGAAACGACGTCCGATACATTTGAAAATCTCCAAAATCCGGAATAATGACATGGAACTATGTAAACATCCGTGTATTCAAGTAAACTCAAACGTGAACTGATTAACTAGAACTCGAGTGATCACAAAATTGAAGAAACTCTCTGTTTGTCACACCTCCTTGACACAATCGGTTTGAATCGGACGCCGCGTCACAACTACGTTAAATATCCTGCCACGTTATGAATTGTGTAAGCGTGTGTAATCATACGAAGTAAAAGATTAAAACCAAAGTGCTTTGCACCATGGTGTTTTAACAACAGATAAATAAAACGATTTATAGTTTCATACCGGGAAAACCCCAGATATATGCTTCATCAGACGGAACTCATTTTATTTGTAAGTTCATTGATAAATTGGCGGGAATTTCCGCCACTTCGAGTGACTGTTCCAAATGCCTGTCGGAATCAAACGATATAATTCAATTTTAGTCTCATAAATGCCATAAACACTATTAACGGTAAATGTTGAGATATGAAAATAATAGTTAAGACTGTAAATATAAGGATTAAAGTCTCTTTCTGGTGGTTCTATCGAAGGATAAAGTTGAGTAGGGTATCGATATTTGTTTCATGGACCGCTTCGCGGTCCATTTCAAATATCGATACCCTACTCAACTTCGTCCTTCGATAGAACCACCAGAAAGAGACTTTAATCCTTAAATGTTGTAACGAAGATGTAACAACAATACTACTGAAAACAAAAGACTCTTTAATCAGCTCAATTATGATTCAATGACCACCGTCCAACGTGAAAACATGAAAAGCGCAGCAAAAACTTCCATTTCAAAGTTAGTGTTTCTGGCATCATATTGTCATAATATGAATCAATGTCATTCAATTATAAAACAAAAATACTTTCATTTGAAACGTAACGACATTTTCGGCTACAAATTTACTGAAGTAAATATGACGATAAAATGTAAAAATTCCTAAAGTCATATATTTGCAAATACCCAGGTATAAATTTGTTCAAAACAAAATACTAATGGTACTAAGTGGCAGGTGTTGCATTGCACACAATGCAATAGTATTGCATGATTGTAACGTTGATAGCTCGCTAAATATTACATTATTTCCTTCCTTGTAAGTGTTATGTAGGTAACCCATCGATGGATTGTAAGTTCAAAGGCAAAAGTTTATGGCGGCGTCATAGAAATAAAGTACATGTTTTATAAAACAACGTATTTTTGGAGCAATTTATTTTCACATATTTCGTAATCGATAAGAATTCGCGAAAATGCTTTGCTACGAAAATTAATTTACCACAAGCACAAAAACTCCTGTAAATTGCGAAATACATGTAGAATTGTCGTAGAAATGTCGTTGAACCTGAAATTAAGTCGTCACGAAAATTGGTTACGGTGAGTGTGCAACTCCTAAGATAGAGTTGGATATTTTGTACGATACAGCCTAGTGCCAAATAAAGAAGACCCGTAGATAAGACAGAAATCAACAGAACTAAAATCTGGTATGGCAGATATTGCAGATATTGCAAAGGTTTACGTGACTATTGTTGTCATAAAATGGTTCTTATAGGCTTTTTAGTACTTCAATTAAAGAACTTCCATGGACAAACCGTATATATGTTGTTTATTGCTTGCTACGATAATTTATAAGTGCGCACCTTTGCAATAAAGTTTTGCCCAAGCATTGCTGTACTTAAAGTGCAACTAAACATGTCATCTTGTCAATGTTGGCATCACTCCAGCACGTGACAACATCCGGGTACGGATTATGACGTCACTGAACACATATATCCTTTTTATATGGTACCAGACTTCAGATTTGCAAAAATTGTAACAATTTTTTATAGAGATATTCCAAAGTTTTGCCAGCAGTTTACTGGCTACCTTTAAGGGGGATCATTGTTTTCTTGGGTAGGTCTGGCACGATTCCATTGCGGGAGTACATCTACCTGTAAAATCAATACACAATTACGGGGCACCTATAACAGTTCGTAGATTACACACTGTGATTGAGCTCGCCTTACCGTACGTACGCATGTATACCTATATAGGTATATATACACAATATGTTTCCGAATAGTAACATATTTTCTACAGTTGTAATTACCTTCTATTAACAATCGGACATTCCATTGTGAATTTTAATTGTGTTGGTTGATGCACGTCAACGCTTCGTCAACCATATACATCCACAAAGCAAATCAGTACTTAATACATATCGGTCTACCTTGGGAAATTGCCGAAGTGGAAATTGGCTTTGGCAAATGTCGGACTGAAAATTAACCTTTTGGATGCCTCACCTGTTGCAGAATGTGTGTACAATACACAGGTTAGGAAATTAATAACATATTACGTTGGTGTTTGGGTGCCAAACCCCAGTGCTGAGCTTTGCATTTGAAAGGTACGGGTATAGGTGTGTTTACGTTTCATGGAATTCTAAAAGAATGTGACTTTATTTAATTAACAAACAGTACAATCGGAGATTCGGAAAGAGTGAAAATGGAATCTTTGATACTGGAAGACCTGTCGGATAAAAATGCAAGAAGCGACGGTTTGGACAGGGTAAGTATATCCTGGCAATTGTATAGTTTATGGTAGGATTCAGGGTTTTTTTATGACAGAGCCGTGTTTATACATACATACACTCAGCAATTCGAAGTAGAACTTTTATTATTTATTCATAACGCAATCGTACAGGAAACCCTGGTAGCGCGGACCAATGCAAAGTCGTACCAAGTATGTATATGGACATCATGACTCTCGCAGAGATACGATCAATTTCTCAAGACGAGTTTCATTGATTTATCTATAGAGTAAGGAAGCCAGGTCATGACCTGAAATCCTGCGTGTCACTATATAGGTATGTGGTTTATATACGTGAATGATGATAGTTAGAACACCAGGTAATGAGGAAGTCAATTGACCATGCAACCAGTAATTCCGTGACTGGCGCCAGTCACAGGCGCAGAACGGCAGCATCGGACCATGATACGTTTACCCTCCCAATAGGCGCCGAGATCTCACTTAGGGCAATAATAACAGCCTATGGCTTTACACGGCATATAGCCATCTAGAATAGATATCAATTATTGATAGGTAGATCGGAAACTCTTTACCTGAGCTCCAATACATCGATCTCTTCCATTGTACGGATATTGCATTCCTATGCATTAGATTGATTGGTGTGATGATATCGTATTTTCTTCTGATTAGCAGCTGTGTCCGTTTACGGTCTTTTCAGAATTATTTCGCTGAGAAAATCGGAGTTGCCGGGGGAAACCCGTTTAGATTATTTAGACCTACCCTTAACTTAGGGGGGTCAAGCTTGTAACCCAAACATGGATGGCTAATGAAAGAATATCGGACAGGTGAGTATCTTGTCATCTTGATCCCTTCATTCCGTCATGTCCAACACTTATTCTTTAGCGTGAATAAAAGTCGTAAAACTTAATGCGTTACAACCGCCATCACGGCATTTATTGCTATGCATTTTTTATTTTTCATTTCAACAAATTGACAAGATCGATATTGCATAGCCATACGGGTTGAATTACATGCAAAGCCTACACAATTTTTTGCCTATTTTTATTTCGTATTTCGACATATCTGCTGATATAGCATGTAAACTGATAGCGGTGCAGATATTAATTATTGAAATATATTATGTTTTGAATCGTTATAAAATACGGATCAAAACACTGGCACAATAGTACGGAAAACATGATACCTGAAATATTTTAGTCGTACACATTCTTTTGTTTGTAGACAATTAGGTCACACAGGGCCATTTACAGCCGTTAGCTTTGTAGATAATTCTTGTGATAGACGTTGTCATAGGAAGACAATGGTGGCATTGTTTCTATAGTATGGCACGGAGCACATATAACAAAACCTACAACTCAAAGTGTATTGTTTCATCGTACAAAAGGAACCACTGTCATGTCGTGTCGTCCGAGCATATACACTTTACAAAGATAGAAACATTAAAAAATAAAATTCAATTCCGAATACCTGTTCTGGTACTTCTAAGTACTTTACACTTGTTGTTTGATGTTAACTACACTAATTATGTACAGAATTATGAATACTTACGTTTTGTTTCTAAAACGAAACCAATATATATATATGTATTTGTATATGTAGCATTTCCTTTAAACTTTCCCTGGTTCATTATATGCGCAATATGCGATACAGCCATTTAAAAACCGCTTCTTGAGAATTTGAATCTCAAGTTTCACAATAATGGGTATTCGTGACAGGTAATTGAAAACCTTTGAAGTTTGTATGGCCAGGACTGCCTACGTCATTGTGCAGGTCGATATGTGGTCGTTTGAATATCTATTAGTGTAATATGATGTTACTTGTATATTACATATCGCAAAACTCGCTGGAATCCATGTTGATAAATTTTGGGTTTCACAATTTAACGAACGATCATTGAGCCTAAGGACTTGATGACGGTAGAAATCGAGCAACTATAGTTTTAAAGTGTGCGTTTAACAAACTGAAGTCTGTGGATAAGTGATTTTGCATTATTTAGCTCTCTGGTGATAAACGCCTAGTTTCGTATTGCACTTAGTCGTGGAAGTTGCATAACAACATTTGAAGGAACCGACGTTTAATTTCGTATCAAAACTCTCAATGTGTTATAATGTCATTAAAATACAATATAGTAGGTTACACATTCTGCCATATTTTGATTTCCTAATAATAATTACGTTTGTAATTATCGCTCTCTGTTTTTGAGTTATCCTACTTCCTATTAGTTTTGTGATGCATTCTGGGAGCATTTTAGTTTCGCATCCAATGAACATTTATACAAAAAGATCTGACAGCAAGTTCAATGTGTAGCATGATTGTTGATATCTGTGCGTGTCATTGTTGTCTCCAATCGCCTTTTGTGTGTATCAACATACTAAACAGCTACTTTTACACGTTTAATGTAAGCAAGAGAGCAATAACATTGACGTAAATCACATCACTTTGTTTAATGTTGGCCAGTATTTGTGTGGATAACTCCAGGATATATTAGATCGTGAGAGCTCTACAGCCTAAATGTTGTTTGATGTGTATACTAATGTAACAGTTTACCTTTCTGATTGGCAGTTAACAACTACACACCTGTCTGACCTAGCACGTGACAGATGAACAGGTGAGCTGTCAAATAACCCGAAATTAAACACTACTGTAAGATGGTTTCTCCAAATTCTGATAAATTGGAAATCTTTTGAAATGCGAAAACCGAAATTAAAAAGACCAGTGTGGGTTTAGATGCTGTCCTTTGCTATTGTTCAACCACCTTTTCTGTTTAATGTTAAACATTGTTCGACATTCTCCATGTAACTATCTCTAGCCACCCACTCATAGATCGAAAGTTTAATTTGAGTTCTATGTGGGGCAGTTGCTCAGCAAAGGTCTACGGGCGGTAGTTTATCACCGGCACATCCGGTCTCCTTTATTCACTAAATTTTGGCATGTTCTTTTCAACTATCAGTAGCTTATAATAGGACATCTGAAATAGAACCAAAGCGACCGATTTGTTCGAGGGTAATACTACTAGGTCCACTTTGTCGTAATGCATCGCAAACTTATTGTAAATTATGAATTCGATATTTAAAATAAAACAAATATTGGATGACAGTGATCAATTAAGTATCATATATAAAATGGACAGAATGCAAAGGTCAAAAAAGGGTTTTTGTATTCTGATCTAGCAGAGTTACTTCCCTTTTTTACACTCCGTCAGTGTCAAATCCCTTTTTTACACTCCGTCAGTGTCAAATCCCTTTTTTACACTCCGTCAGTGTCAAACCAGTTTTATGAGCGATTAATGTTCGATTATTCCTATCCGTCGGTCTTGGGTCTGCATAGCTTTGTATGCTGTTTTAATATCAATTAAATCATCCGATGGTATTTGAACTCATATAGTTATTTTTTCTGTAGCGTAGATTATTTGCCTGTCCATTTGTAGTGTTGTCTCGCTGAACAATAGTACCAAATATTACAAGTTCATATATTTCCACCTAGTTTCATCATACACCCAGTCGGAAAATATTCGTGGGACCTCACATACGTTCGTTGAAATCGAATTTTCGTTATAAACAATTTCATATCAAACATATATACGTGTTTTTGGATGATCTTTGGCTGAATTTCGCGTCAAATGAAGCTTGTAGTAGCTTGTGGTGATGCCCGTGCTTATCTTGACTAGTTGACTTGTTTGATACAGTATAAGAACAAAGATATTAGCAGGGGGGGGGGTTTGTTCGTATCAAGTGGTTTTTCATATCAAACAGGCTGAACTGTACTGACAAAAGATCGCGCTTATTCATCGAAACTAATGTCCATTTCACTGAAAATTGTCAATACATATATTTGCATTATTACAAATGGCTTTATTATAATATTGTCAATTTCATCAACCAGCCGAGACATTTCAAAACACCATTGTTGACAATTACCGTCGAGATATCAATAATGAATTAATTTACAGATACAACTATACTTATACACCAATAGTGTATTGGATATATCCATGAATGACACATAAATCGATTCTTCGAAACAAAAGACAAAAATCAATTGTTTATATCAAATAAAAAAGGTACACGAATACACGTGTATTTTGATGTGTTGTCGTAAGTGAGTGATGCGATAACAACTGTTTAGTTGTGTTATGTTAATGTCCAATAATCGATAATGTGAAGACCATGTGGATTAGTAAATTCCGAATACGGTATCATCGGTGTTGATCAAGGTGACGATTCCGGAACATGGACACGGCTTCGTCTCCGGAGATTAGAACGATTTTCTGATTATTTTTGTATAGGACTGTGCCCGGGCTACTCAAACTACCAAAAGGAATGCAATACCCCAACCACGTTATCGACCGCAGGTACGTTTAGTCCCTAATATACCACTAAATCAGCTGATCGACATTTTGAAGTTATTTAATTGATAGACGAATACATAATTATTTCGTCAATTTGATATACATGTAGCTTACGAGGGAAAGATATTTTTGAAGATATGGTTATTACCCCGATGGAATGAATGGTATATTTGACCTAGGTATAATATCATACTTGGTACAAAACACTCAACAGTTATAGCTTGCATACTGGGAAACATGTGTTGACATTTTCGAAAATAAGATCATTATTTCCTGAAAGATTTGAGAAATGTCCCGATATCGACATGGAGCACAACGTTATACTGTTCCGAGGAATATTTCTTTATACAGATCTCAAAATCCGGGAATGGTGAGTTAATGAAATCTGACAGATTAGAAATACAGGTTTATAAAATTTCAAGTAGCATAGAAATTACTGCAATGAAGATTTTTGCATATTCCGTCTTTGCATATTACAGAGTTAGCTCCCTTGTGGGCAGGTATCGATTGTTACGTCATTATTTTGTGAGCATAATTCACGTCGTTTTCGCCGAAAAGTCTGACGTTATGCTCGGAAACACATGACGTACAATTTTTTAACAATCAATACCTATGTTATGGTCTAATTACATTGTTGGCTAAATGTATGTCGTCGCTTGGCTGCGAGGTAGAACACAGACCATCTTCTTTTCATGTCATAACTTTATTCACTCATTTATTAGAGAGCTCCACATAAGGGGAGACAACACATATGAACTAAAACTCTGAACAGGAGACAACATATCACGATACAATAACATTTACACACATGGATGGTTCTAAAAATAAATATATATATCATATATATAACATCCCCCCGCAAAAAAAATTGGTCCCCAATTTTTCAAATAAACCATCCATATGTGTACTACAATAATCAAAGAATTTGATATCATACAAAGTAATTACTATTAACCAAATTACTATCAATGTTAATTATGAAAATGTGAAAGTCCTTTTAAATCTTACTCAAAGCTTTATGAGAAAAAAAATCCAATTAATTATATGCTATCGAAATCTAGGAAATGTTCATACATTTGTATGTCAAAACCATTTCGGAAACAAATTAATATTCTAAATGCACTGTGTGTACATCTACACAGCAAGGCAATTCACTTGGTAATTAAAGGTATTCTCAATCTGTATCAGATATCAATTTATATGTGAATAGGGTAACACACTGGAATATCCATCACTGCACATCCTATATGATATTTTGGAAATTACTGTTTCATGATGTATCTAAATATTTGACTGATAAACTGTTCGTGTAGTATGTCCGTCGCTGACCGATATTTTACATTTGCTGGATTTTCCTGTCAGAAAGGAATAAAGGTCCTTGGAATCTATGGAACATATTTCTTCAGATTTACATTGCGGTGTGGCAGCTATCGATGTCCTCTGGCGTAACCTTTCCTGGAATTTTCCCTCAGGTAGTGATCTCTGATGAGGTAGCTCTCGACAATGAGGTTGTGTGTCACACTTGGAACTCGCACTAGCTGGAGCTTTTATCTTAACTAAGTCCACAGCATTACACTGAGTCTGTACAGAAGGATTAATTTTCACAACTGGCTCAACTGTCTGTGTCATCACTGAAGACTTGGACTTCTGTGGTATCACATCAGCTGATGATTCCTGTTTACATGTATTTACGGTACAACTGTCAGAGCTAACACTAGCACTTTCCATACATTTCTTTAAATGTGTGTTTCTCCACTTCTCGGCTCTCTGTCTATCATGCCGTTTCTGAGATGGGGATTTGGAGTGTTTAGGTTTCTTTAAATTCCGACGTTCTTTAAATGTACCTGTCACTTGTTTTGTAGAGGATGTTGAGTGGCATCGCCGTATTTCAGGTTTTTCCCATGTGATATTGAGAGTTACCTCCCCTTCATTATCATGGAGCGAAAACGAGCATTTCAAATTTGGAAAGTCCAAATCAAAGGTCTCTAAAATCCTCAGTACATTAGTAGGAATCATTATGAATTCAAGTGTTCAGATAAAATATTCAAATGTTAATAGTGAATCACCATTGCATAAACTAAAGCATCTTCATATCTGCCATTTCCACACCACGTGGTCGACCCGTGGGCGGCCACACACAAAACGATTACTGCACAACAGTCACATATTTGGATCAAACACCTACTTCAAATGTTAGTAAAACGAGTCCGAGTTTGGATTCTCCACCATGTTATGGTCTAATTACATTGTTGGCTAAATGTATGTCGTCGCTTGGCTGCGAGGTAGAACACAGACCATCTTCTTTTCATGTCATAACTTTATTCACTCATTTATTAGAGAGCTCCACATAAGGGGAGACAACACATATGAACTAAAACTCTGAACAGGAGACAACATATCACGATACAATAACATTTACACACATGGATGGTTCTACAAATAAATATATATATCATATATATAACACCTACCCGCAAGGGCAGATATCTCTGTAATATGCAAATACAGAATAGATCTGCGAGCGTCATCTTTAGATTAAGGATAGAATTAAAAATACGGGAGTGTATCTATTCGAATAAAATAGGAAAAGTCAGATTCACGTTAAACTAGAAAAGTAGAGGGATCGAAAAATTTGCGGGTAGAATGAAAACATTGGGAGTGTAAAATTTGGGGTATGGAATTTTATGTTGCAGTTAACTTAAACTCGTGGAGTATGTGTTTTCGATTTAATCATCATCTCTAGGAGTTCTTTCATCAAGCAGAATGAATACAATAACGTGGATATCTCGACAGTGATAGTAACCCATCGAACATCGAGGATTTTTTTCGGGTGGAAACGAGCAAAAAAGAAAAAAAATGGAGAGTGTTCACTTTTGGGATCGACTGGAAACTCCTATGATATTGAAAAAAATAAATCGGATAGAATAGCTTTAAAGAAAAGCCAAACTTTCCGAATATATCCATAGCAAAACTTAAGTAGATCATACAAAGTGATGATGAGGAGCAGAATTCCCGGTCATAGGTTTTCGGATAGACATTAATTATATATATGTAACTAGCGATGACTTTTCTCTGGGTACTCCGGCTTTTCTTTACTGAGAACTCCTAAACTTTACACATCCTTAAATCACTTCAAACCGACAAATAATATTGCTAAGCGTCAAGAAAAGTATGTGTGTACATATATACGACAGATTACAAATACTGATAAAGACGAGTTTAAGAACTCGGACTGACATGTATCACAGAGAAAATAATTTATACGAACAACATTACGACAGTGTGCAAACATAATGAATAACACACTTGATAAAATCTTCTAACACTGCCCTGTACTGCACCGGCTGACTCCACAAAGGCCATTTAAACATATTTCCGTATCAGAATTGTTTTCTTCTTAATCTTAGGCTATTCTCCCCGATATTGCTTAATTATAAAAACATTATCTTTAAATGAAGAAAATGTGGAATTAAAATAGATTGAACGTAAACAATTGCCATACGAATGAAACAAGGAAGCACCAGGTTCTATAGAATTTAAATTCTCTGTATAGTCGATTATTTATTATACATAACCGATGAGCTCAACATGGCTCTTTGATTGTCTTGGAAATCATTTGATTCAGTTTTTGTGCAGGTATGTTTTTACTAATTTTTTGAGGTTTTCACATGGCAAACTTTCTAATAATAACACATGCTTTTTGTAATTTTGTGTTGACAAAGTAATTGGGCTTATTAAGGGTACAAGGTTGAGATTGATACGTTGCTAGTTGCTATCAAAGTAAAGAATGATCCCAAAATGTTTATTAATATGGCAACAAATTCAAAACAAGTCACAGGCTGAAGCATTGCAGAACAATAGCGCTTGATGGTTGTAATATGTGAGGAGACCAGAGTACCCGGGAAAAATAAGCTTCGACAGGCGACTCACAACTTTTCATGTTCGAGCGGAAAATCACACTGCTGCAAACTTAACTTAAAACCATTTTCACAGGCATGAGGGGTTGTTTACTACTAATGGTCAAAATGAGAGTAATGTCCATTTGATTTTTTTATAGCGTAGTAGCCCAAAACCGACCAGAAAATAGTGCTGATATGGTTTACATTAGTATTGATTGTGTTTTTCTAGAGTATGTTATGGAAACATCTTTTTAGTTTTACTTTGTCATAAGTGTACTACGGTTAATGCTTAGTCATCAGAAACCCAGAGAATGGTTCAATAGTACGGAGGTAATATATATAAATATTAAATGCATCTTTTGCGTCAACGCGACGCCATAGCATACTTACTTCATGCCAAAATTCGATAGGGCATCCATTGCAATTCATTTACTAATCAACCTTTCTACTATGAACATTAAAACAGTTTTCCTGTTGTAAATAAAGTTAATGATAGGTATTTTGAGCTGTTTATTCAGTGTGTAATTTAACAGTTAATAATTTCGTCCTCGTGTTTTATGCGTAAAGTTACAAAATATTCTGCTTTTTAGCGTGTAAAAATAAATATGAACGGAATGAAACAATGGTAAAGTGTCACTGTACTTGTCTACACCAGTAAACAAGTAAATCGTTTGGTTTGCAGAATTAATGAATTTAACAAAACAACACAACTATCATGTTTGTTTGTTTGTTTGTTTGTTTGATTCATTAACGTCCTATTAACAGCTACATGTATGGTCATGTAAGGACGGCCTCCCATGTTTGCGGTGTAATGCGTGTATGTTGTGTGAGGTGCATGTTATGGTAGACTGTGGTATGTTCGTGTTGTGTCTTCTTGTATAGTGGAACTATTGCCCTTTTTATAGTGCTATATCACTGATGCATGCCGCCGAAGACACCAAGCAACACACACCACCCGGTCACATTATACTGACAACGGGCGAACCAGTCGTCCCACTCCCAGTATGCTCAACTCAAGGCCAAAAGTGAGGCGGTGTCAAGGGAGGCATTAGGAAAGATAAAGTCAGTTAGGAAGAAGAGATAAGATAATATCCTAAATTTAGTCGCCTTTTACGATCATGCAATAGGGGCACCAGGTACAATTCTAACGCCCTACCTGCAAGGCCATAATTGTTATACGTTATCGTGGCCCCCAATAATCATTATACATATTGGGGGCCATGATAACGTAACAAAATGCATCTATGGTGAAAATGAATGTACAAAGATCTAGTTACCAATACAATTATAATTTCACAGTATCGTTTATTAAGCATGATTCCACTTTGAACCTTATAACACGTTGTACAGTATATATTCCTAAACGGCTAAAGACTTCTTATGTACTACTAATTTGTATATTATTAATTACATTGTAAGATACAATTATTTCATCTTGAAAGTCAACGTCAATAATCATCCTAACACCTGGCAAATATTACGCCAAAAGCACAATATATATTTGTGTCCATTTAATTAATTTTCTGAATACATTTACACCATTATTTACGATAAGGCTTGAAACGCTACGAGAAAAGCATTGAAGCTCAGTAATAAATCGCACTACCTCCCCAGAGAGCACTTGGTACACTATTTGCAAATATAAACCTAAAATTTCTCCTGGGACATACCTTACACAGAAATGTATAAGGACATATCTTAATCACTATCACGTGAAAAGCTTTTGAGACGCCGTAAATCTCATTACTGTAATAATACTACTGAACTTTTAGAATTATTGTCCTCTAACTAATCTTTGAGTACCTGTTAAATCACCCCGATACAAGTAGAAAGTGACGGTAACGAGATTTAAGGGTGTCGCGTTTACATAGCTCAATCCGCTTTGGTCTGTGATTCCGGAGCCCGGCGGCCGGATCCGATAGTACGTTGCATAGAACACACTAGTAGTCAAGTCGGATACATGTGGTAACAAATTGATCAATATTCAATCAAAACTTGTAAATACGTTATTAAACACGACCTTTAATTCATTAAGTGGTTTTATTGTTGTTAGGACCGTAGGTCAATGCTTGGGTAATACTTTACATATTTCTATCCTGGAGCCAATCAGTTGTACACTAAATCGTATATCGATCGCTCCCTCAAGGAATTCAATTAAATATTTAAACTATGTGAGATACAATAAGAGGCTTTTAGAGATATATAAATAATATACACACTAATTACACAGATTGTCAAACTAGTTATTAAACACGACCTTTAATTCATTAAGTGGTTTTATTGTTGTTAGGACCGTAGGTCAATGCTTGGGTAATACTTTACATATCTCTATCCTGGAGCCAATCAGTTGTACACTAAATCGTATATCGATCGCTCCCTCAAGGAATTCAATTAAATATTTAAACTATGTGAGATACAATAAGAGGCTTTTAGAGGTATATAAATAATATACACACTAATTACACAGATTGTCAAACTAGCGAAACATATGCTAGCAGAGAAGAGAATGAATAAACTTCGAATCTATCGCTTCAAAATAAATACCATCATTGTTTTGTAAATAAAGCTAATATTATCTGTTTCGTATTTCAATCAGTTGGTGTTATACTTTTATGTTAATTTCTAACCGCTATACCGTAAAGCAAACAAACCATTGCAATGAAAAGTGTCTTATTTTAAATTTATTATTTGTGAAGAAACTTATTAAAGGCCCACTACCTTTCCGGAGCAAAACATAAATAACGTCAGAAAATATAAAGCGATGGCCTAAGATGAGGTTACAACACCAAACAAATGCTTATATTTCATGCGTAATTTATGAAAACAGCGGAGAGTCATTTCGCTGTTTCACCGTCTGGACCAGTGATAGTCAACTACCGCGCGATATTTAGGACGACGGCGGGAAGCAGAAGACGACCCGAGTTATGAAAGTTAACATTTTATTTATTTTAATTAAATTGTTCAGAAGGTGATGATAAATGTAGTATTAATGGTAAGTAAAGAATTTTTGCAACTCTACAAAATTATCGATCTCATTTTGCATTCTCATTTTAAAAATCAAAAGCCGTTTTGGAAAGGTATCGGGCCTTTAAATTATCTTTGTTCCTCCGATTATCTAGTATTCTTGCAATGACAAGGTTTGATAAGGTTTTACCAAATTACCATAATATTTGATATACTTTGAGGAACTGTCCCTTTGAGAAATGCTTTGGCCTCTGTCGCCTTGATGGGTGAGTGAGTTGTTCTCCTTATTTTGTCATTATCATGCCGGAGTTACACAACTGGTCTGCCCATTGGCTGCCAGAATGTGGTCGTGATTTGGTAGCTTATTGTGAAGATAAGCAATATATCACTGTGAATACATGTTTACAATATTTCCAATAAAAAGACAAATTATGCCATTTCCCAAAAAGATTGCACTACCATATGAAGCATGGAGCACTCTGGTTTATAAAAATGCAAAGCGTGATAAACCAAGCCAGAGTAACTCATTATTAATAAATAATCTTCTTCCTCGCACTGGACAGTTCATGTTGCTGCTACAACAGTGATACATAAGTGAAGATAGAAAGGAGGTGTTGCATGGCCGCCCACGATCGATTTTTAATTTTTTGGTGCGAATATATCAATCGGCACATAATATGTATCGGAACAATACTTATTCCATGAATAGATTAATCATGCGACTACAGCGCCACCTTTTGTAAGTTTTACGTCCGATTCCTACTTGTGCGCCTTTAATGTATCATATTTAGGCATACAAAACCCAAAGATAAATTATTTTGGTGTAATAACATAGCATTTCGTATTATCTTTTTAACGATATACAATACTTCATCACATCTGTTGGGGTTTCCTTGCAATTTCCAGTTTTGCTCTTATTTTTTCTTGAAAATAGAGCAATTTCATTTCATTAGTTTTTGATTAATTCCTTAGATGACAATGACAAACTCCGAGTACCCTAAAATTTTAGCAATCAAAAATATCTTCATATATCATTTATTGACTCATGAAAATATTGTGTCGATGAATCACTGGATATGCCGACTTTTTTGCACTTTTGTACGTCTACCCCCTTTATTTCTTACCCAATATCAAAGTACTGAGAGTACTGAGTGTTAAAAATGTTAAACGAAAGCTGTCCTTCTCTCGGCTCTATCATGTATCAAAAGCCGCATTAGCGACGTCATA
The DNA here is from genome assembly GCF_041381155.1 of Argopecten irradians. Taxonomy (NCBI): domain Eukaryota; kingdom Metazoa; phylum Mollusca; class Bivalvia; order Pectinida; family Pectinidae; genus Argopecten; species Argopecten irradians. The sequence goes on from NC_091140.1 coordinate 46,682,832, forward strand.
GTTGAGTAAAACGTATCCCATGTAAGTTGATGTACCAAAGTTCGGTCAAACTGACATGTATATTGACATTTGATCTACATCTAAATAAAAACTTATTTTGCCTATATATCACAAAATGTTAATTTTAGGGTCATATATTGAACTAGACAATACGTTGTGTCATAAAGCAAAATAAGGTCAATATGACTTTATATTTCCTACACCAATCGTCAGAAGTATTTCCTATTTCTGTCTTCATGGGTTTATTTACTTATTACTAAGCAAATGTTCCGTTTAGCGAAACGTATATCGATGTAACTTATATGTTGACCTTAGATATTTCTCAAAAGGATATACTGTTGTTCTGATGTCATAAACATGTCATGGATAACTAGGATTTCATTCGTGAGTCAAACAGCCCATGTCTGACTATTATTCACACAATAAAACATGGTCAAACTACACAGTAATGAAAAAAGAATGCAGTGGACTAAAACTTTTTTAGGGCACCAAATAAAATATTGCACGCTAGGAACTCTTCAATTGACGTTCTTGGTGACTGATATAGTTAAAAAATGTTACTACGAAAGTAGGTCAAGTAAACAATTCATGCAGAATTTTACAGACCCACTATCTGAGTTATTTAGGCCTTTCATATACTGAAAAGCTGTTTGAAGATTTTCATACATTTGACCTGTCTGAAGCCCTTTATTCCAGCATACTGCAAGGCGTCTAGAAGTCGTTTATGTTTGGCAATTTCAACCCTGTGATCTTGGTCATTCATTTGACAAACATCTTTGTAGCCCTTTATTTGAGAATACGTTAGGTCTAACATTATGTATCAATGCCTTTCAGTTATTGAGAAGAAGTTGTTTGAATGAAAAGTTTATGAACGACGGCGCACGAAGTACGATCACTATAGGTCACCCTGACCTATCGGGCAAGATGATTTAGGAACATTTGCCCTTCACCCCAACATGCTACATGTACAATATCAGGTCTCTAGTCCTCTTAGTTATTCACAAGAAGTAGTCGTTTAAACTATCATTCTACAATCCCAATATCAGATTCCAATGCCTCTTATTTATTCACAATAAGTCGTTTAAAGGTTTTAGCCTATTTGACCCTTGTAACCTTAAATGAACGTGGTAGTCTTTCGTGCCAGCATACTACAGGCCTTATATCAGGTATCTAGGTATCTTAGTTATTCACAAGAAATCGTTTAAAGATTTAGTCTTTTTGAATTATGTGACCTTGAATGAAGGTCAAGGTAATTTATTTCCGCAAACTTGGTGGTCAATCATTCCAGCATTCTACATGCCTAATATCAGTTTCTTGGGCCTTTCGGATATTGAGAAGAAGTCGTTTCAATGAAAAGTTTATACAAACGACGAAATGCGAACAGCGCATGACAATGGACAAAGCATGGTGACTATAGGTCATCCTGACCCTTAGGGTTAGATGAACTTATGACATTAAAATGAACTAACGATGAAAACGCGGTCCTGCAGGTAGGGCGTTAAAATTGTACCTACTGCCCCTATTGCATGATCGTAAAAGGCGACTAAATTTAGGATCGTATCATAGCATCTCTTCTTTCTAACTTAATTTATATTTCCTAACGTCTTCCTTGACACCGCCTCACGTTTGGCCTTCGGTTGAGAGCTCGCCCCTGTGAGGTAGGCTCTGGGTTCTGTCACTTAGCGCTCAGCATTAAGGGAGTAGGACGACTGGTTCGCATGTTGTCAGTATAATGTGACTGAGTGGGAATGTGTTGCTTTTACCCCTGCAAGGATTTCTAGAAAAGTTCTAGAACTGCTCCAGAACGGTTCCGGAAAGAGTTCTAGAAGTGTTCTAGAATTATTCTAAAGGAATTATAGAATCGTTCTACAACGTTTTCTAGAACGATGCTCTAGAACTGTTCTAGAACAGTGTTCTAGATTGTTCTAGAGTAATGTTCTAGAACAATTCTAGAACTATTCTAGAATTAAGAAACTGGAGCAGTTCTAGAACATTTCTAGAATATTTTCAGAACATTTCTGAAAAAGTCTCATTTAACATTGTAGAACCGTTCTGGAACAGTTGTAGAATTGTTCTAGAACAGTTGTAAAACTCTAGAACAGTTGTAAAACTGTTCTAGAACTTTTTATAGCGTTTCTAGAACTTTCATTAGATAATCTAGAAAGCATGCACTTTCATGAAGGATGTTTGATGAGGAAAAACTTATAACTTGTAATCAGTACCTGGTAAACTTTTTGATGGTATTATTTCGCCATACTAAAGGTAAAATGAGACATAGCGCCTCGTCTGATGTCTGATTGACGCTAGCAAAAAAGGTACCAAATTTAGTCGCCTTCTACGATCATGCAATGGGTATAGCAGGTGCAATTCTAACACCCTACCTGAGACGATGGCAACATTGATGGTTCCCGTTAACAATGGGCAAAGGACACATACTGTCATATTTATTACCTTAATGCTTATACAGTTTCTTGAATGCAACATGGCATTGTACATATGTTAAATCATAACTGTCAGTATTATATGTCCCACTGTTTCAAAACGGATAAGTAGAATTTCTAAAAAATATTATAAACATGAGTTTATGATGATAATTTCAAGGTTTGGTTGAAATACGCAACTCATCATCACATTCTACTCTTACAGTAAAGTCGGTAATATTTGACAGTGTACTCTCAGTACTTTGATATTATGGAAAATACAGGGGGTAGACGAAATAAACCTAAAAAAAACGTAACATATCCAGTGATTCATCCATTTGAGCTGTTTATGGTGAAACGATGATAACCTGAATATAATTTTAAACATCAAAATTTTAGGGTACTCGAGCAGTGCCTTACTTATTCTGTTGCTCAAACGAAAAAATGAAAACTTCAAAAAGTCGTATTTTTTGTCAAATTTGATATTTACGTTCCATTTGTGATAAAATGATATTGGATACAGCCAAGTGTAATATGTCGTTAAAAAGGCAATGTTATGTGGTATTTTTAATCATATGAAAAACGTTATTTAAGTGTTTTTACTATGACTTATGCCAGGTAAAAGGCCCAAGAGGCTTTAAATTTACCAGTGTTAATGTAGGGGGCGCTGTAGTCCTAATAATGGTTCAATCGGGTTTTAAGTATTATAGACATATGTGTATTAATGCAATTAGTTAATTTAAATTCAAAAATCAAAAAAAATATCGTGGGCGGATTTTTAGTCTATATGCAACACCTCCTTTTTACAAATTCACAAACAGAACTCCCTCCAACATTGATAAATTCACCGTTCAAAGTAAATTAATTGACAAAATCCTACACAACTAATATTTAACTATTTTCAGCTAATGTTTTAAATTTTCCTGTGGTTCATTTTTTTCTACCAACATTGCAAGATTTAATCAACTGAATAAGTTAACACCTTACAAAATAACTTAAAAATGCAATCTGTTTACTATGATGAAAATAGCGGTACAGTATACGGTTGAATGATGAAGACATCCACAGATGATTTAGTTTCATAACATAAACTATCGCTCATTGACATGTAATGATAGAAAGGATTGCTATTTTTATACCTCTGTTCTTATATTAAATATTCATTCATTATTTAACCCTTAATAATGCGTTATATTTTCTTCGTGTTGATACACATGTCAAATTCGATCATTCTACACGAACAGCCGACAAAGCATACTTATGTAACCAGGTTTAAAACCGTAGCCTTATTGGATTAAAATAACCAAAGGTTTCATATCAGACCAGGGATTGTGGAGTTTTTTATTTAATCTTTTAATCTTCAATAAGAGATACAAAACCAGCGGCGATTGAAATTAATTTTTATGCTCCGTTCAATGTAAAGTGATTTACCTTTTAAAAATATGGGTTAAAGATTTGCCCATGAGAGACCCAGGTGAGAGGCATATTGAAACCTACTTTACTACAAATGATTAAAAATGTGAATTAACAGGTAAGTGTTTACCTGAACGCTAAACCGATTGACATTCTATCATACTATCTAAACCACTTGAAGGAGAGGGGAAAGATCTGCAGATAGAAAGTTATTATTGAAAGAAAGATTTAGATTGGTTTTAGTAGATTCAACGTCCTATTGGTAGCCAGGGTCAGGTTCATTTAAGGATGGACTCCCAAGTGTGTAATATGTCACGGTGTGTGAGTGTCTGAATGTTTTGGGAGGCTGTGGTATATTAGTAAATTCGGCGTGATGTAATTTGGCTGATGTGGTTTCACCACAAAACACACAATCATGTGTTATCTTTAATTCTTGAGGATACAGGTCTAATTTTTTTGAGTATTTCTAGTTACATCTCATTAAATAAAACTAATTACGCTTCATTCTCAAATGAGATCACTATTGTAAATCTTATTACAAATGTTCAAATATATTTGAAACTTCCAATAATTTGCGGCACATACTTAACCTTCCCTTGTCATGACTTTTTATTACGGTACATGCCAAATGTACACTGAAGCATAAGTTTAAGTTTCTGAATTCTTCTTTCATACGTAATTAGATTTGACATCAGAGCGCTTTGCAGCAGTTAGGGCGTATCTCACTAATATATTAAGAATTCGCATTGTAAGAAAGAAAATGGATTCTGATATTACAAATTCGTGACATACAACATTGCTGTCAAACTCATAGTCATCATTGTTTTAAAATAGCTTTTCTGACTTCAGAGTACATTTTATAGCCTTAAGATGTTAAACTTACGGGATTACCTACGGCTTTACGGAGATCATCACGTCAAATAGTCAGCGAGAAATAGTGTATTGGAACTATCCAAATAAAAAAACAATATGACTTCTTATATGAAGTGTATGAGGCTTGAAACAATACTCCTATTGTTATCATTGGCCGGAATGATCAAGGTAATTCTGACTACCATGATCCACTTGTACAGGTGTGATAGGTCAATCAATATCGCCATTGATCCATAAATTTAGAAATTGTGTCCTAAATACCTATTTTATCCATTAACAAACAAATATCAAAGTTGAATTGCAGCCAGAGAGCAATGTTGACACAAAACGTGACTGTACTTTAAATTGTTAGATAAAAATGTATCGGAAATTCTATTATCATTCTTTGTGACTGTGTACCCAACGTCATACATTAAAAGTAGTTAAAATATATCATACTAGAGGATCACAGAATATTCCATATGTTGACTTAAAAATTATATCGGAGTTATTTAACTGAATATGCCATTTACCTGTTAGTATATGGGTCAATCTGTAATAAAAAAAAATCATGTAATGAACTCACAGAGAGCGAAGTAAATATTTCAAACAATAAATGGGTGTCATATTCAATATGCTGTATTTGTCAGCACAAATTACATTTTAGTTACCAGTATTAATATTTCCCGGTGTTTTATCCTCCTTTGTTGAATATCTGTGTATTTGGGTACGTTTTGTTATGATTAACACTATATTATGTAAATAACACATATTGTTACAACACGCATAGAGCAATAAAAAGCAAGCATGTAAATAATAATGATGTGTGGAAGTAGGAAAGGATTATAATACCATACGAGGAAAACATATTTTCGACAGAATGCATATGTGATAAAAATAAATTCAATAGTTAGGGCTATATACGCTTACTTTGAAAGTTAAAGTGTATTTATATATATCTAGAGCTTAATACAATACAGGAGTTTCGTTGCCGTGCTGAGAATATTCAGTTTTCTAAAAGTTGACAAATCGAACTAAAATTCTTGAAAGAATTGAAATACGATTTTTCGCAATGCACGCCTATGAACCAAATCAATTAAATCATTGCGTCGGGTCTCAAACGGTTTACATAGTTTCTGACTTGAACAGAAATCAATGAAATTAAATCGGATTGAAGTAAATGCGAATTGTTCCGAGCCAAGTATTTGATCCTGACCTTGGCACATCAATCAGCTATTGTTCTTCGACAAATATTTTAATATCGTGTGTGTAACATCAGCCAAAATGTGCCATCGTAGTAATGTATGTACACATTTCTGTTTCGTCGCAAGACGTTTTATGCCATATAAATGCACAATATATTTTTGCATAAGTTACATATACAATGGAATGAATTTTAATATCAGATAACGCTTGTAATAATTGTTTTAAAGTTTTAGAGATATTTTTGAAAGCCAGTTTTCTTAATATCATCACAAGAATATGACCATTTTAATCATCCGGCACTGTTTATGACAATAATAACACGCTACATATGTATTGTTTTTTTGATGGATAACGCCAACAAAATCATTATTTCATTTTACCTAACGAAACGTCAATCGAAGAATAACCACTTAACACAATTGCAATATATGCAAATATTTACACATCATAACACTAAATGTATCGAAACTCTATTAGTTACACGGTTATTCTCCTTGATTAAGTCTAATTTGATAAAACTATGACAACGCTTTTTGATTAAGTTTTAATTCAATTGTAGCAAGACGAGTTGAAAGAACATTTGCGGAAATTGGGGTTTTATCGAGAGCCACCTACACCGGAACTACTTAGCGAAGCACAGGAAGTATATCACAAACTAAAATGGCCGCCACCGGAAGACGAATATGGAAACTCTCTTCCTTGTCCTCCATCTATGTTGAAACAAGGACTTCTGGACGAAGACGTTTTAGATGAGCTTGATACACATGCGCTTGAGGTAAACATAGGAGAAAACTTCATTCATTGACATAAACTATTGCTGTCTTGTTCATTGACTAGTCGAAACAGCCAAAATAATCGGAAAATGATCAAAAATCTCAAGAACTAGAACAATACAAAAACACACTGATTCAACTTTTGTACGGACGATACAGTGTACTATTTAATCCTATCTTATATTTATAGACCGGATCAAGCTACCTTACACACCGAATTGCATTGCTTGTGGAGTTCCTCATTCGACCTGCCGAGACGGACGTGGAGAAGGCTAGGGTTCTTACAAGGTAGCAAAAAACAATACTGAAATTTTATTGACAGCCTCCCCCTGTATGTTATGGGTTACGTATAGTTAGTGTGTGATTGGATGATAGTGGTATGATCATATTGTGTATTTATTTAAAAGCAGAACTCTTAGTTATTTTATAAGTTATAACTTATAACGCTATTTAACATTCCACATATACCGAACATCAAACCTCACCTGGTCATGTTACACGAATGACGGGCAAACCAGTCGTCCCACTCCTATTCTGCCAATCACTAAGTAGAAGGCAGTATATTCTACATCTGTTTATATACTGTATGTGTCTCGGTCATGGTACAGAATCCCGAATCTTCTTTACATTTTCAAACACTCAACTCAATGATAAAAGTGAGGCGATGTCAAGCTATAATATTTGCAACATGATAATCATTTAGAAAGAATAGAAAATAAGAGTTGTGTCGCTTAATACGATAAAAACAATAAGAATGGGACACCAGGTTCATGTTGTTTGCTCTACCTTAAAAAATTGTTTCAACTTTACCTTTTTCACTTAGGGACTGTGACATAGACCTGTCAATAATTTAGTCAAATTAAGTTATAATTATCAGCTAATATTGATGGTATTGTCATGTTAGATGGCTTGCTCGATGCTTAGACGACGATTACATCCGAGACCTTCCGAGGTCAACATGGAGCCATGCGGAGTCCACCGCTATGTACCTATGGAAACTGCGAAGACGGGAAATCGATTACGATGAACTATTTCACGTTCTTTGCAAGTAAGAATGTCACTTTTGTCCATTAATAACTTCAAGTGAAACGATTTTTGCACGAGTTCTGATATCACTCAATATAATCGCTAGTAATCTATCACAAACCTATGTCATACAATGTATTTTACGCCTATTCAACTCTCCCTGCAGAATATTTCATCCAACCAAAATTGAGTTAGTTATAGTTCCATTCCAATGAGTGCATTCTATAAATATATGTACAGAAATGTGTGTTTACGCGTTTTTACAATGTGACAAACATCCCCCATTGTAGTTACTTAATAACTTAAAGCAATAATTATATTCGTGTTAAAAATAATGAGACAAAATGCAATTCTACGTACATACATGTAAGATAAAGAAAACATATTCAGGTTAATTTTTTATTCATATTAATTTGTAAATCTAATGTTACAGACACGCCGGATTAAAATGCTTTGCTGTGACGGGATGCGTGCGGAACACGATCAAGTACGAAGTCGGAGATGACTTTAAGGAACAGCGAAAGACATGGACGGTTGTTCTTCTTGATGGTCAATGGCGAGTGTTGGACGTCCGCTGGATCTGCGAGGCAGCGTATGGTGTTCTGAAGAACAACTGGCGCCTTATAGAAGACGAGAATGGCAAGGTTAGTCAGCGGCGGGCCATGCGGGAAAACAGAGGAACTTTCAAGACGCACGTCCGGTTCCGTGACTACTACTTCTTGACTGACCCGGAAATGTTTATCTACGACCACTTCCCAGACGATGAGAAGTTCCAGTTATTAGCTCGACCTCTAACTTACGAAGAGGCAAAAGATGCAGCAGCTTTAAGATCAGACTTTTTCAGACACGGGCTTTATCTTAGATCTCATCCAACGTGTCGTGTGCACTGCCCTGACGGGATTATCACATTTGTCCTAGGGATGAAAAAGAAAAAGAGCATGGCGTTTGTGTATAAACTTTATAGATCGAAAGGCAGCCGTGAGGTGGCCTCTTCGTCGCGTAACACCTTGGATCGGTATGTGTTTCTGGAGAGAGACATCGAAGAAGGGAATATAAGAGCAACAATCAGATGTCCCATTGAGGGTCAGTATTTGTTTGAATTACACGGAAGTGAAACGAACGAAACACACCATGCCTTGCTGCTGACTTACGTCATAGAATGTACTGGAACATCTGCCAGTTGTAGACCTCTTCCACCAAATATGAGACAGGAGTGGGGCCCGGGAGAGGATACCAAGGACATGGGAATGACTGCTGTCACTCATAAAAAGGGTGAGGTAGAAGCCGAAGACGGAGATGCAGAGATCAAATTCACATTGCAGAAAGACTTAGAATTCCGCCATGACCTCATTAGAGGCGAAAAGGATGAACCAGTTTCCAGCAGACATATCATGCATTCGATAGAAAACGGGAAGATGGCCATCAATTTGAGACTGCCCGAACCTGGTGAATACTCATTGAATGTTCTTGCAAAAGAAAGACACAAGAAAACCAGGTTTGCACCTGCATGTAGTTACCTGGTGAGTTGTCAAGACGAACCAATCCAAACCAAACCTTTTCCTGACATAGAGGAAGGCAATCATCTCGGTCCGAACGAAGACTTTCGTAAGATGGGATTTTCTGAGGAAGATCCATGGCCATCGTACATCAGTAACCTAGTAACAGGAGAGTTCCGAATGCACATCAAAAGGCCCCCGGGCGTGTACGTGTTTGCCACACTCGTGTTTGAGGAGGGTTTGAAGAAGGAGGCGTATGACAATTACGTTATGTGTGATACACAGGAAGACACTGTCACCATCACGTGTATCTTCCCAAAGCACGGATCATACAAACTCACCGTGTTTGCGCGTCCGCCGAATATCAGCAGTGCGGAAGGAATCCCTATATATGTAAAAATCATTGATGTCGTTCTCCCAACACTAACTGGAATGCCATCCCCCATACAGACCCCCGCTCCCACCTGGTGTCTGGGTTACAGACTGAAGGCACCCAGGACCTTCTACCTCCTGGCCCACGAGGTGCATAAAGTGTCTCTTGCCATGCCTGAGGCCCGTTCAATTGTGGTGAAAGACCATCCTGAATGCAAGTTGAAACAGACAGATGGCAGGTTCTGGGAGGGGTACGTCCGAACAGGGCCACCAGGGGATGTTATTGAAATACTAGCTACTGGTCGGACAGAGGAAGTACCGTTTAGAGTTTTTACTTACGAGGTAAGACTACCTTTGTTACAATATAAGCGATGAAATATTAAGTGTATATTTGCAACTGATAGTCACCGATTTGGAATTAATTTGTAATGAACATATTGCACATTGGATTTCCATAGCACTTTAATATTCACTAGGTGTTAGAATTATTGAAAATAAAAATCATCTTAATTATTACAAAAATACCGCCATATGATTATTTCATGTAATACCAAAATAATAATCGCGAATTAATGGTAACTGGTTTCCTCCCAAAAAACGATCAAATAGAAAAACATATTATTAATTACACAAAAATGGTAATGTTTCGAGATGCCATAACTTCGAGAAAGGACTTTTCACAGTTTCACTTTAAAATTATATATATTTTAGAGACTCTATTTCTCTTAAAGGTTGTAGCAAAAGAAGATTCCTTACAAATCGAGATGAAGCAGGAACAACTGTTCCAGAAGGCTCTGGATGAGTTGAGGGCACTTGAGGAAGAAAGTAAGTAGAATACTCCCATTTTCACAAGAACATAAATCGAGAATCTTATTGAATCAGAACTCTCTTAATAGAGGACAATTATGTACGGATGCTGAATCCATGGCCAAACCCTGGCAGTCAACTATTTGCACATAAAACACTAAAAAATCGAGAATCTAACAAACATAATGTTAATCAGAGAAAACGCTTTTGAGTTTGTTATGCGAGAGTAAAATTAACCACCTAGTGACAAATTAATGAGCATAAAATCTTATCTGTCTGTTTTGGAAATGAATACCATGTACTTAAATGGGTTTATCGATTCAGATATTAATCAAAAGTGCCTCGTGCCTGACGAGTTCCTAAAACGAAAATTGTGCGCTACATGTCATGTGTGAATTTGAAACAATCTTATAACTTTGTTTTGTCATTTGCGTTGTATGGCCCTTTCAGAACAAATGCGACTGACCCAGCGGTTGATGCAGGCTATCAAACAAAGAGACCGGGTAAAAGTTTTAAAATGGGTGACACGAATGAGGGAGGTCAACGCCGAGAAAATGGCCATCGAAATCGCCAACGGCGAAGCAGTGTTGGGAGAACTAGAAATTGAGGAAGGTGTGCTATATATTTGGTATATTATAGATTATGTTGCATCTGAAACTACGGTTTATTGAATCACAATCTTCCAAATTTTAGTCCTTATTCTAATAATGAGATTTTAATTTAATCAAAACTGGATCCAATGGGATATACACTTCAGAATACCCAGAAATAGCTTTCTTGAAGCATTCGAAATCTATTTGTCTACCATTAGGTCTCCTCTGTATCCTCTCAAACCATTTTAAATGCTTAACTTGGCAGTATATTTATCAATTACCGAGGTGTATAAAATTCTTTTATGCACACGCAATTTGCGAAAATGGTATATTCTGTATCCGCGGTGTTCATACTGTGACCACAGAAATTCAATCCTTAAGTAATAGATTATCATTTTGTTACTACATTTGGCCTCCAGTTGCTTCCATAAAGGAATGACATTAATATGGCGTAATACATTTTCTCATCAAATGTCTACTGTTTCATTGTTTTACTCCCTTTTTTTGTTTCCGTATCATTTGATATCCGTTTTCCTTCGTTAGTTTGTGTCACATTTACTTTATTTTGTTATTTACAGTCGTGAAAATGAGTATGTAACCAAAACCAATTTTGATTTGCTTGAATTCACGCTTTTGTAGGCCAATCATGATCTAATTAACATTTTCTTCCAACACATAGTGAATTGCAGTGATCACCTTTCCTTATGTTTTGCATACAACAACATAAGTCTCTAAAATAAAATCTATATTTAATTACAAATAAAGAATCTGTGTAAGCTCGTATTTTGTAAGCCTAGACAAAATAGAATTGACCAAGCAGAGGATAAGTGAAATGATAGCAGTAAAATTTACATTTATAAACAAATTGATCAATATTTCAATGGAACTCAAGTTTTACTTCTTTTCAGTAATTATTTTCGATACATACGAAACTACAGTACCGCTGTGATATAGAAATTAAAACATTATGCAGTGTTCACAAAATGTACATGGTAATAAATCTTATAACTGTTGTTTCGATTATCTTTTTATCCAGAGCGCATGATATGTCGAAAGGAGTTACGAAGGGCCACTCGTGCCTGTGAAGGAGCTGCTTTAGAGGCCGCTCTAGAGAAGTGCCGAGCGTTACAATTAGAAGAGGAGGATGGTGATGTTACATCGGCGAAAGAAATCTTGTCGAGCATACTTGGAAGTAAATGCCATGATTCTCAGAGTTTGCTATTCGGAATGTTGTGTTTGTAAACAGCATGTTGTATGTATATTAAATAGTTAAGATTGACCCAGTCGGAGCATATGTTGCATAACAGTAACCGCATGTTTCCCTGTGCTAAAAGGATTCTGCAATATTTTTTCGCTTTTAAGAAATTTTGTTAATTTCTTGCAAAATGTGTTTTGAATGCGCCAATTTAACAAGCTGCATCCTGATTACAAATTAGAAAACCTTCATCCTGAGAAAATACAAACAGAAAGCTTCAATTTCAAATGATTGGTTAATGTTTCGTTACAAAGATAATGGTGAAAACTTTCAGGCAGCATGGATATGGGGGTAGGAATTTAGAGGTATCGAATGCGCGCAACTTGTCATTTGAAAGAAACTCTGTTTTAACTACTGACAAACGCATTTAAACTCTCATTGCCAACTGTAAACAAGACTTCAAAATACAGTATTTTGCTGTGTAGGATCACTCAGAGCGTTTTTGACAACACATGAAAAAATAACATTGTTGATTTTTATTTTGTAGTCCCTAAACAGGACGTGATGGAGAGTGAAATCATTCCAACTGTAAACAAACCAAGGGAAACATTCCTACAACCAAGTGGTGCTAACAAAAGTTTTGAAGCCGGAAATAGAAGTTTTGATGCAGGCAATAGAAGTTTCGATGCGGGAAATAGAAGTTTCGACGCAGGTAATAGAAGTCTGAATGATACTGCTCCGATACATCTTGTGAGCAAAAGCAAAGGTCTTCACATCTACGTGGTTCAGGACGATCAACTTCCTGTTCCGGATTTCTCATCCGTAGGTAGGTCGAAGGTCAAATGTTAGGTGTAAAATGTCACTTGAACATGGCTTATATGATCGCTCATTAACCATATAATTTTGTATTACCGCTTACTGCATTTTTTCTTGCTTTTTGATGTGTCATGAACGGAATAATTATTACAGATGTTCCTATTTTAGCGGCAGTCTTACTTTAGCAAATTTGACTTTGGCAAAAATCGACAAAAACTTAATTACGACGGCTTTTAGTTTTAATTGCTATTTATTTCTTAAAGTACATCAATCTACATTCAATTGATGTGTTTCGCGCTAAAATACAACCCCGCCAAAATAAGAACAACTTTCACAGAAATTAATGATTTTATTTCAGAAACAATGACATATCGTACACGTGCAAATCCTGATTGCACAGGTTCACAAACCTGTTACATGAGAGGGGGTTCCAATACCAAATGTTCATGTAAAGGTACCGATGATTTTGTGTGTATTCGCAACACCAAGTGGCCACATTGAGTAGTGACACATTGTGATTTAACATTTGGTTTGCCAATACTTACTTCATCTACAATTGCAAGACCACTATCAACAAAATTTTGTTATTGTTTAATCATTAGTTGCCACGGTGATTTGTTTTGAATTATGACAATTTATATATATACTTAAGTGGGAAAAAACTGTTTACGAATAAAAACAGCAACAAACAAATCAGTAATTGTCGAGTTCACTTTGCTTATGATAGTGTATACATTATATGTTATGAATTGAAAAATTATTGATGCTCAGTCACCTCATAATTATGAAGAATCGTTATTATAATATAAGAAAAAAGTCCAACAAATCAACGCCTTTAAAATAACAATAAAGTTTTGGGAAATTTCATTTTAGGGAATTTCAATCTGATGGAAAGAAATGAGTCGAAGGATCAAATTCAAAAAAGTAATTCAATACCCGCTGCCGACTTCTATATAAAGGGAGATAACTCCAATGGTCTTGCGATTGTATTGATTTTAATCGCAGTAATGTATCATGTCACGCAACATTTTTTGTAACTAATAAATATTCGTGGATTTATATTCATTTACATATGAATATATTACATCATTAGATGTTTACCGAGGTATGTTCACGTAAAGTCAATAAAAAAATGAGAAAAAGATACATTCACTCATAAAAAAGTCTTCCCAATTAGTGTTTTCCTTACCTTTCTATTGAATAGTTTCATTTCATTTCTGTATATTTTATTGTCATGACATTGAAGACAATAGGACAACAGATAACACATGTATACAAGCACTCACATGACTTATCTCAATTTACGACGAAGGTATTTTTTAGTTACATGTGTTTATCAAATATCTTACTTGTACCAAACTAATAATTGTGATCCTAGTGGATAGCTGCAGTGATAAATTGTGTTACATGAACGAATAACAGAAATGAGAAACCAGCAGCTAAATTCAAAACACAATTTAATTATATATACAATATTATACAGAGATGGTTTACAATATCTAAAGTGATTGGTGGTGGTACAAGAGTAGTACGGTGATTTAAAGTGTTACTTATCTGTATGCGAATGTCCTGGTATAATCCTTGATCCTTCCAGGTTTCAAATTAACAATAATCAAAAATCCACGAGGAAAATGAATGTCCACAGATGATTTGTAAAGTTCCAGGCAATATGAATAAATCCACACAAAGTGTTGTAATAATCCACAGATAAAGTCACACTAGCTCTCCCAATAGAATCTTATATGGCGCTGTACAATTCTTGATATGTCTAATTACAGGTCTCATTACAGTTCTGATTAGCTTTGGACAGTTGGAGTATATATAGCTAAACCCTAGTTCAAGAATATTGGAGAACCTTCTACTTCTAGAAATATCTAACAAAAAACAGTAAACAAATAAACACACAGAACTTTCTGGAAATAGATCATTCTAGATCTCTACTTATAATCAACATGTTTACAAACACATTTGTTTATACATGATAATATTCTAGAAAGTTCTATAACCTAAATTAATGATATGACCTTTATAGGATGTATTGATAATAAAGCTATAGGAGTTATCTCCCTTATCTCATAACTACATGTATTTAGTGTCATACATAACACACCCCTCCTTAAAGAAAAGAAAGTTTTCTTGAAAAGGAAACTTTCTTGACATATCAAGTCATATTTAAATCCTTGATAAAACATCAGCTAGAATATTGTCTTTTCCTTTGATATGTTTGATGTCAAGATTGTACTCTTGCAAAGTCAAACTCCACCTGAGAATTCTTTGATTTTTGTTTTTCATTTTCCCAATGAATGTCAAAGGGTTGTGGTCGGTGAAGACCAACACAGGCACAACTGTAGTGCAGAGATATACATCAAATTGGTTCAATGCCAAAATCAACGCTAAACATTCTTTCTCAATGGTGGAATAATTTCTCTGGTGTTTGTCAAATTTTTTTCGAGAAGTAACAAATTGGATGGTCAATTTGTTCAGTACCTTCTTGCATCAAAACAGCACCAACACCTACATCGCTGGCGTCAACAAACAGTTTAAACTGTTTATTAAAATCTGGAGCAGTCAGAACTGGTGAGTTTGATAGTATGGCTTTCAATTTCTCAAAGGCAGACTTACATTCGTCTGACCAGACAAATTTGACATTTTTTTAACAAAGCAGTAAGTGGAGCTGCTATAACAGAGAAATTTTGCCAAATTTTCTGTAGTATCCAGCCATACCAAGAAATCTCATCAGCTCTCTCTTGCTTCCAGGAGATGGAAAATCTATAATTGATTCTACTTTGGCCTGAACAGGTTTAACCTGCCCCTGTCCTACAACATGGCCTAAAAATTCAACAGTTGCATAACAAAATTCACATTTCAATAAGTTTACAGTCAATTTCATGGTAGTGAGTCTTTCGAAGAATTCACGAATCCCGCGTAGATGGCCTTCCCACGTGTCGTGGTAGTTGATGACGTCATCGATGTATCCATCACAGCCTTCCAGGTCTGATATCACGCTGTTAAGAAGACGTTGAAATGTTGCCGGGGCATTCTTCATACCAAACGGCATAACTTTGTACTGGTACAAACCTTGTGAGGTTACAAATGCCGACACTTCTTTAGCTCTTTCTGTTAATGGCACCTACCAATACCCTTTCAACAGGTCAAATTTGCTTACGTACTTGGCTTTGCCAACTTTGTTTGGAATTGGATAAGAGTCTGTTTTGCTGACAGAGTTTACTTTTCTGAAGTCAGTACAGAATCGGTATGTCATGTCTGGTTTTGGCACCAGAACACATGGAGAGCTCCATTCACTTTTGCTTGGTTCAATAATATCATTGTCCAACATGTATTGAATTTCTTTCTTTAAATGTTCTTCTTTCAAAGGGTTGACACGGTAAGGATGTTGCTTGACAGGTGGCGCATCGCCTACATCCACGTCATGATAAATAGCATCTGTTTTGCCTGGTGTATCCGGAAACAAATGTTTAAACTCAAGTATCAAATTTTTCAGTTCATTGCGTTCCTCTTCTGATAGATGACACAGTTTCTTGTCCAAGTTCGCAAGCACATCTGAGTTCCGTAACTTAACACCACAGTCTAAACCTACATCTTGTACACCACCATCTAAGTCTAATTTACAAATATCAGCTGTACTTTCACTTTGTGATGGTACAGAGGCCAAAGTAGCAATAGGTTGAGAGGTCTTGCTCTCTTCTCTATCTACATATTTCTTAAGCATATTAACATGACATAATTGAGTTTTCTTGTCCTCCCTGGAGTTTGTATAATGAAGTTAACATCATCGACCTTTTTCTCAACAAAATAGGGTCCAAAATATCTAGCTTGCAAAGGCTGACTCGGTATTGGTAATAGAGCCAAAATTTTGTCACCTGGATCAAAACTTCTTGCACGGGCATCTTTATCATACCATGTTTTCATTTTGGTTTGAATAACGGCGAAATTTTCTTTTGCCAATTCACATGCCCTTGTCAACCTTTGCTTAAAATTAGACACATACCCTAAGAGATTCACTTTAGAATCTTCGTCCAAAATTTTGTCTTTCAAAATGTTCAAAGGACCACGTACAGTGTGTCCAAACACAAGTTCAAAAGGACTGAAGCCAAGAGATTCTTGTACAGATTCTCTAACGCCAAACAACAACATGTGTATACCTTCGTCCCAATCTCTTGTGTTTTCAAAACAATAAGATCTCATCATATTCTTCAATGTCTGATGAAAACGTTCTAAAGTACCCTGAGACTCTGGGTGATAAGCACTAGACTTATACTGCTTGATCTGGAGCTGGTACATGACTTGTCGAAAAATACCAGACATGAAATTTGAACCTTGGTCCGATTGGACAGCTTTTGGAAGACCAACCAAGGTAAAGAATTTACCCAAAGCCTTGACTATGTTAGGTGCCTTAATATTTCTTAGTGTAATGGCTTCAGGAAAGTGTGTGGAAGCACACATAATAGTTAAAAGATACTCATTCCCAGACTTAGTTTTGGGTAGAGGACCTACACAGTCTATAATGACTCTACTAAATGGTTCCTCAAATGCTGGAATGGGATGCAAAGGTGCAACAGGGATTTTCTGATTAGGTTTCCCTACCACCTGACAAGTATGACAAGACCTACAAAAATCAGCCACATCCCGTTTCAACTTGGGCCAAAAGAAGTGATCTAAGATCCTGCTATAAGTCTTGGTCCCAGACTTAGTTTTGGGTAGAGGACCTACACAGTCTATAATGACTCTACTAAATGGTTCCTCAAATGCTGGAATGGGATGCAAAGGTGCAACAGGGATTTTCTGATTAGGTTTCCCTACCACCTGACAAGTATGACAAGACCTACAAAAATCAGCCACATCCCGTTTCAACTTGGGCCAAAAGAAGTGATCTAAGATCCTGTTATAAGTCTTGGTCACACCTAAATGCCCTGCCATAGGTACGTCATGAGACAAACTCAGAATATCTTGCCTATACCTCGGTGGGACAACTATTTGATTGACAACCTTCCAGTCTTCCTCGGGAGACACATCAGGGGGGCGCCACTTGCGCATCAACACACCTGACCTACGGAAGTAACAAACCGGGACTTTCTCCGCCTCTTCCTCACTCAAAGCCCGATTACACAGTAAGGAGATTTCAGGAACTTTTTCCTGTTCTACTATAAGCTCCTTTCTACACAAAGATGATTTACTCATCATGTCAGACAAAGAAGTACCCTTGTTAGGAACAACTCCATCACTATCAAAGTCTACAGGATTGCTCAAAAGATCACACTTGCCCCCGATATCCTCTATATCATGAGCCAAGAAAGTGTCACCTAACCCTGGACTATAATGATCCTCAACTACTGCAACATCAGAAACCTTCTTACTCATTGAACGAGTTACAGCACAAGAAGGGGAAATACCAGGAAATTCCTGTTGAATAGTCTCAGCATCATCTGTTTTATCAGGGATACTGGACACTAAGGGATCTACCCTAACTTTCTCTCCAGCCAAGTCATTGCCTAAAATGAGCGACACGCCCTCTATGGGAAGTTCCGGTCTAACACCAATGGTGAAAGGCCCAGTAACCAAGTCTGACTTTAAATAAACAGAATGGAGAGGCACATTAACAAAACCTAACTCTACACCTTGAAGCAAAACACTACTACCACATGAGGTCTCCTCAGACAAAGGCACTACGCCATCTAATATCAAAGAATGAGAAGCCCCAGTATCTCGCAAAATCTTCACAGGTTTCAAGTTAGTAATATCACTAGTAAGTGAAACAAAACCTTCAGAAATGAAGGGAGAGTACTTCTCCAAGACACTATCAGACTCTGAGCTCTTAATTTCAACAGACACTTTAGAATCTTCCACAATATCACTAAGTTTCTGACTAGGCTTTGACATAGCTAACACAGAAGGAACTGACTGTTTACGCCTTTGCTCCTTACGCTGGAGAGAATAACATTCAGACATAGTATGCCCTACTTTCTTGCAGTAATTACAAACAGGACCAGAAGGAGACCACACACCTGCCCTATGATCTGTTTTAGAATCAGACTTATTCTTATCACCTAATTTTGGTTTGTCATTAGAAGGGCCACTAAAGGTTGGGTTCCTAGGCTGACCAAATTTACTAGTACATGTGGTACTGTTTTTGTCTTGAGAACTGTTTTTAGCAAATGAGCCTTTGTGGGTGAGAGCGTAATCATCAGCCATTGTAGCTGCTTCACTGAGTGTTTCAACCTTTCTCTCATCTAAGTGAGTTTTATATTTATGTGGACACAACGTTTAAACTCCTCTATCAACAATAATTGCCTCAATTTACCGAAATCCTCATCAATTTCTTTAGAATCACACCACCTATTAAATAATTGTTCTTTTTCTCTGGCAAATTCTACATGAGTTTGTTCCTCTCTCTTTCTCGAGTTTCGAAATTTCTGGCGGTAAGCCTCAGGAACTAACTCATAAGCTTTCAAAATAGCTTTCTTGACTACTTGGTAATTTGAAATCTCATCTACAGACAAAGAAAAATAAATGTCTCTAGCTTTACCAATCAAGACACTTTGAAGAAGCATTGTAAGCTTATCTTCAGGCCATTTCATACTATCAGCTATTTTCTCAAAATGCAGAAAATACTTGTCAACTTCTTTCTCTTGAAAAGGAGGAACTAACCTAATATTTCTACTGACATCAAAAGCTCTATTTCCTTGTAAACCCCTAAAAGTTGGATTACTTGAACCGTCTTGAGAAGCTAGCTCTAATTCTTTCATTCTAAGTTCTGTTTCAGCTTGAAATTTTTGCTTCTCTAGCTCTAACATCTTATCTCTCTCTTTTTCTTTTAATTCTTTCTCAATTTCTTTTTCTCTTAACTCTCTTTCTTTGTCTATTTCTTTTTCTCTTAACTCCTTTTCTATTTCTCTTTCTCTCATTTCTTTCTCTATTTGCTTCATTTTCATTTCATGTTCAAGTTCCATTTGTCTAATTTTGATTTCTGAAATGACTGTTTCCTCTATACTATCTAATGCACTAGAGTCAAATTTGCCATTGTTAACAAAATATCTTATTATTACATTCCTAATTTCAGCTTTCCTCAAATTAGTTTTGATAGTAAGGCCTAAATGTTTAAGTTAGATTTCACAATATAAATATCGATCCCGGACGAGCCCCTTATTTCTGTTATATGAACGAATAACAGAAATGAGAAACCAGCAGCTAAATTCAAAACACAATTTAATTATATATACAATATTATACAGAGATGGTTTACAATATCTAAAGTAATTGGTGGTGGTACAAGAGTAGTACGATGATTTAAAGTGTTACTTATCTGTATGCGAATGTCCTGGTATAATCCTTGATCCTTCCAGGTTTCAAATTAACAAAAATAAAAAATCCACGAGGAAAATGAATGTCCACAGATGATTTGTAAAGTTCCAGGCAATATGAATAAATCCACACAAAGTCTTGTAATAATCCACAGATAAAGTCACACTAGCTCTCCCAATAGAATCTTATATGGCGCTGTACAATTCTTGATATGTCTAATTACAGGTCTCATTACAGTTCTGATTAGCTTTGGACAGTTGGAGTATATATAGCTAAACCCTAGTTCAAGAATATTGGAGAACCTTCTACTTCTAGAAATATCTAACAAAAAACAGTAAACAAATAAACACACAGAACTTTCTGGAAATAGATCATTCTAGATCTCTACTTATAATCAACATGTTTACAAACACATCTGTTTATACATGATAATATTCTAGAAAGTTCTATAACCTAAATTAATGATATGACCTTTATAGAATGTATTGATAATAAAGCTATAGGAGTTATCTCCCTTATCTCATAACTACATGTATTTAGTGTCATACATAACAATAGTAGTAAATTGAATTAGATGATAGATCATTTGAACCTTGTATACATTACATGATAAATTAACTAGAAAGTAAGACAGGTGTGAAAATAGGCCGTTCTCAAAAATAAGCCTGGCCCGCTTTCACAAAACTTCTCAAAGTGAGATTTATCTCAGCTTGAGATTTGAGCTCAAGATCGATTTCAAAACTGAGTTTTTTTCTCAAATTGGCTTTCACAAAGTACTTACTCAGAAAATTTCATCTTAACTTTGAGATTTTTACTCAAATATTTAAGATAGCCCTAGTGTGGTCTCAAATATGAAATGACTACGCTTCGTCGACAATGTCTCAGCGAGTTAAATAAAATTTTATGAAACAGTGATTCGACACAAACTCCATGAGGGATAAAAAACGACACGGTAAATTAGAAGTTTAGAATATATTAAAAAACATTTTCAATCCGATAAATTTGAGAAAATCTCAAGTGAGAAAAATCTCATGGATTTGAAATTGAGATAAATCTCAGTGTGAGAAGTTTTGTGCAAAAGGGGCCTGGGATTTCCTACAAAAAAACCAACAAAAATAACATAAGCAAAAAAAAAAAAAAAACAAAAAAAAAAACAAAAAAACCCAAAAGAACATACGCCGCAGCTTATCTATCTGTAAGATATTTCACTTCTAATGAATCATTATCAATCTAGGACACTTTTATTACTTGCCTTAATCAGTTGTTCATCGAGGCCTATTTAATGTCATTGATTTTAAATTTGCTTTTTGTCATAATAAAGGGAAATTCACTAAGGTTGCAGGATTTCAAGAACATGTCTCGGTATGCATAGCTAGTTCCAAGTCATATTCATGCTTTCTTTCATTTTGATCATCTTCATTTATCTTCATTTATTTCTTTGCACAAATATATATATCGTATGAATAGATAACAACATAGAGGACAGCAAGGATGAAGACAAAACTATCGAAGAGAAAGAAGAAAACGAAGAAAATGAAAAAGATAATGATCAGTCGATGGAACAAATTTTGGACCAAAGCTTGGGGCAAAACAATGATACAGAACAATTGGATGAAGATGACTTTGCTCCACCATGTATTCTTAATACCACTAGAGACGCTTGCCTTCAGACAAACGTGTCAAGTTCACGATCAGAACCGATAGAGCTGAACGGTTCTGGCGGAGTTCACATCTACATCTCTCAAGATGATCAGATTCCACCACATCTAGGTAAGGGAGACGCTTCGTTACCACATCTAGGCAAAGAAGGCGCTTTGTTTCTATGGCTATATTACTAGTATTGAATTTGAAACAATTCGCAGCTATATACGAACATACGCCAGAGTCTAGTTGGAATAGAAAATAATTTTCACGATGCATGCTCCTTTTATTTTAATAAAAATCAATACTATCAACTAGTAACTTGTTATGATGGCATGGATACATCGCTTCATTATTGTTTTTGTGATTGCTTCACTATTAGCATGTAACCATTTAAGCTACCATACAATCATTAAAGTTGTGCCAGTTCATTTCCATCATCCACCATTCATGAATTGCATTACCTGTAATTGATTCACTCACCTGTGATGAATTGTTTACATGTTTGTTTAGTTTGACGCTTTTGATTTGTGTGGTGTTGCATATTTCGACGTCATTGCAGTGTGAGCATTACATTATGAGTTAAATGCCGTTTACTTTCATACTAGAATCATTTATACTTACACTTACTTTATATGGAATATCGGCATTATTCATTTTTACATGTCTTTAAAGCTAACGAAACGTACAAATTTAACTATCTATGCAGTTAATCACACATGTGTACACTACAATTGTTAATAGCATTTCTCAATAAAGGAAATGAGATTTAAATTTTGACAGAAATATAAGGGAAGGTATAATGACCACAAACCAATATTTTCTTGCAAAGCATATTAAAATAGAACAGTATAGTACTTGTGATCTATAAAACGGCAAAAATGATCAATTAGCTGCATACAGAAATGTCACGTAATACTGCAAAGTAGCTCCACTAACAAACTGCACACAGCACTTTTGCATTTGACGACCCCCCCCCCCCCCCAGACGCAATGGTTAGTCCACGGAATAATTATATGAAGTGATGCCCGAGGAATTTCATTTTCAGAAAATGAGGCACTACAAATACCTATTTCACATGTTTATGCCTTCTAGGAAGCAAAGGAAAAAGAAGCTTGAAGGCCCGCTGTTGCGTTCTCTGAAAATTCGTCTATGCATTTGAGCATGTAAACTATATAATTATCAAGTAAATAACTCTGCAGCTTCATATTCTGATATATTTCAGTAAAAATTTATATATTATTGTTTGTACTTCTAACTACATAATATAAGTAATTATAGTTTCGAATCTCTAAATTCGTAACTTCTAATATTCTAACAAAATTATATCTATATGTTCTATGCTACTTTGTAGATTGTTATTAATATACTATTACGCAGCACGATACTTATTTGCCTATTTATTATGTAATCAAACGTATTAACACTGCTTCATTATTTAGTCAACTTAGATCGGTCCCTAGGGAGGGACAGTGGCGTACAGACTCTAGGAAACGACAGCGGATTGCAATTTGCACCAGGTAATGATAATATATGTGGTCATGGTAATATACACCAGCAATGCAGTTACGGTGGTAATACATTACAAAGAATGTCACATTCACTTTACGACGCAATACATCTTCCCCTATGTGATGGTATTCATGAAAATACGAACTTTCAAGAATAAGTGATTCATGAACTTATTAAATTAATAGAAATGAAGTGCATTGTTCATTTTTAAACACAAACGCAAATCTTCCCCGTGCAATTCAAATACATTAGTAACATTACATAAGTTCTTGTCCTTCAAAGAGTTTTTTTTCAAATATATTGCTAAAACATACATTTACTAACCATGAAATGTCAAACGTATCGGGAAGCAAATGAAAATTTGATTGCATTTGTAGGGAAATAAATACCTTTTACCTCTCACAAGTTTCAGCATATTGAATCAGTATTAATTTTGGTCTTTTTTTTACCAGCCGGCTAGCCTTTCAATAACATTAATACATTGCTTTACCACTCAGAAGCCTTTTCCTAGCCGATTATTTTAACATATTATCTGACCCCTCAGAAACTTCCACTCCCCGGGAGCCGCTGGACCGAGTGACCAGCACACCAAAGAAAGGTAACTCCTTCATCCAGAGCGTTCCAACTAGGATATCCGTGCCGAGTATGTACAGCTCGATCAACAATGACGACGAGGATGAGAGAAATCCAGAAGAGGATGACGCCGAGCAGAGTTTTAGGGCGGCGGAGGACGCTCTAAAGGAATTGGAGTTAGAGGAGAACATGACTAAAGGTAGTTGTTCTTATTCTTAAATAATGACATTCCTCTTTGTCCTTTATTTCGCTTTCCTTTCTTAAATAAATATGAAATTGTGAGAAGTTATTGTTTTACTTTTCTCTTCTGCGTAAGATTTAAATGTAATAAGTGCAGGTATGTCAATGGAGGATGAACAAGTTCTGATTTATAAAGTGTCTTTTCTGTATTGATATACTTCTTTAATACGACGATCATAATAAAGATTGAAATTTATATTGGGTTAATTGTAAAATATTAATCTTTGTCCGAATTATATTGTTCTAAAATCATTGCTGTAACTATCTTACAGTGAAGAGTATGGTGAGAGAGAATATGAGATCTGCCAGTAGACTGACGGAGACGGAAACCCTACAGGAAGCCATTAACGACTTCAAACGTATGAAGTTACCAGAAGAGGGAGGCGACCTCTCGTTTGCTGAGGATCAACTTGAGATCATGACATGTGCAAAAGAAGGTAAGGCTAAATAAAAAGAAATATTCATAGTACTTCTGGTAAAAAGACCCATTAGACTCAATTTTCTTCATAAACGTAGATAGATTCGTATATATTGAAACACATGGACACGGATTATAAAACAGTGCTATTTAAGCGGCATATCAATATATCTAAGCTCATATTAAGTGGGTCCCACTCTGTAACTAGGATAATGAGGACTTAGGACATCAAGCCTTCCAGTTTTCATACACCATGCACTTGCGGTTGTATAGTATACATGAAATAAACCAGTATGCTTATATTCCTTTTAAGTATAACAGAAGAGGAGAAAATGTAGCGGCCAGACCGGGATTCGAACCCGGGACACTCTGAACACTAGCCGAGTGCTCTACCGACTAAGCTACCTGGTCACCGATGATCGACCAAGTCCAATCCCGCTACACTCCTACCTCTTTTCTCGAAGTCTTCGCCCTCGAAGACATACGAGACCCTTCCAAACACCACCACTGTGGGTTATTTAGTTGGGCGTCAATTATGTAACAGGAGAGGAGAAAATGTAGCGGCCAGACCGGTATTCGAATCCGGGACCCTCCGAACACTAGCCGAGTGCTCTACTGACTGAGCTACCTGGTCAATCCCGATACACAAGTAATAAAAATAGCTTTACTGAAAAAAAATGAATATATTTGTAGATGCCTTTACTTTGTTGACTATCACGAATGAAATGTATACTTTGAAGTAGACTGGTTCTATAAATCAACATAAAACAAACTTTTTTTTTATCACAGCATACAAACGCCATCGGTCTTGGCGATCTAGAACGATGGACGTATTCAAACATTACTGGAAAGTAATGAAAGACAAATCAGCACGTGTGGACGAGACTCTGAATGACGACATCGATCACGAGATACAACGACTACGTCACATCAACACTATGTGTAGGAAAATGGCGAAGGCAGCAAAAAACATCGGACGCAATTGGGAAGCTCTGATTGAAAGCGAGCAAAGCTTCAACGAGATCCTGAACGAACAGCCGGAAGTAAACAAAAGCCTTGGAGAGGATCTTGGAAACACAACTTTACTACAACACGAAATGATTGGTGTTGAAACTGAAATGAAAAGTACGTGCTTTAATTTGATTTTCTTTTATGTAAACGTTCATACACCATTTTTTTCATTCATATATACATATAGTTTGATTTGCCTTCCGAACGATCATTGAAAGCAATTTGACTACAATTCTTACTCTACTGAGTTTTAAATTATATCATAATTCCCTTGCAAAACGTATTTGATAACATGTTAAAGTTTTATGTATGTAGTCTCTCTTACACGTATTTACTATTTTTGTTCTTTCTGAAAAGGTGCTTTTGACGATCTCGCAGGATCGCTGGACCAAATGTGTGCCTCTATGATAGGTAAAGCGGAAATATCAGCGAGGGAACTAGAGGCAGCAAGGTATCAAAAATATTTCATTTTTCTCCTGGTAGCTCTCTCAAAAAGCTACAATTGTGTTATTCCAAGTGAAAATGATTACATGCATGATGAATTAACTCGGGAAATCGTTATAGTCAGGAAAGTAAAACTTTTATTATGTTTTCTTCTTTCTGTACATTTCTTGTGAACGTTAATAAAAAGGGCAAATGACATTCTGTCACTTTTTATAGTCTAAACAATTCTCACTTGCATGAATGAACAAAAGTAAATAACTTGTAGGATGGACATGGAACGAGAAACGTTACTGATGGCGCGATCTGAGCGTGAAAGAGCAAGATCTCGTTCACCTGGAAGGAATTCGAGATCGACCTCAATTTCGCCATCACGTGCCGGAAGTACCAGACCACGTGCCAAGGAACTTGCCATTAAAGCATCATTCTATGCCCTGCGAACCAACATTCTTGGGGAAATCCGCAAAGGAAACGAAGCCGTGGTAAGTAAATATGAACTATTACGCATTTGCATATCACAAAGTTGTCTGCCCTTACGTGTAATAACATCATTTGTTTGCGAACGAAAGCCGTACTTTTCGGAGAAAAAAGACGTGACTTTTGCTCACAAAATAAATGACATAACAAACGATATCTACCCGTGAGGGAGCTAACTCTTTAATATGCGAAGACGGAATAAGCTACGTTAAGAACATCTTCGAAAACACCATTTCAAAAACGTCAAAGTAAAAAATACGATAACCGAATATGTCTTAATTACCACAACACTACAAATGCAGATCTGTAAATTAAGATTGTCTTGTAAATTATGATAGAAAATAGTTTTTACTATTTCACTAATTTTATCTGAAAATTAAAAGCAATAAATGTGTACTTGATATTTTGGAAGATCTATATTATTATCATGAACACCTTTTTTCTCAGTAACTCTTGATAACGTGCATATCAACAATTCCAAGAAAAAGTCAATTCGAGGACATTTCCAAGAACTGTTCAGTCGATGATAAAACATAAAGAAGCAATTAAGGCTTAGTGATGTTTAATGTTAAAACTCTGCATTACGCTGTATGCCCAGGGCAAACTGTAAATGAGTAATAATAGAAATAGGTCGATGTTATTTTTCAATTTCAACAAAATTTTATTTCAATTACTTTAGTAAAGTAAAATGCAAACGTATTAAACAAAAAGTAACGCGTACGTAAGTTTTCTCCCTAAATTTTAAATAGAATTAGTAATAAAATGGCTTCTTGGAGCTCCCGTTGAATTTTCTGATTATGACGAATGTCCTATTATTTCAGGAGGAAGAGATTCGCCAGAAGCTTGCTGAACTACAGAGACACATGGCGGAGTTTCAAGGAGGCAACAATTCATCCCGGAATGACTCCCTTAACGAGATGTTCTCTTCGTGGTCCGCAAAGTTAGAGTAGACTAATCAATCTATATATCATCAAGTGTGAGAGATCGTCTTATCGGTGCAACAAGTGAACTTGGAGAACAAAATGACAAACTATATTATATTTACAGTGCAAAATCCGTCCATAAATAACAGTTTAATTTTCTTTGGGGTGACATAGCAGAATATTCTTATAAATAATTGTGTAAAGTAACACCGTCGTTTCAAAATCACTACTACTAGTACTACAACAAACTTGCGTGTTAGTCCGAATTATTCTACATTCGGTGGTTTGTTTCTATGATCCTTGAGTCGACGAATGGGTCCTCGTATGAAAATATAATAGAATGGCAGAATAATCCAAACTAACCTTGCAAATTTGTCATATATGTAAACAAAAAGGAAACAGAAAACAATTGTTTTGTTTGTAAAAAACCTAGAAATCGATAACAGGTGTTTTGTAATAAACAACTAGAAATCGATAACAGGTGTTTTGTAATAAACAACTAAAAATCGATAACAGGTGTCTTGTAATAAACAACTAGAAATCGATAACAGGTGTTTTAACAGGTGTTTTGTAATAAACAACTAGAAATCGATAACAGATGTTTTATAATAAACAACTAGAAATCGACATTAGGTGTTTTGTAATTAACAACTAGAAATCGATAACAGTTGTTTTGTAATAAACAACTAGAAATCGAAAACAGGTGTTTTGTAATAAACAACTAGAAATCGATAATAAGTGTGTTATTTGTATTTAAAATTTCTCGTCACGCTTGATTTAATTGTATAGTCGGATTCATTATTAATATACATCATCGGTGCAGCTATAAGTCAACGTTTAATTAGATCTCATAATACTAAACTTTTTGTTTTAGATGTCATATTGCTCATAATGATAATTAATATAATTATGGAAGATTGTGTTTAACACTAAGGTATACTTCTAAATTAAGATAATTAAATACGCATTTCATGGAAAACTTTATCTCATTATTCCCTGTCATAAAACCCTTGAATAGATAGTGATTTATTTGTTAAAATAAATCCTCAGTTAAATATATTTATGCTCAGATGCAAACCATTAGATATGCGAAGTGCTATTTTTTATATTTAATAGTAATATATTACTTAGTCCATTCATTACAATTGTTGTTTTTCAGGGTGTCATTTATACAATACTATTTCTTGGAATTTGCATAAACTGTGAATATACCAGTAATAGCGAGATACGTATACTTTTTATATGTATTTTCCTTTTCTTTTTTAGAAACACACATTTACTAAAACGTTAACTTCTTTTGGACTCATTTTATGCATGTGTTATACTGCGAAATTATTTTGGCGGTTTTTGTTTGCATATAATCTCCAATATCTCCAGGAAATATTTTACAGTGCTGTGATAGACGTAGATCCACAATTAATGACGTCGTTTGTGTGTCGATGACGTAGTTTGTGTGTCGACACTAACCGATATTATTGTCTGTGATAATGTGTTAACTTTACACACAGTTGTTGTTGTTTATCGTTTTGTTTTTATTGTTGAAGAATGGTTTAGTGACTTTGTTATATTCACATAAATCAGTTTATTATAGCGTGATTTTGATAAGGAAAATGTAATGTGATAATAAAGTGTATCCACTATTTATACTGCGTAAATTAATGTAGTTCCATGCTAATATTTATGGCTAGTGAGCGACCTTGTCTCGCTTTTGTTCTTCTTCTCTTCAACACATTCATGCATTGTTGTTTACTGTGAGTAGTAAGCGGAAGTATAGTGGCGACATCTTTAAAAGGACATTAACTAAGAATTTAAACATTATTGAAATATGTTGTAGTTTAAACAACAAAATATGGGTTGATGTTAATGCTTAACAAGATATGATGTATATAGAACAAGGCAACTGGCTAATACAGTGTCACTACGATATGGTAGCATCGGGTGTGCTCAATATCAGTGATGAGGCCCTACTTAGCAGCCAATACTTACCTCAATCACAACGAGACACATTATTATTCATAATTTTAAAAGAACTCAATATAAAGGTATAGACGTTATCCCACCTCGGCCACTTCGATATATCAGAATTAGCTCATCCATCTTGTTATGTCAGTACTAATGATTGAAAAGATGGGAAGTAACGTTGATAAATGCTATCGACAATTCGATATCGATTTGAAATGCGAATCATTAAAAAGGTTACATGAGAATAGACCCAGTTTAAGCAGAAGGGAAAGCGTTATCTGTTTAGTCATATTCACCCGCAATACAGATCTAGGTCACGGCGAAGCCTGTAATACAGATATAGGTCATGGCGACACCCGCCATACAGATATAGGTCACGGCGACACCTGCGATACATATATAGGTGAACTCTATTCTCGATACACCGGGGGTTGATATTACTGCTATTGTATCAATCTCTGCACCATGTCGTATGAGGAGGAGAAACACAAAGCGCGGGCATACAAGATCACAGACGAGCAAGGATACAAACTAAGGGTACATATAACGACAGTGATAGTAGCCTCTAGAGTATAGCGGACGGGTCAAATTGGGATCAAGACACGTCTTAATGAGAAATGGGTAACGACTACGAAGCAGAAGAGATGATGTGGAACTCATATATAAAGTCATTTATGCTTGCTCCACATAAGACTCAAAGACAATATGAATTGAAATGGCCATCTTATAAAGATGACAATTTATTATAAAGAACCATATTATTATATTCTTCAAAATTTATCATGTGGAAATACAACTTTTGCACAATATATCACAACAGTTTACATCCTGTGGTGGGGATTCCACAGAATTACGCCGCCAATATGCATATAGAAATTAAAATAACAAAATTCTACAGAATAAAACACTCTGGTAAATACATCAAGATATACTTATTATGCCATAAACAAAAAGATAGCAAAAATTGGGTGGATTGAGGGTGGGCTTAAAATTGTCTATGAAAACACCCCCTGCTCTAGATGGAGTGTATATTTAGTATCAGAAGGATCATCCAAAATTTGGGACAGTTCCACGAACTCCCCATTCCAAATTTTCTGTCGCAATTTTGGCGAGACTTTTTGATAAAGAGGTCGACAGGACAGTTGTGGTGGTTTGACTGGTGGATATGTCTCAGATCTAGATAAATTTATTGCATCAGAATGTGTATGTATTAAATTCAAGGCACCTGTCTCCCTAATCATGACACTGTCTCTGTTTGTCTGAAGTGGTTCTGTTTCCTGAGCTTCAAAACCTGCAGCAGCAGTTGAGGAAGGAATGACAGGTATAGAGCTAGCTGTACTGTCAGAGTCGGCAGGTGCAGTTTTTAGTCTTAGTTCCTGTAAGACAGCAGCAGTAACATCCTTTGTAATTTGCTGGGTCACAGCAGCCAGATTGGATGTAGGGATTTCTTCAACTGATACAGCTGCAGCTGGTGCTTTCCTCTTTCTGGGTATTCTTTTAGAGGCCATGTTTGCTGACTGAAATTAAATGTAAATTAACTTATAAACCAAGTTGTTCTATAGTAATACAATGAGAAAAGAGGTACCTCAACATGAATATATATCTGGCATAAAATTCAACAGTTGAACTACCAACAAATCTGTCTTGATGACATAAGTATCCTTTGGAAACATTTTTTTAAACAAAATATAACAAACATAGACATGAAACTTGTGAATATAACAGGGTTATATATATCATTATGTAGTCTAAGGGAGACAACCATAAGAAATGAAGTAGACTAATATAAGGGAGGCAACCACGATAAATGAAACAAGCTAAGGGAGACAACTGTAATAATTGAAACAAGCTAGGGGAGACAACCAGACACTCCACATATTATGTGAAGTTTTTTTTTTGTTTTTTGTTTTTTTTTTGTTATCATAATAGGACTGAAGCCCATATAAACAGATTATTCCAATCGACTGATTAATAATTAAGCAACACTGAAATCAAACACACATATAAAGGTTATTAGAGCTAAATGTTTGAAAATCAGATGGGGCTAAAACCCTATACATAGGTTCCCCTAACAGCTTACAACTGAATTTCGATATCACATGGGGCTAAAAACCTATACATAGTACATAGGTTCCCCTAACAGCTTACAGCTGAATTTTAATATCACATGGGGCTAAAAACCTATACATAGGTTCCCCTAACAGCTTACAGCTGAATTTCAATATCACATATGCATGGGGCTAAAGACCTATACATATAGGTTCCCCTAACAGCTTATAGCTTAATTTTAATACCACATGTGGCTAAAAACCTATAAATAGGTTCCCCTAATAGCTTATAGCTTAATTTTAATATCACATGAAGCTAAAGCTTATAGCTGAATTTCAATATCATATGAGGCTAAAACCTATACATATGTTCCCCTAACAGCTTACAGCTGAATTTCAATATCACATGGGGCTAAAAACCTATACATAGGTTCCCCTAGCAGCTTACAGCTGAATTTTAATATCACATGGGGCTAAAAACCTATACATAGGTTCCCCTAACAGCTTACAGCTGAATTTCAATATCACATATGCATGGGGCTAAAAACCTATACATAGGTTCCCCTAACAGCTTACAGCTGAATTTTAATATCACACGGGGCTAAAATTCTACACAGGTTCCCCTAACAGCTTACAGCTGAATTTTAATATCACATGTGGCTAAAAACCTACATACAGAGGTTCCCCTATCAGCTTATAGCATTTTTTTTTTATATATATAAGAAAAAGCAAGGTTTGAATTATACATATGGGAAGAACTAAGAATTCACGTCAATTCAAAACAAACAAACCTAATGTCGAGTACTGGGCAAATGCGTGTTTGAGGGCAAGACGAACACTCCTGTAAAATTTCCTCGTGCCGTCGGTGTTAAGGTGACAATTGTCTGGTAAAAATAACTGTTTAGGACTATCATGCAACCGTCTGTGACCCCAAAACTCAAGACCTTCTTGCTGAGGAACCTGCACCCGTAAAAATGCATTGGCTTCCGTCCGTCGATAAGCGTACACACTCGGGGATATTCCCCGGGGCTTAGGTTGCTTAAAAATGTCGCACACAAAAACCAACACAACTCCAAATCGACTGTTACATTAACGAATAACAGAAAGGAGAAACCAGCAGCTAAATTCAAAACACAATTTAATTATATATACAATATTATACAGAGATGGTTTACGATATCTAAAGTAATTGGTGGTGGTACAAGACTAGTACGATGATTTAAAGTGTTACTTATCTGTATGCGAATGTCCTGGTATAATCCTTGATCCTTCCAGGTTTCAAATTAACAATAATCACAAATCCACAAGGAAATTGAATGTCCACCGATGATTTGTAAAGTTCCAGGCAATATGAAAAAAATCCACACAAAGTGTTGTAATAATCCACAGATAAAGTCACAATAGCTCTCCCAATAGAATCTTATATGGCGCTGTACAATTCTTGATATGTCTTATTACAGGTCTCATTACAGTTCTGATTAGCCTTGGACAGCTGGAGTATATATAGCTAAACCGTAATTCAAGAATATTGGAGAACCTTCTACTTCTAGAAATATCTAACTAAAAACAGTAAACAAGTAAACACACATAACTTTCTGGAAATAGATCATTCTAGATCTCTACTTAAAATCAACATGTTTACAAACATATTTGTTTATACATGATTAAATTCTAGAAAGTTCTATAACCTAAATCAATGATATGACCTTCATAGGATGTATTGATAAAAAAAGCTATAGGAGTTATCTCCCTTATCTCATAACTACATGTATTTAGTGTCATACATAACACACCCCTCCTTAAAGAAAAGAAAGTTTTCTTGAAAAGGAAACTTTCTTGACATATCAAGTAATATTTAAATCCTTGATAAAGCATCAGCTAGAATATTGTCTTTCCCTTTGATATGTTTGATGTCAAGATTGTACTCTTGCAAAGTCAAACTCCACCTGAGAATTCTTTGATTTTTGTTTTTCATTTTCCCAATGAATGTCAAAGGGTTGTGGTCGGTGAAGACCAACACAGGCACAACTGTAGTGCATAGATACACATCAAATTGGTTTAAGGCCAAAATCAATGCTAAACATTCTTTCTCAATGGTGGAATAATTTCTCTGGTGTTTGTCAAACTTTTTCGAGAAATAACAAATTGGATGGTCAATTTGTTCAGTACCTTCTTGCATCAAAACAGCACCAACACCTACATCGCTGGCGTCAACAAACAGTTTAAACTGTTTATTAAAATCTGGAGCAGTCAGAACTGGTGAGTTTGATAGTATGGCTTTCAATTTCTCAAAGGCAGACTTACATTCGTCTGACCAGACAAATTTGACATTTTTCTTTAACAAAGCAGTAAGTGGAGCTGCTATAACAGAGAAATTTTGACAAAATTTTCTGTAGTATCCAGCCATACCAAGAAACCTCATCAGCTCTCTCTTGCTCCCAGGAGCTGGAAAATCTATAATTGATTCTACTTTGGCCTGAACAGGTTTAACCTGCCCCTGTCCTACAACATGGCCTAAAAATTCAACAGTTGCATGACAAAATTCACATTTCAATAAGTTTACAGTCAATTTCATGGTAGTGAGTCTTTCAAAGAATTCACGAATCCCGCGTAGTTGGTCTTCCCACGTGTCGTGGTAGTTGATGACGTCATCAATGTATCCATCACAGCCTTCCAGGTCTGATATCACGCTGTTAAGAAGACGTTGAAATGTTGCCGGGGCATTCTTCATACCAAATGGCATAACTTTGTACTGGTACAAACCTTGCGAGGTTACAAATGCCGACACTTCTTTAGCTCTTTCTGTTAATGGCACCTGCCAATATCCTTTCAACAGGTCAAACTTGCTTACGTACTTGGCTTTGCCAACTTTGTCAATACATGAGTCAATCCTTGGAATTGGATAAGAGTCTGTTTTACTGACAGAGTTTACTTTTCTGAAGTCAGTACAGAACCGGTATGTCTTGTCTGGCTTTGGCACCAGAACACATGGAGAGCTCCATTCACTTTTGCTTGGTTCAATAATATCATTGTCCAACATGTATTGAATTTCTTTCTTTAAGTGTTCTTCTTTCAAAGGATTGACACGGTAAGGATGTTGCTTGACAGGTGGCGCATCGCCTACATCCACGTCGTGATAGATAGCATCTGTTTTGCCTGGTGTATCCGGAAACAAATGTTTATACTCAAGTATCAAATCTTTAAGTTCATTGCGTTCTTTTTCCGATAGATGACATAGTTTCTTGTCCAAGTTCGCGAGCACATCTGAATTCCGTAACTTAACACCACAGTCTAAACCTACATCTTGTACACCACCATCTAAGTCTAATTTACAAATATCAGCTGTACTTTCACTTTGTGATGGTACAGAGGCCAAAGTAGCAATAGGTTGAGAGGTCTTGCTCTCTTCTCTATCTACATATTTCTTAAGCATATTAACATGACATAATTGAGTTTTCTTGCGCCTCCCTGGAGTTTGTACAATGTAGTTAACATCATCGACCTTTTTCTCAACAACATAAGGTCCAAAATATCTAGCTTGCAAAGGCTGACCCGGTATTGGTAATAGAGCCAAAATTTTGTCACCTGGATCAAAACTTCTTGCACGGGCATCTTTATCATACCATGTTTTCATTTTGGTTTGAGTAACGGCCAAATTTTCTTTTGCCAGTTCACATGCCCTTGTCAACCTTTGCTTAAAGTTAGACACATACTCTAAGAGATTCACTTTAGAATCTTCGTCCAAAATTTTGTCTTTCAAAATTTTCAAAGGACCACGTACAGTATGTCCAAACACAAGTTCAAAGGGACTGAAGCCAAGAGATTCTTGTACAGATTCTCTAACGCCAAACAACAACATGTGTATACCTTCGTCCCAATCTCTTTTGTTTTCAAAACAATAAGATCTCATTATATTCTTCAATGTCTGATGAAAACGTTCTAAAGCACCCTGAGACTCTGGATGATAAGCACTAGACTTATACTGCTTGATCTGGAGCTGGTACATGACTTGTTGAAAAATACCAGACATGAAATTCGAACCTTGGTCCGATTGGACAGCTTTTGGAAGACCAACCAATGTAAAGAATTTAACCAAAGCCTTGACTATGTTAGGGGCTTTAATATTCCTGAGTGGAATGGCTTCAGGAAAGCGTGTGGAAGCACACATAATAGTTAAAAGATACTCATTCCCAGACTTAGTTTTGGGTAGAGGACCTACACAGTCTATAATGACTCTACTAAATGGTTCCTCAAATGCTGGAATGGGGTGCAAAGGTGCAACAGGGATTTTCTGATTAGGTTTCCCTACCACCTGACAAGTATGACAAGACCTACAAAAATCAGCCACATCCCGTTTCAACTTGGGCCAAAAGAAGTGATCTAAGATCCTGTTATAAGTCTTGGTCACACCTAGATGCCCTGCCATAGGTACGTCATGAGACAAACTTAGAATATCTTGCCTATACCTCGGTGGGACAACTATTTGATTGACAACCTTCCAGTCTTCCTCGGGAGACACATCAGGGGGGCGCCACTTGCGCATCAACACACCTGACCTACGGAAGTAACAAACCGGGACTTTCTCAGCCTCTTCCTCACTCAAAGCCCGATCACACAGTAAGGAGATTTCAGGATCTTTTTCCTGTTCTACTATAAGCTCCTCTCTAGACAAAGATGATTTGCTCATCATGTCAGACAAAGAAGTACCCTTGTTAGGAACAACTCTATCACTATCAAAGTCTACAGGATTGCTCAAAAGATCACACTTGCTCCCGACATCCTCTATATCATGAGCCAAGAAAGTGTCACCTAACCCTGGACTATAATGATCCTCAACTACTGCAACATCAGAAACCTTCTTACTCATTGAACGAGTTACAGCACAAGAAGGGAAAATACCAGGAAATTCCTGTTGAATAGACTCAGCATCATCTGTTTTATCTGGAATACTGGACACTAAGGGATCTACCCTAACTTTCTCTCCAGCCAAGTCATTGCCTAAAATGAGCGACACGCCCTCTATGGGAAGTTCCGGTCTAACACCAATGGTGACAGGCCCAGTAACCAAGTCTGACTTTAAATAAACAGAATGGAGAGGCACATTAACAAAACCTAACTCTACACCTTGAAGCAAAACACTACTACTACCACATGAGGTCTCCTCAGACAAAGGCACTACGCCATCTAATATCAAAGAATGAGAAGCCCCAGTATCTCGCAAAATCTTCACAGGTTTCAAGTTGGTAATATCACTAGTAAGTGAAACAAAACCTTCAGAAATGAAGGGAGAGTACTTCTCCAAGACACTATCAGACTCTGAGCTCTTAATCTCAACAGACACTTTAGAATCTTCCACAATATCACTAAGTTTCTGACTAGGCTTTGACATAGCTAACACAGAAGGAACTGACTGTTTACGCCTTTGCTCCTTACGCTGGAGAGAATAACATTCAGACATAGTATGCCCTACTTTCTTGCAGTAATTACAAACAGGACCAGAAGGAGACCCCACACCTACCCTATCATCTGTTTTAGAAGCAGACTTAGTTTTATCACCTAATTTAGGTTTGTCGTAGGAAGGGCCACTAAAGGTTGGGTTCCTAGGCTGACCAAATTTACTAGTACCTGTGGTACTGTTTTTGTCTTGAGAACTGTTTTTAACAAATGAGCCTTTGTGGGTGAGAGCGTAATCATCAGCCATTGTAGCTGCTTCACTAAGTGTTTCAACTTTTCTCTCATCTAAATGAGTTTTTATGTTTGTGTGGACACAACGTTTAAACTCCTCTATCAACAATAATTGCCTCAATTTACCGAAATCGTCATCAATTTCTTTAGAATCACACCACCTATTAAATAATTGTTCTTTTTCTCTGGCAAATTCTACATGAGTTTGTTCATCTCTCTTTCTCGAGTTTCGAAATTTCTGGCGGTAAGCCTCAGGAACTAACTCATAAGCTTTCAAAATAGCTTTCTTGACTACTTGGTAATTTGAAATCTCATCTACAGATAAAGAAGAATAAATGTCTCTAGCTTTACCAATCAAGACACTTTGAAGAAGCATTGTAAGCTTATCTTCAGGCCATTTCATACTATCAGCTATTTTCTCAAAATGCAGAAAATACTTGTCAACTTCTTTCTCTTGAAAAGGAGGAACTAACCTAATGTTTCTACTGACATCAAAACCTCTGTTTCCTTGTAAACCCCTAAAAGTTAGATTACTTGAACTGTCTTGAGAAGCTAGCTCTAATTCTTTCATTCTAAGTTCTGTTTCAGCTTGAATTTTCTGCTTCTCTAGCTCTAACATCTGATCTCTCTCAATCTCTTTTTCTTTTAATTCTCTTTCAATTTCTTTTTCTCTTAACTCTTTTTCTATTTCCATTTGTCTTAGTTTCATTTCATGTTCAAGTTCCATTTGTCTAATTTGAATTTCTGAGCTGACTGTTTCCTCTATACTATCTAATGCACTAGAGTCAAATTTGTCATTGTCAACAAAATATCTTATAATTACATTCCTAATTTCAGCTTTCCTCAAATTAGTTTTGATAGTAAGGCCTAAATGTTTACCCAATAACAGTAAATCCTTCTTACTAACTTGCAAAAGAACTTCCAGGGATGGCGCTTTAACAAACTGTTCTACCTGCATAGTAGTCATATTTATCTAGCTGTTGGTTTCAAATGTAAACTCAAAGTTTGTACACAAATTTTGAAAATTTCTTAATTAATTTTTCAAAGTTAGATTTCACAAATTGAATATCGATCCCGGACAAGAGCCCCCAATTCTGTTACATGAACGAATAACAGAAAGGAGAAACCAGCAGCTAAATTCAAAACACAATTTAATTATATATACAATATTATACAGAGATGGTTTACAATATCTAAAGTAATTGGTGGTGGTACAAGACTAGTACGATGATTTAAAGTGTTACTTATCTGTATGCGAATGTCCTGGTATAATCCTTGATCCTTCCAGGTTTCAAATTAACAATAATCACAAATCCACAAGGAAATTGAATGTCCACCGATGATTTGTAAAGTTCCAGGCAATATGAATAAATCCACACAAAGTGTTGCAATAATCCACAGATAAAGTCACAATAGCTCTCCCAATAGAATCTTATATGGCGCTGTACAATTCTTGATATGTCTTATTACAGGTCTCATTACAGTTCTGATTAGCCTTGGACAGCTGGAGTATATATAGCTAAACCGTAATTCAAGAATATTGGAGAACCTTCTACTTCTAGAAATATCTAACTAAAAACAGTAAACAAGTAAACACACATAACTTTCTGGAAATAGATCATTCTAGATCTCTACTTAAAATCAACATGTTTACAAACATATTTGTTTATACATGATTAAATTCTAGAAAGTTCTATAACCTAAATCAATGATATGACCTTCATAGGATGTATTGATAAAAAAAGCTATAGGAGTTATCTCCCTTATCTCATAACTACATGTATTTAGTGTCATACATAACATATAATTGAGTGTCTAAATCCTTCGTCGGTCTGCCTTATTCCGTGGGCCTGCCTTTCTCTCCTGCAAACATGCAATCGAGACATGGCCCTTTGGTCAATCATCTCTGGTTGATGGGAAGTAAACACTATGACTATCTCCTTTTTCTTGCATTCCCTGAATGCTACATCCCGCAACTTCTGAATCATTTGTGGATGCATGCATCGGTCTGCCTCCTCTAGCAATAATGTCTGGTATTTCTTGTTCGTAAACATCAATGAAAACTGTTTTGCTTCGATTATGCCTTCTGGTACTTTGAGTAATTCGATTGGTTTTCCTTTATGACTAACAGTTATTTCATACTTTTCTTCCGTTTCTGCCGTTTTTTTCTTTTTGAATTCATATTCCAATGGATAGATTATTGTTCTGGAATACTTTGTTTTCTTCTGTTTCTTCTTCTGTGCT
The DNA here is from genome assembly GCF_041381155.1 of Argopecten irradians. Classification (NCBI taxonomy): domain Eukaryota; kingdom Metazoa; phylum Mollusca; class Bivalvia; order Pectinida; family Pectinidae; genus Argopecten; species Argopecten irradians. The sequence goes on from NC_091140.1 coordinate 46,722,296, forward strand.
ACGATCTTGCGATTCCAAAAGGGTTTGAAGTATTTCAGCCCTTTTTGATGCCGTCTTGTAATGTTCATTGGCTTTACCCATATTCTGAGATTGGCTCCACTGTATAGCTCCAGGTGAACGTAAAGGAAACGTAAGTACAACGGTTTTATCTAGAGTCTGAAGTATACAATCACACGTCGTAGTACCTAGTATTCTATTGATCTCGCTTTTGAGATCTTGACATTTTTGGACCTTTTCAGGATCTTTTTTTTTCGTGATAAGGTCTTCCAATGAATTCAACAACTTCTCTAAATCATCTCTATCCTTCCTATCTTCAACTGTAGATGATAGTTTATTTTCTTTTCGTTGAACAACTAAGCTTTGGATCTTTTCAAGGATTCCATCTTTGGTTGTTGAAACGTCATAGGTTGTGTCGACTTTATCATTGGTTGTTGAAACGTCATCGGTTGTGTCGCCTTTATCTGTGGTTGTCAAACGGTCATACAACCACTTCACTAGATCTATATCCTCAATATCTTCACTTTTAGATGACAGTTCTGTCAAAAGGCCATGCAACCACTTCACTAGATCCTTATCCTCAACATCTTCAACTGTAGGTGACAGTTTTACTTTTCGTTGATAAACTAAGCTTAGGATCTTTTGAAGGGTTCTATCGGTTTGGCCGACTTTATCTTTGTCTGTCAAACGGTCATACAACCACTTCACTAGATCTATATCCTCAATATCTTCACTTTTAGATGACAGTTTTTCTTTTCGTCGTTCAACTAAGCTTTGGCCATCGGTTGTGTCGACTTTATCATTGGTTGTTGAAACGTCATCAGTTGTGTCGCCTCTATCTGTGGTTGTCAAAAGGCCATGCAACCACTTCTCTAGATCCTTATCCTCAACATCTTCAACTGTAGATGACAGTTTTACTTTTCGTTGATAAACTAAGCTTAGGATCTTTTGAAGGATTCTATCGGTTTGGTCGAATTTATCTTTTTGTCTGTCAAACGGTCATACAACCACTTCACTAGATCTATATCCTCAATATCTTCACTTTTAGATGACAGTTTTTCTTTTCGTTGTTCAACGCTTTGGCCATCGGTTGTGCCGACTTTATCTTTGTCTGTCAAAAGGCCATGCAACCCCTTCACTGAAGTGCTATCATCAATATCTTCACCTTTAGATGACAGTTTTCGTTGATCAACTGAGCTTTTGATCTCTTGATTGGTTCCACCGGCTGTGTCGACTTTATCTTGGACATCTTTCAAAAGTTCTTCCAACAACTGCGCAAGATCTATATCCTTAATATCTTCATCTGTAGCTGATGCTTTATTTTCTTTCAGTTGATCTTTTATTCTTTTGATCTCTTGAAGGGTTGTGTCTGTGCGATCGTCTGTATCGTTGGTGAGTTTATCCAATAATTCTAACAACTGCTTTAAATATCTATCCGTACAAAAATCAAGGTAACATGTTGTTTTATCATTTTTGTCTACAACGCACCACAAGTTTATAAGTGTTATTAGTTGGACGCCTTACAAACAAAGAATAAAGCTTACATCCAGCAGGGACCAATTCTGATAAATCTGATTGTTCGCTGGTTTCAAAGTAAGAAAGAACGAAAGCAACTTTCTCCTCGTCATTTATTCCCGAGTCTGTGACATTTACATTGCTTGATAAGCACCGTCTGATCAGTTCGAAAACGGCAGTCTTTCCAGTTCCATTCGCCCCAATAAGGAAATTGGGACCTTTTTTAAATGTCAAAGATTGGTAATCCTCAAAGCATAAGAAATTCTTGAAAGCTACTCTTCGAAGCATATTGATTCTGAAAAGAAAACATATATTTAAAATACAATTGAGGACATTTTAAAAACACATTTCAGATAGCTTTAATTCGTGTTAATCTGATGATATACATGTGGTGCCATCAACAGTTGTTACACACAACTCATTGTATACATGGAAGGCCGTCATTAAAACACCGATACATTATTGTTGTAGTGGGATAGAAATAGATGTTACACAACGAGTGGCTGTTGGATATGGAATTTATTTCACACGAGGGAGTTATTTATTAAAAGTTACAAATTGGTAATCAACAGCTGCATCGTTTATTTGATACTCTGAGAGTTGAATAACACTGACTATTGTGGTAGAACAACCAATAAACCATAATGTCATGTATCTGCCATAGATTTAATTTAAACTTAATTTTTCGCTGTCCAGACAGGCTCATTACGCAGAATCGAAATTGTTTTGGTTTAACCATTTTTTTTAAACGAAGACGACTGTAAACACGTAGCAAAAATTATCAGCGAAATTAGGAAGAAAATACAATCTTGCTCCGATTTATTGAACGAATTGCAGACATAACTAAAAGACAAACATTTTGACTTTGTCAGTTTTTTTTTTCTTAAGTTTATTTCGAGATATCGGGACCTGGCTCTGATATCTCGGAACAATAATACAATAATTTTTCCTCTTATGTAACTTATATCAAAGCGTTTGACTTAAGTCAGTTTTTGACTTAAGTTTGTTTCGATAAATCGGGGTCAGGTGCCCCTGAAACGAAAGCTAAACAGAGACATGCTTTGTTCATACAAGTACATAGTATGCAGGTATAGGAGGAAAACAGATATATCTTATTCCTATAAACATATTAATATTACGTCTGCAAAAAATATTATTTTCCCATAACTCGAAGACTTGACAAAAACATCATTTGTGTCTACGGTACATGTATATCCTAATAAAAACGGATGTGCTCGCATCGCTCTTACTTGAGAAGTGTGCATTGTATGGTCTCGTGCAGAAATTTAGGTTTGTTCAATACCATTATGTTTTCGTAATATTTCTAATCATATCAAATTACCAAATTTTGCCAAATGATAGAGTTGATAACCTTATGGCGACATTACTTATTTTAAAATGCAGGAGTTAATCAGGTTTGTAGTGACGATGGGGGAATACAAGTGGATTCCGTTAATGTTGCATTGGTGATGCCACAGTCCATACGTGGGTACAATCACACATGAGGACCGCTTTGTATAACCTTTGACCCCAATTATGTTTGTCAGCTGATATATGTTGACAGATGACGCTAATGCATTCTCATCTTGTTTTCGTTATTTTTTTATTGAGTCTTTATAAACATTACTTAAACTTCTACTTAAAATCTTCAAATTCTTTATAAACTAGTACATGTATATAACCATAGATTGTCACAGTAAGAGAGTTAACCATAAAAGGTAAGCACTTGGTTATAAGAAAGTATTCAGCAAACAAATATTAAAAAAATAGACCATGACAATGTATTCTATACAGGTAAGAGGCTAGCAGAAATATTGTAGCTCAAACGAATCTTAGACAGATAATGGTGTCGTCTTTAGGTATAGTAGGCCGGATACGTATATTTGTTCAAGTGAGAGCGAAGCGAGTACACGTACTCGTTTTCGAGTTATCTGAGGAGTATTCACTACATGTTCACTGTACCCAACCGGATGTGGGTAACGCATACGTAAATGACTATGAATAAGCGAAACAAGCCAACACAAAAAGGACATTTAGTGGATAACTGTAATTCAAATGTGCGTAACTGAGTTATAATTTTAGGTGAATGGTGGGTATCTGACGAACATGGAGCGTGACTGACGAATTAGGCTTGGATCGACCAATATATGAAAGTAATTTTTTTAATTATTTATGCATTAGGGCCTATGGGTGAAAAGACCTATTGTTTTTGTTCTGTTTTTTATTATTATCATTCTGCACAGAAACTTGTATATAAAGAATCTCCGAAATTAGAAGAGATGTGCCAATGAACATGTCACCATATTGTAGGGCCTGAGTTTAAGGTGTGACAGGAACATTTTTATGTTGCTCGAACATTCAATATAGTCTAATGACCTTACTTCCTGGTTTTAAACTGATATCAATATCTCGTTGACGACTTGACGCATTTATTTCTGTTTTGGATATGTTAACTAACGTACCACTTTTCTGTAAAACGTCAACTTCCGGTTGAAATTAGGGTCAAAGTTTAAAAGTGCATTTTTCCGAAATAATCATTAAAATATCTAATCTTCTCAAGTTCTAGAAGACCCAGAGACCTAATATTAGGTCTGTAGCATGCTGACACATAAATGCTTATTAAGTTTGATGATATGATTGACCGTGACCTTCATTCAAGGTCATATGGTCCTAAATTCCTAAAATTTTTAAATGACTACTGACGTCCTTCTTGAGTCCTGAAATTGGACCTGTAACATGTTGCGATTAAGTGCTAACAAGTATGTTAATATGAATGACCTTAAAAGAAATTCCTTCATGGTGAAAAACCCGTCAAAATGTCCAGAGAAAATTTCGAGTTTTTCTTTGTTTTCATGCTACATCCTCATTTCTGATTGGTCGATTCTTTTCATACCTATAGAAAAGTTGAAAGTTTGGGATTGTTCTTAGTTTTTGAAGTGTCACAAGGATTTTAAATTATTTATGTAAAACATTTATCTATTTCTTATCTGTTCCGCTTTAATAAAAATAATTATGGTGTAATTTAAAACAAAAAGAAAGTATATGATATATGGTCATATTTGCATGGCTATTTTCTTTTTTTAAAGAGAGTTACAGTTCAGCGCCAGGCACAAAATTTAGTTATTTTATCTTATAAACAGATGTAATTGACAGCAAGGTCAGCATTGCCCGACAAACATGTTAACTGAGGCATGCGAAATCTGACCTAAATCAGCGGTCACCATGTTTGTAGAGCTTAACTACAGTTACCCACATCCGGTTTGGTACAGTGATGTTGATACTTCGGTCTTTTGTAGCCTTTACAAATGCATGCTCACAGTAGTTGAACTCCACCAATATTTTCGCAAATTGTTTGAATAATTAACTCGTATATCACCTTTCACTCAAAAATTACGCATTTTCCCTCTAAAGTACTTGACTGAGAAAGCATAAACATACACACAGAGATTGGCAACGCCTTCTTTGTCTTTGTTGACAGGCAGTGTATTCTTTTAAACATGATATTTTTGCATCAACACAAAGTTTAAACATTATATCATGGTTTGATGTGATCAGTTTTTGCGATTGATGTTATTTTATATGATTTTTTAAAGCATTAACATAAGCAATTTTACCTCGTTTTTCGAAAATCAGACATTCAAAACCGGAAGTGGTTTTAAAAGTTGTTTTATAACCAAAGTTATTCTGGTGTATTTAACTATTTAAGAGTTTATCTAAAAAACCCTATATATATATATATAGAGGTATATCTGTTGATCTTAAAAATGGTTGAGTTGCCAATCTCTATGTATATTTACGTTATATGTGTTTCTGGAGAATGCATTCAAATTTTAGAAAACAGAATAAACACCGATTATAAAAACACCCCTGGACACGCTTCTGCATGGTTTGTAGCGACAAAACTGTATGTAAATAGAAATTTTGGTTTTATATGACTGTATGCTTTGTTGGATTTGTATTTTTGTCTTTTAGTGATTTAAGACCCCTTTTCGCACAGATGGATAACTTGGATAATGCACTCAAAGACCAGAGAGTGGCGAATAATTTGATGACATCTTTAACCACTACATACAAGAGCACTGTTCTGAAAAATATATTTTGTAAAAACATCTTTAGAAAGAGCAATGAAAAAATAAAGAATTATATTCTAGAGGAAATATAAGTCTCCGGGGAAAGCATAAATGTCTCTTTTGATGAAAACTGTTGAGTTTATGTACAAAGACTTGGTTCGGCATCCCTTATGACCCCAATGTGTTAATACTGAAACCAGACAATATGTATGTTAACCAATCAGATGCAAAAGAACTTAAAAAGGAATCCCCAGCACGACAATCTCAATTGACTTGGATTAAATCTATCATTAGAATAGTGTAATGGATAAAGCGATCGATCTGTGATCCCATAATGACAGGGTGCTCGATGCGGTGTGTTTCATTGTTTTTAATTTTGGCATTGGAACATATATATCTAAAATATATTTAGATAGCATACTACACGTATTAATATACTTATAAGAACAAAAAAGTTGCAAAATACATTGTATTTCACAAGACAAGTAATACACATTCCACTATCATAATCATAAAACTTCTACAATTTCTGTTATTAGGGAACCCAATAATGACAGTGATACCGAATGTCGGCATGTGCACTTTAGCTATAAACAAACCAGTTATAATAGAAATTGGATTAATTGGTTTTACTGTGATATGCCAGAAAAGCCGACTCTAGTGTAATGTATGTGAAATGTTAAAACTCGCTTATCGGATATCTTGTATGTCGAACCCTGGCCCTTGTCAGTGTAGAAAAGATTTTTTATCTGAATTACTCAAATCATTCTAACAGTAGTGTGTTTACCTTATTAGATGCATGTGGTTTAGTCAACTCCTCCGTGGCTATGTATTGCATTTGTTTAACGTGCGTGACTTTGGCTCGGGTATGGGTACTTCATACATGTTGTACCTGCTTAATCGTATTGATCAACAAAATACTTAACAATGATGTGAAATTTGTCAATATTTCTTGTTATATGTTTCATTAGGAATGTAAAACAAAATATTTATGACATATTTGCCTCGTGGTTATGTAACAGAATTATCCTCACTGAATTGTCCCTTTAATAACCACCCTCAATGAAATACAACACATCAAAATCGTCTTGTTGTCGATTTCTAACAGATTCCGTCGCAAAAGTATGCCGACAAGACCCAAACGTCCACACATCATTTTGTAACCATATGGCCTTTGAATAATGAGATTTTGGACCAGTATTACTAGTAATTTGGGAAATCGTCAGAATTTAATGTTGTATTTTTCCAGTTGTGTATAAATGTTGACAATGAATGATACGTTAAATTAAAGATCAACATTTCCGAAATACGGTTGTGTATAATCGCTTAAAGTGAAGTGGGGTGCCGTAGGGTACGTGATCGAGTTGCCAGCCTTGATTTTATAGAATACTACTAAGACATCTATAATGCAATCTTTATTAAAACAAAAGATTTAGAGGTAAGTTATTAAAAGGTATATATTTAAAATTGATTTTCAATCTTGCCAGATTGGGGCAGTGAGCTTTGCTTTCTGTGTGCCGGAATTCTGGCAAGTTGGCGGGGCATGTGTCAATATGTAAATTCCCCTTTCCTTTTAAATTGGAACAGGTATCCCGGGTAGGTCTGCTTGGTTGTCCAAGGGACATAACTCAGAAGGTAAAGTGATAAGGGGAGGTATTGTGCTTGTTCTTTTGAAAATGAAACTATATCCCATTACTTTCTCGAATGCCCTTTATATTATCAACATAGACTTTCCCTGTTCACCTCCATTAGTAGTTATGCAAATCATAACCATATTGATACCAATATTCTTCTTCAAGGCTGTCCTGACTGTGACGAAACTATAAACAGACAATTACGTCATGATGTTCACCTATATATTGGGAAATCAAAACGTTTTAATCTCTATATGATTTAAATAAGCCATGACATAACCTTTTGAAATAAGCTTTTGAAATTTATTAAAAAAAAAAATAAAAAAATTCTCAAAAATTATGCAATGTCCACTATATATAATTTGAATAATATTGTATATATTCTACTCTAATTATCCTCTGACAAAGATATATATTTGGAGTATTTTGTTGAGCATGGTTGCTTTGGTACTGTTACTTTGCTTTGTTCTATATACAGCCTATACATAGTCTATTAAAGTATATAATACGTGCACGTTTTTATTATTTTCAAGTGAGATATGACAAGTGTATAAATATACACACATGGACTGTTGGTTATTGTCTGTCAATACTGAGTAATATTGGGTCTAATATAACATTTAAAATAATAGCTGTATTTATATTATGTGTGATATGTGAATGGAGTAACAAAAGAGTTAACTATAACTGTTGTAAAAATTTAATTTCAAAACTTAAATATTATATCTTTATAATTGATGTAAGTTAAAACTATTACTTTTGACACCAGAAGTATGGGGAGAATTTATAAAAGGCTTTGCCTGTTATTTAATCCACTTCACCTGAAACAATAAAATTTGTTGAAATGAAAATAAAGGCGAGGTATCGCTGCATGAGATGGATGATAGATCTAAGTTTAGGTGTTGGCTATGGGAGCCCATCACAATGTTTCATAGGCAACTGTAAAGGAGCACTCCAGGACGGTGTGCTTGCACAAGAGTGTTGTGATCGCCTAGTTTCCCGGAACCAGCCCTATTGTTGCTGTTTGTTGGTCATCATGCAGCTGGTGGGCACCATGCAGGTGAGCATTCGCAGGTTGCTGTTTGCTAGACTACTATACTGGTGGACATTCAGCTGGTTAAGTGTTTGTCTGTCACCATGCAAGTGGGGATTCATTTGGAAACAATCAGTCTCTTGTTGGGTTTTCGGGTGCTTATTGATTCATTGCTGCTTCCTTCTTTTACTGATTTTTTTTTTTTATGAGATAATGGTCCCTTTTTTTTAATTTACCTTTTTTGAAATTAGTGTCCCTCATAAGCTTTTTAGGCTGGATATTTTATTTTATATCTACATAATGTCATGTAAAGTATTATTGTGTTTAAAATGCATGGCACTATAATAAAATATATCTTAGTTACTTACTTACTTTAAGCCCTGAGACAACATAATTCACAGTTCTAATCTATTACGTTATGTGTTAGAAAATTCGAATATGTATACAGACTATGATTGAAATGATAAAAAATAACACTACATACACATCCTGTAATATCTTCAGACAAACACATTGTTTTTTCAAAGTAATTTATCCTGTCAAAATAAAATTGCTGAGTTAATTTGTGATCCCATTTGGTCTAGTCTTACTGCAAATTGTACTGAATATCTTCCCATAATGCATACAAGTTTGGCAGCAAGAATAGGACCAAAATCCGGGTCGAAAATTCACTCCGCAAGTTTACTTTTACAGGATAATTTACTTGAAAAAATAATGTGTTGACATATCTGTTGTCAATAATTTTTCAAAAACGTTATAAAAGGCTCTAGAAGTGTTCCCGTGTATACATACGTTTTGATGTTGTTTTGTTCAGTTTTATACAAGTGCATTACTAATAAAATTTGAATTTAAATTTGCATAGAGTCATTAAATGATTTTATAACATATAAGCAATGTTAATAACTTACACAATGTATCTAATATCATTTAAAAAGGTTCGAGAGGAGACACCATATATCCAATTCGTCAGTATACGGCAGTATAATCACTAGGAATCATACCGTTCAAATTCCGTCCATGACCATCTACAAAACCCATACAGTAGAGCCTTCGTCTACTAAAGACAATGATTGGTAAAACACTCCAGATAATGAGTTCAAACCAGATATTGACATGTTGTCTCTCCAAACAGAAATTGTTATTCACACTCACTATTGTACACAATAAAACACGAATTTATAAAAGTCCCTAGGATGGAAACACAACATTGAATAGTCCGTAACCCCCGCAACCCAGTTTGTTAATGATCGCTATTTCCGGAATTTTAATTCACTTTATTCCTTGGCCACTAATGTTATTAAGGTAGTTGTTAGTTTTATTGCATATTTACCTTCAAAATACGCTTAGTATTTCCAGTAACTCCCTTGACACCAGAATAGTTTGCCCGAAGCGTTTCCTAGGAAATACAAAAAAAAACATCGTTTAGTTATAGTCGCAATTTTCAAACAATCCGGTAGTTATGGTGGACAATTTGGAACTCATCGGGGAATCTCATACCGTACGTATAATGTACAGTTAATATATGACAAAAACCCGTTATATTCAGAATGACTGTTGTAAAACAGGTGTATGTAAATGGTATTGATATATAAATCCACAATGATAACACTGGTATATACCTACGCAGTATCAACAGAATGAATAATGAAAACATGGTTCTTCCTGTATACATTCCACTACAACCATAATAATGATTTACAACATATCAAACATTCAGCATTTCAGATAATGATAGTATACTGGTGATACTGGAAAAGTGAAAGGTATTTATTTTTGGATTTTTTTTTCTTCACTTTCTTTATTCCCCAGACATGTTTTATATAAGTTGAAGAATTACAACGTTGGGGCCTTAGGGTAATGCTTCCTATATAAATGAACATTTATTGGACTTCCGCTATTGTAATCAACATATCTCAATGTACATTTAATGGACTTTCGCCATAGTTATCAATATATCTCAATGTACATTTAATGGACTTTCGCCAAAGTTACCATCATATCTCAATGTATATTTAATGGACTTTCGACATAGTTATCAACATACCTCAATGTACGTTTAATGGACTTTTCGCCATAGTTATCAACATATCTCAATGAACATTCAATCGACATTTCGCCATAGTTATCAACATATCTCAATGTACATTTAATGGATTTTCGCCATAGTTATCAACATACCTCAATGTACGTTTTAATGGACTTTCGCCATAGTTATCAACATATCTCAATGTACATTTAGTTGACTTTCGCCATAGTTATCAAATATCTCAATGTACATTTAATGGACTTTCGCCATAGTAAGCAAAATTTCTCAATGTAACAACACGGTCGGAAAAACTCTATACGGATTAACGGGCTCCAAGACAACTCTGACAATCTCTATGGAGGAATGTTTGAAGAAAGTGGTTGAGCTCGTCAACACCAAGCTCAATGTGCCCCTCCAGCCCCACGACATAGACATAGCGCACAGACTGGGGAAATTCGATAATGCCAGGAAAAGAAGCATCATAGTGAAGTTCACTCACAGGCGCAAGAAACATGAAATAACCAGGTCCAGGCGGAAACTGAATAACTATTTTCGAAGACCTTACAAAAACTAATCAGCAGAGATTGAAAGACGCATTTAAGGTAGACTGTGTACAGAAATCATATAGTGTTGATGGCAAACTTTTCGTAATCCTAAAGAATGGAAAAAAGAGACGGCTGTTTCCTGACACAAAAACTAACTAATCAGATTCTGGAAAACGATGCGAACTTTAATTACAGGAGAATTTGATGGATATTGAGGTGACTGGTCGACCGTGACTTGGCTTTAAATGCCCCTGTTGACCATATATACATGTACGAGTTCGTTTCAAAAGTGGTATTCTATTCAATACGTTTCTAACAACGATTTCTATTTATTTAAGTTTTGGGTGTGTGTGAAAATGGAATAGTGAGTTGTTTTTTTCCCATTCTTCTTGGATGGATACCAAATTCTTTTTTTCGAAAGGTGAGTTTGTTTGTTGTAATTATTTTTACCTCTCTCTAATGACATTTACATACACAATTTGTACCTGTATGTACCTATGAGGTGCATTTTATATATAAGCTAACAGTAGTGTATTTTTTTTTAAATGATGCTCATATAACGTTTGTTTCTACAATAGTGATTTTATTTTCATATACTACAAATTTAGAGTACGTTTTATTTGCAAATTTTCAATGTTTTCCACCCTTCTTTCCCCTCCGTCTTCTGTTACTTGATTTATCATATTTTATTCGTCCTCTTCTATGCCTAGAAATGTTCTATGCCTACCCTTATAGCTATATCGCACGAACGGCAACTCTGCCTTACTTTAACGTCCTTCAATTTGAAAACATGGTTCTTCCTGTATACATACATTCCACTAACAACCATAAGGATGATTTACAACATATCAAACATTCAGCAGTTCCGATAATGATAGTATATGGTGATACTGGGAAAGTGAAAGGTATTTATTTTTGGATTTTTTTTTCTTCACTTTCTTTATTCCCCAGACATGTTTATATAAGTTGAAGGCTGACAAAGATCTGTTAAAAGAACAGAAGTTTTCTCATACCTTCGAGATAAAAAACATCACATATTCTGTCTACAGGACACACATTTCACGGATGATTTATCTGATATTATTAGAAACGAATGGGGTTTTGATTGTTTTTTCAGTTCTTTTTCTTCAAACTCACGGGGTACAGTAGAAGAAACTTCCGGTTCCGGTATCGGTAGCTACTCGACGATTAGAGGAGGAGAGAAAATCGTAAAATTTTAGAGGTTTGGGGTAAGAACCCTAAACTAAAAGATATATGCGTGTTTATAACAGTTAATAACGCCAGAGGATTAAATTTAAACAAAGTGACACACTCTGAAAGAGACCGAACAGGTCGGGCTGAAGATGTCAACAGCGGCAAGGACAAAGAAAGATGGCGGCGGCGTCCCTAGCGACAAGCCAATATCAACCAGAGGGAGGCGTGCGGACTCAAAATCGGGATCGAAAACGAACCTAATTGATGTATCTCCAAGTGGTAGTTTATTCCAAACAAAATTTAACGAGTTGGGCAGCGAGGAAGAGGATAACATTGGAGATGCAAAGATTGTAAGAAGATATTTTAGGACGAAAACGCCAAAATGTTAGAATGTGAAAGATGTAGGTCACATTTTTGTATAAAATGTCTCGGTAAAAGAGACGCAGAATATAAACTTCTTCAGGAATCAGATTATATGTGGTTCTGCATAAACTGCAGATTAATTGTACAGAAACGTATAGTCACGGACATGAAAATAGAAACAAGATGTAAGGAGATCATGGATCAGTTTGAAAGCCGGATATCAACACTAGAGGAATCAATGACAACAAAATGTGATGAGGCAGCAGTCCGCAGAATAATAAATGAAGAGAAATCTCGAAATCAAGACGAATGGAGTCAAGTCGTCAAAGCCTAGTCAAAAACACCAACACCTAAGCCTGAAATCACTAACGACATCATGTCGGAAATAAATGAAAGAAAATCTAGGGAGCGCAATATAGTCATATATGGAATTCCTGAGTGTGATTCCAGCTCAAAGGACCTAAGAATATCCCACGATACGGACAAAGTGAAATCAATCCTACACCAATGCGATGTCAGGAGCGAAAGTATAGAGGAGCTTGTTGCGAAGATTGGGGAAATACGTGAAGGATACCTCACAGGAAACTGAGCAACAGGCAAAACCCAGACCCCTGTTGGTATCACTGAAAAGCGAAGAACAGAAAAAGTCTCTATTCAAAAATATCAAAAATCTAGGAGAAGATGGTAACGAGAACATAAAGATCAGTAATGATCTCACAAAGGCTGAAAGAGAACAAGAAAATAAACTATGGAAAGAAGCTATACAGAAAAGAAAATCGCACCCATCGGGGGAATTTACCTTCAAAGTTCGGGGCCCACCATGGGTCAGAAAAGTAATGAAAATCAAAGTAAGGCAAGACTAAATTGCAAGAGGAAATTGGATAGTAAACAAAACACTGCCACATTCTTCAAACTTACATGCTTATATACTAATGCAGATCAGATGAAAAATAAACTTTCTGAATTAGCTCTGAGAATAAACAGCGATAATCCCGACATAATTGGAGTTACAGAGGTTAAACCGAAAACAAGATCACTAAATATGAAGCCATAGAAATTTTCCATTGAGGGCAACACCAACTACAACATTTCTGATAAAAACATTGATAATAACGTAGGGAGGGGCATGATTCTCTACATACACAAAATGCTTTCGGCACGAGAGGTGGAAATAGAAACAGATTTCCAGGAGAACATATTTGTAGAAATTTCTCTAAACAAAAACGAAAAGATATTAATCGGATTGATATACAGGTCGGATAGTGGAACTGATGAGAGAACAACACGAAAATTTAACAAAACTGATCAACGAAGTATCAAATAAAAACTACACCAACCTAGTAATGATGGGTGACTTCAACTACCCTAAAATAAACTGGGAAACGTGGAACACTATGAGTGACAGCACAGAATCTCAGGAGTATAGATTTCTTAATTGTTTACAGGACAACTTCTTATGGCAAAAAATCACTAGACCTACAAGATGGAAAGGGAATGATAAACCTCATGTATTAGATTCTTATAACTAACAAGAAAAGCACAATATCATCAATAGAATACCAGAGTCCTCTGGGGAAGAGTGATCATAGCGTAATTCTTACCAGCATCGAATGTAATACAACGGTTACTTGTAGAAATATAAGCAAAAAGCAGTACTCGAAGGCAAACTACGAGGAAATTAACAAACAAATTAGAGACACAAACTGGAACGAGGCAATGGAGGAGCAAAACGAAATCAACGATAATTGGCAAAATTTCAAGAAAATCATTCAGAATATCATTGAAAAACATGTACCAACAAGAACTTTTTAAAACTAGCAAGAAAAAAAAACACCAGTTTCCAGTAAATGAAAGTACTGTCAAAAAAATAAAATTTAAACATCAACTCCCAAGAAAAGTAGTAGAAACATCTGACCCTGAAGTAAAGAAACAATATAACAAAATAAGAAATCACGTTAAGTCGGAGACAAGGAAGCTACGCAAGGAATTCGAACATTCATTGGCAGCAAGATCTAAACATAACCCTAAACTAATATGGAAATATATAAACTCGAAATCAAAATCAAAGCAGGAAATAATAGAGTTATATGAAAATCCTGAAGAACAGGCCAGTTAGCCTGTATATCGTTATATGTAAGGTTATGGAAACTATTGTCCGCGAGCACATCAATAACTTTATGCGTTCAAATGAACTGTTTTCTTCGAGGCAATATGGATTTATATCAGGTCGATCTACTTCACTGCAACTATTGGAGGTGCTAGATAAATGGACAGCAGCTATGGATAATGGACATGTAATTGATTGTATATATATGGACTATCAAAAGGCTTTTGATACAGTGCCACACAGAAGAATAATGAGTAAAATAAGATCATATAACATTTCGGACCAAATCATCAACTGGATATCAAGTTTTTTAGAAGTGAGAAAACAACAAGTAACAATAAACTCCACAAAATCTGAATGGAAAGAGGTTACATCGGGTATCCCACAAGGGTCAGTCTTGGGACCATTATTATTTGTAATATTCGTAAACGATCTACCAGACATTGTAAAATCTGATATGTATCTTTTTGCTGATGATACAAAAAATTTGAGAATAATTAAAAATATTGAAGACAAATCAATATTACAAGATGATATGAATACTATGGGAAGTTGGAGCGCCAAATGGTTATTGAAGATGCACCCAGAGAAATGTGAATATATGTCAGTTGGTCGAAACACAAAACAAAGAAATGGAACAGAAGCTACCTATCATTTACTTGGAAAGGATTTACAACTCACAGAAAAAGAAAAAGATATTGGAGTAATCATTGACCCGGAATTAACTTTTGAAAATCACATAAGCGAAAAAGTAAACAAAGCAAACCAGATTTTTGGACTTTTAAGGAGAACATTTCACTTCATGAACCACAAAACTTTCCTTCCATTATATAAAAGCTGAGTAAAACACATCTTGATTATGCAAGCTCTGTGTGGTCACCAACTAGAATAAAAGATATTGATAAAATTGAATCAGCACAGAGAAGAGCCACGAAAAGTCTACCAGGCATGAAAGAACTACCATATCAAGAAAGACTGCAGAAGCTAAAACTACCTACTTTAACATATAGAAGGATTAGAGGAGACATGATTGAACTTTTTAAAATAACCAACAATATTTATGACAAGGAGTCTTGTAAATTCTTAAAACTTTGGATGTAGGATACAGACGGAGTAGTCGAGGTCACACCAAAATGATCTTTCCACAACAGTTTAAGGCCAACAAAAGAGGAAACAGCTTTTCGATCCGAACAGTTAAATGGTGGAATAGTCTAACAGAAGAAATTGTAACAGCTCCAAACATAAACAATTTTAAAAACAGACTTGATCAATTCTTTACTTAACATGATATTATTTATAACTATAGGGCAACCATGCCATAACCGGAAAATGAACTGTAATGTATTAAACATTTATCATTAATTTGAGTCCAGTGTAGATGAACATCATGTGTTCCTGTATTGGAAAACTACTATATTATTATCATATTATTATTATAGTAATTCTTTTGAATAATAATTTTGAGAGTAAGGTCCAAAAAGAAAAGAGAAATTTAAATTGAAATTTTCTTGCGATAGACATAAATATCGAAGGCCAAAAAATGACACTTATAACACTTTACGGTCCTAATCGCGATAGTCCCAATTTTTTTTTAATTTGATCGCAGAAACAATAGACGATTTCGGAAATCAGAGCGTAATTATTTGTGTCGATTTAACATTGTTTTAGACCCTGAAAAAGACTATGATAACTATCGAAACATAAATAATAATGCAGCTAAAGATACATTTTAGAAATAATTGAAAGCAAAGGCCTTGTTGATATTTACAGGAATCAACATCCAGATAATAGAAGGTTCACTTTGCGTAAAAGAAATTTCAAAAAACAAGCTAGATTAGACTTTTTTCTCATTTCAGAAAACTTAGTATATTCAATAACAAAGTCATATATTGAACCTGGTTATAGAAATGATCACTCTGCCCCTATGATATCAATGAAGTTTAACAATTTTAAGAAAGGAAAAGGCCTATGGAAATTCAATAATTCTCTTTTATATGATAAAGATTATTCCAGAATAGTAGAAAACGTTATTGAGAATGTTAAAAAACAGTATTGTCTTCCAGTATACAATTTAAACTCGCTTTCTCCTATTCCTGATAACTTAATACAATTTGTAATTGATGATCAGTTAATTTTAGAGACTCTGTTGATGGAAATCAGAGGAAAGACCATTTCATATTCATCTTATTAGAAAAAGCAGCAAACTCTTAAAGAAAATGAACTCAAGAAAACTATAGAACTCATGGAAAATAGTTCAAATAGTAATAGTGAAGAATTAGAAGTCAAAATGAGAGAACTAGAAGCCATACTTTTAACAAAAACTAAAGGAAGTATTATTCGATCTAGGGCTAAATGGTTACAGGAAGGTGAGAAACCTACTTCTTATTTCTTTCACCTAGAAAACCGCAATTTTATTTCAAAAGTAATTCCAAATCTTCAAAAACATGATACTATTATAACGTAACAGGAAGAAATTTTAAAAGAAATACACACATTTTATAAAGATTTGTACGGCTTCAGAAAAGTTACAAATATTAATCTTGATGAATATTTTCGAGGTTGTAATGTTCCTAAATTTGTTGAATCTGAAGCTAATAGTATAGAAGGTCTTATAACACTAGCAGCAGCAGGTAATGTACTTCAAAAAAAATGAAAAAAAACAACAAAAACAATAAAAGTCCTGGTTCCGATGGTTTTACGGCAGAATTTTTCAAGTATTTTTGGAAAAATGTTCAGCAATTTTTAATCAGATCTATAAATCCATAACCCAACGACAGGGAATTATTACATGTATCCCTAAGGGAAATAAACCACGTAATCTAATAAAAAAATTGGAGACCCATATCCCTTATAGGGATCAACCAACTAAATAAAAAAGACCCTCGAAATGGCCCCTGTGTATACAAGATTGAGCCCAGGATAGAATTTTAACCCGGCCGCTGATTGGCTGGCTAATTATGGATTTCAAAAGTAAAAATGTTTTCTGACAGGTAATTATTCCTAGATAACCGTAATATCAATTTGGAAATTCGTATTGAGATTTAGGTTCAAAATATCAATTTTGATAATGAATAGGTAAAAACATTAGAATTTCCGGATATTTTAGTGCAAAATGCGCCTGATTTCAATAAAGCTACCCTGGTTGGAGTTTGAGCAGAAGGACTTTTTTTTCTATCTAGTGTTATATGAGAACCTAGACTTTAATTATAGAACACAATACCTAACTAATATTTCTTTGTTTTAACAATATAGTACAAATCTTTAACAAAGTTTAACACTGTGATCTATGTAAAATCATTTAGTTGGTTGCTCTCTTATAAACATCACATATAAAATAGCTTCTGGAGTAATTTCTCAAAGAATTAGATCAGTTTTAGATAAGTTAATAAGTAATGACCAAACAGGCTTTTTCTCAGACATTGGGGAAAATGTCCGTACTTTATATGATGTGATGCATTATGCTGAAGATAAAAATATTCCAGGGATGTTACTATCAATTGATTTTGAAAAAGCCTTTGATTCTGTATCATGGATTTATATTGAGAAGGTCTTGAACTATTTTAATTTTGGGAATGAAATAAAAGCATGGATAAAAATATTACACAGCAATGTAAGTTCCTCTATAAATCAAGGTGGTAATATTTCGGCCCCAATCTCCATCCAACGCGGTTGTCGTTAAGGCGATCCAATCGCTTCTTACATTTTTATTCTTTGTGTTGAAGTTCTTGCAGCAAAACTTAGAACCAATAGAGATATTAAGGGTATTGCAATAGAAAACAAACTCAATTTCTCAATTTACAGTATGCTGATACTGGTCTGGTGCTAGATGGCTCTGAGACTTCCTTAAAGAAATCTATATGTGAATTAAATAAATTTTCTGAGATATCTGGGCTTAATATTAATGCTGACAAAACACATGTCATTTGGCTAGGTAGTAAAAAAACAGTGATGAAACCTTCTTGCCAGATGCGAATTTATAATGGGGTAGAAATAAGTTTACATTTTTAGGCATTGATTTTTCAGTTGACTTAACAGAAATACCTAGGCTGAATTTTGATAAGAAATCAGTAAAACTCAAAGCTCTGATTACATCATGGAAAAGGCGGAATCTAACACCTATTGGAAAAATTAACATTATTAAACCACTCCTTATCTCCCAGTTTAATTATCTTTTTATCACCCTGCCAAACCCGTCCGAAAAATATATTGTCCAACTTAACTCTGCTATTTTAAGCTTTCTCTGGGACGACAAACCTCATAAGATACTTTAACCGTCACCGCCATGTTCATTTTTCTCTCGGAACGCTTCTCGACTTTACATATTGTGACTACATTGTGCAAATTATGTAGTGTTGTGCTTATGAGTAAACTCGAGAAGCGTTCCGAAGAACAAATGAACATGGCGGTGACGGTTAAAGTAAGAGAGCTACACGATGTTTAAATGGAGTTTCTACAAAGCACGGGTCATGACACTTCCAAAGGAGATTGTGGATGAACACAGTTATAGGTACTGTTTAGCACCACAAGCGTAGATTTTGTGATTTTGGCTTGGTTTTTGAGGTACCCATTAGAGCCGAGACGACATTTCGACCGGACAGGGAAATGTCTACCTAGCATATTTGTCGTAAATTTCCCGATTCATCAAGTTATAACTTCGTCAATACTTGGCCAATTTTGTTCATCAAGCACTTAATGGAAAGATAAATTATTTCACTTGAAGGTAAGATATCCGTCAATGTTGTATAAAACCCATTTATTAAAATAAACACGGTTTAAAAAAATAGGTCCGTTTTTCTCGACCGCCGAGTTCATACCCTTGATAGTATAACATATATATATGTATACTGTTAGTTAAAAAAATCGTGCCAGGTCCCTGTGTCCCATAGTACAAAGTTATAGTGGTTCCAACTTAGAATAATTCACCATACATTAGTCACAAATAATTTCCTATTCAAAGCCAAGCTAGCTACAAGCCCTTTATGTACATTTTGTAACAACGAAACAGAAACGATAGTCCATTGTCTATGGGAACTCACCTCAAGGAAAAAATCTGAACCAATCACAGGCCAGCAAAAAATTCCTTTGAAGACTACAGAGAGAGTGACGCCCGCACAGTCAACCACAATGTACCGTTGTACGGTTCTTTTGATGTACATCAAAATATTAAATTACCTGTTCTGTTTTTCATATGTCCTCGAAACGTTTTCTTTGTTGAAAACGAGACAGAGAGTATTAAATTCTTATCAAATTAGACAGATTATTTATTTCAATGTATAAAGAAACTATTTGGGTATTACTTTTATATCCATTTTATTTTTACTATACGGAAACTGTTACACACGGAAATATCTTGGCTTTTGTATTCGAAACGTATCTTTCATATGGATGCCGCCATCATGGGAAATTCCAAACTCGTTTAGGTGGTGCCGTATCAAATCGGAAACCGCAAAATGCGACAACTGTACGTATTATAGTAACATATTGTTGTTTGCTTCTAACTTCGCAAATGACGGTCTTAAATAAAAGAAAAAAGAAAAAAACGCCAACCTGCACTTGACTAATAATTTATATCAGATCTGTTCCTCGCCATCATATGATTGTCCGGGTAAGATATAGATTAAAGCTGTTTTGTTAAAACATTTTCAAATAATTTACTTAATGTAGCCCATGGGAATAGATAATACAAATGTAGTTTCAAACAATACTGTCTCAATGGACATAGTCAAACAATACTGTACGTAAGAGGGTGAGATTGAGGAATTATCTGTATTTACAACAATACGTTAGTGTCAGCGATATACTCTTACCTCCATATTAGATTTAGTATTAACAGTTTTTCCCATCAAAGTTGTGCGATGTAGTAATTCTATCCACCATATAAACGTATTTAGACTCCGGTGTCCCCACAACCTGAAGAGTTCATGGGATACAACATCACCCCCCTAGCCCGATGTGTAAGTTCACGTATATTTTCTGCCTGTCATTGCCTGTCGCTGGCAAATGTAACTCCTTTTTAACCTGTGAAGCGATTTAAAGGAAATTACACATGTATAAACTAAAAAATGTACATGGCTTAGCAATAATGTCCTCATTTTTATTTTTCCATTACTGGTTTCGGTTTCCTGTGCTGTTAAATATACCCGGGTTGTTTTTGTACGGCATACCGAAGTTCCCGATATGTGACGAAAACTAGAAATTCATAGAGAAAATACACTGTTTCTATTGGCGACATGACATCAATTTCTCAAAGCTTCTCACTATATTTTTTACTTCATGCTCACCACCGGATTCTCATTTTCGATTTTAATTTAAATAAACACTATTGATATCACAAGGACCGCTTTTCCTTCTGGATCACCTGACTCTCTCCTTCTCATTAAACATTATTGTAGCCTTCTTACAAATCTGTTGATAGAAGTCTGCATTTTAAATTAGTTTTATATTTGGTTATGATATCGGTATATTCAATCAGGTTGATAAAAATATTAAAACAAAACATTTTTGAATCATTGGTTTATCGTAGGAAAATAACTCACGCGATCGAGGGAAATAAATGAAAATTGTGATTGCACATAAACTGGTAAGTTTGATTTAAGTTGCCAAATAAACATATTCTTTTGATACAGTATTGCATATTATAAACTATTATTAGTCTTCATGTTACGTCACAAAAAATATGGAGGTGTCAGTGAAGAATAGAAAACACGTGGTCTAACATGCAGAATATCTAGATGGATGATTATTTTTAAAATTTGGAAAACCCGCCAGCTTTAATGGAGTCATCGTGACTGGTAAGATCGACAACAAAATGTCTTAACTGTAAAGTGGTGAGCCACAAAACTGGTCAACGGATCACACGATGATATGCTGTATCATTTTTTGTTTGAATTGATCTAAACATAATTCATTGCCATACGATGCAATCGAATTTCTCAATTAAAGTTTACATGTTATCAAATGCTATAGCATTTACATTATTTGAGAGCGTGCTTTAGATTAGTTAGACAACTTGTGCAAGATTCCAAGGTATATAACGAACTATTGAGAACCATGAACTTGTGCAAAATTTTCAAACTCGATACAAACTGTCTCACTTTAAACTCCGAGGTTAGCTCGCTTCATTGCTTGAATGCAGAGATATGTACAGGAAATATATCATGGTGACAAATCTTTGCGCATGAGTATGTATACAATAGATTAAAGTACACATGACAAAGTTTTTAGATAAAATAATACGTTAAGTGATGTATAATAAAAGAGACGATTTTATCATTCATCATTATATTTTTTTATGAAGGATATATTTATACAAGCGTATGTGGGGTATTTATTGTCTCTTAACAGTAAGTACACTCAAGCTAATTAATATCCAGTATTTATAAATGGCTAAACATGGAGGTCATTGTCTTACTGTGAGGCACACACTGATGACAGGCCCATAGTTAGATAACATCTGTACATTATGGGTTGTGGTATGTTGAGAAATTCTTATATGTTTCATATAATTAGAATGAGGGTTTTATTGGAGAGAATACATACATAAAATGATTGTGTCGATAATGGTAGTTTGTTAACAGTATGTGTTTATCCAAAGTACAAAACGTAATCATTTTAGACTTTTATCACCAGTCAGATTTAATATTTACAATATTGTGTGTTGTATTTTACTGTACGTCGATATTACATTAACTACTTTGCTATTAACCAGCTACGTACATTTATGTTGCCCATTTCAAAGCAAGTTTTGGAAGATTTACTCTCGTTTCATTTGAATTTTACAAGGTACAACGTTTGAATAGAAATTAGGAAGCCATTAATTCGTGAAAATATAAACATTCTTAAATTCTCTTTAATTGCGACATTCATGAAAACAAATCGTATGCGAAAGTAAGTTGGTTTATGATACACGGAATATACAGAAAAATATTGCATTACTATTTAAATTACCCATTGTAGTATCGGCGATATATCCTAACCTTCATATTAGGTTTAGTATTCACGGCTTTTCCCCATCAAAATTGTTGTGCGATGTAGTAATTCTGTCCTACATAAAAACGTATTTAGACTCAGATGTCCCCGTGACCTGAAGAGTTCATGGGAAACAAGATCATCCCCAACCCGATGAGTTCAGGATTATGACCAGTGATAAAAAATACGGTTATCTATAGCCAATAGTGACATACGATAATTGATACACATATATCAAGTTTTCACTTCATGGCATGTATTTACTACTTCACTCATAGTTATTAAACTTTATTATTTTATAACACGATAATGATAAGTACACACTTGAATTTTTGATGAAACTATGAAGGTTTTTTTTCTCCTTTTTGCGTAAGGGTATGCTGTCAGCGAGTTTTGATTTTAAAAGTAATTGCATAAAAACTGTAGGGATTAATCAGATTATCATTAATAAGGTAATTCTGCAAGGAACAATCCGTTTATCACTTATTAAGTCCGCAGACATTCTTTTCTTTTCCTTCCCTTTACAATGACATTGAAGCTATGATATGCTTTAAGTGAGGTTTATCAATTGAACGAGATGCGCAAATTCTAACACAATTAACAACTTAGTATGGTGACTAATATAGAATGGTTAGTTTGCTAGATTTTAATAAGACGACAATAGGACTGTGTTAACTGTAGTTACGGTAAACCTCCGGTTAATTCGAACCGCCGGATAGTTCGAACAAGCATTTTTTTCCGGGAAAACGGTAATGTTTTAGCTAGTGATAGTTCGAACACTGACTTTTTATAATCGATCCTATTTCGGATAGTTCGAGCACGTCAAATTATGAACGTAAAAGTAAGAATTTTGTCGGCAAATTGGCAAATGGGGTCCCCAAAAATGACGATACGTTTTGCATATTGCAACAAAAATGTTTGGAATAAAGATTGTATAAATGATCATTATAATGACCAAACGACAGATAAGGAATTAACATAAACATTTTAAGTCACAAATAAATGAAATGCCGGTATATCGTACACAAAAAAGCAAGGCCAAATATTTAATCTTAGGCCCCGACAATGTAAATTTGAACTCGCTGTACCTGATGGAAACACATGAAGATATCGCCAATGTTTGTTAAGTCCAATCTAGATACAGATATCAGTTGAAGTCGTCATTAAAATATGCATTCAGTCTATCTTTAGTTAGCCGATCAAGGAGTTAAATTACCTGTAAAGTTACGAGGTGTCACAGCGAGCATCAAAAGCCAGTCGTTGGGTCACAGCAAGTGGGTGTGATTATAATTACCTAATTTTACGAACTTAATTTAAACAAATATTTTCAACAGCATTTTCGTAAATGCAACTGGACTTTCTTTAACTAAAATAGATACATAAATAAATCAACGTTTGTTACGAAATATAACAAAGAACTGACTAGTTTTTTTGTGGTTTGAATAAAGTTTCTATCTCAGTTAGCGGGTCACGTCGATTTCTTCATTCTAGGCAGCGATCGTGAACAGTGCTGTTTTGAGGCCTTGTCAACGTGTACATATGCATGCGGCAGTAGTCCGCTAAACCTCGCCTATATTATTTATTTTTTTAATTTTTTTTTTTTGGCCTAATATATATTAGGCAAAAAAAAGGCCTAACAATATAGGCAGGTTTAGCGGACTAATGCGGCAATCGCTCCACAATTAATTATAAAATCACAAATTAAAGTAAACTCATGTTTACGAGAAAATGATTGAATATTATCTTTGAGGTAAATCAGCAATCTATATACGTTTCCTATCATAAAGGAGGTGGTGCATATGACGGCTAAGTCGGCCAACGTTTTCACCGGTTGCATGTTTTTGTCAAAAGAACAATTTCTTCGATTTTGTGAAAGAACTATTTTTCCATTTTTTTCCCATTTTTTGTGGATTGATGTTTTACAAAACATCATTAGATGCTACGTTTTGTAGAGCAAGATTTTTTAAAGAACGAATTTGTAGTTGCTATTTGTGATATGCATCCAATTCGATCGCGGTAAAATATTTTGTTTTTACGTCACACTATACATGTATATTATGTAACAGGAAAGGAGAAAATATAGTGGGCAGACCGGGATGCGAACCAGGGACCTCCGAAAACCAGCCAAATGCTTCATGGTCCGGCGATAATACTATCGCACATAAGTTACTCAGACAATAATATAAGACTCTTTCATATGTGGATATGAAGGATAGGGATATTCTACCCGAGGGTCACAAAATGTAGTAAAACCCGAGGCTTGCCGAGGGTTTTGCAACATTTTGTGATCCTGCGGGTAGAATATCCCTATCCTTCATATCTTCAATCGAATTGAAAACGACTGTTAAATTAACAAAGGAATTTATGTTTTTTTTTTACAATCAAAAATACTGAATTTTACCCTGCATTATCAGGTTTCAAATTGATTGTTGTCCAGCCATTAAGTTATTTACACGTTGTAAACCATCATACAAACAGTTAGGCGACAATTTCGATATATTACATTAAAGTCATATGTAGTTCTAACAGACAATGGTTTAGAAAATACAGTATTCGTGTGTTGTAGAAATACACTGACTGATTATGCCTTTATATATATTAATCCTGAACGCTACTTGACCACGGGAGAAAAACAGAATATATATACCCTCCACATTAGAGATCTAATTCTGACACAACATTTTATCTAAAATTTTCACAATTGACATTAACTTATTATTGACAGGATAGCATGTTGGGAATGTCACGAACTCTATTCGATCAGAACGGGTCTTAATTAACAGATAGATTTTTTAATTTCCATTGATACATAACAATTCAATACCTTCTATGTAGTGGAATTGTATGAACAAAAATCCTGCACGGAAATACCAATGCACCGTCCAATGGTCAATAACTTAGCAAGGAACAGGTGTATATACGGTGTAGGGATTCTAAAATAACCACTAATTCTATAATCTCTATTTTCTTTAAAGATCCATTTCTACAACTAAAATAGCAAAATAGATTTTCCCGGTTTGCATGGTTTTTGTTTATTTGTAAAGGAACACAGCATGGAATTGGAACCAATATACAAAATTAGGACTGGTTGGGACTAGACCGACTGCTAATACACGTAATTAAATCAACATTTAAATACATCTATATAAAGTGGAACTGCATTAAGTTATTAACGCTTTAAATAACCATTGAACCGTACACAGACCAATTATAAGGGACATGTTTATACAGGTGATTTAAATATCTTTTATCAATAATAATCTGAAGAAGTAGTAACCTTTATCGGTCAAGGTAACGTCCAATCTTGTTGCTATCAATAAAACAACAAACCTATCAATATCAACCAGAACATCACACCTCGTTTTATAAAATTGCTGATAGAAAAAATCTAGTAAGTATTAGATAAAGTTACCTGTAGCTTCAGCTTCAGAACACGTTAACACATAGCTGAGGGAAACAAGAAATACTATAATATCAGCAATCCAACATTATTTTACTGTAAAGGCTTCATCCCGCTGTCAACGTTATAACATTTTTGCAGGTAAAAATCATTTAGTAAGTATTAGATAAAGTTACCTGAAGATTCGTGAACATCTTGATAACATTTCTTAGGGAAAACATCTAGTAATGTATTAGATAAAGTCATACCTGTAGCTTCAGATCAAAACGTATATAACATTGCTTAGGGAAAAACCTAAAGTAATATAGGCCAAAACATCTTAACTAAATATATCATTACAAAATGTTATAACATATTGATAGGGAAAACATCTTTTATTATTAGATAAAGCCTTTACCTGTAGCTTCAGAACACGTATTATAAACATTGCAAGGCAAAACATCTAGTACAAGTATTAGATAAAGTTACCTGAAAGCTTCTAGCAGTTTTACGTTATAAAAGACTTCATCAATAGACTATAATACAAGAAATACTGCATAATATCAGCAATCCAACAGTTTATAATTACCGTAAAGGTTTTTTTCCTGGATCACGGGCTTTCAATCTAAGTTTGACCCTTTTGCATAAAACGTCTCAAACCAATTTTAGTGCTCAAATGACAAAACTTAGTTAAATGAAAAATTTGTATGCATCTTGACTAATAATTGGTTCATTCTTCATGGATTTGTAATTTTTGTCATGCATCTTTTGATCAAAAACGTATCACTAGATTGATGGAGGGGCATTAGTCTGAGACCTAAACCCCTAATAATAGCCCAAAACATCTTAACTAAATATATCATTGTTTACAAAATGTGTCGTAACATATGAAGAAAATGATAAATCACAAACAAGTAAAAGTTTTATTAATTAATTGCCTTTAAGTCAAAGATAGAATATCACTACATTGTATTAAGTAAAGGAAGGCAATGCAAATAATCACATTACAGGGTCAATGATAAACATAAGGTATTTAACATGAAAGCAATCTACCGCAGTTTGGAGTGTTAATATTCTTGACCAATAGTTTCCAACTTATTTTCAAAAATGCATAAAACTATGATACGGAAATGTGTGGTTTTTTAATTCATCCTATATATATCTGTTGAAGTTGTACGTATCGGATTAAAAAAATGGTCAATTTTGGTCGACAGAAGACGGATAAACAATTTGATAGGATCATGCGGTTGTTAATATCGAATAGACAATTGGATCATAGTTTGAACCTATAGAAAATGGTTCTAATCAAATCGCTACATTACTTAGCCTGTCTATAATCAAACCTGTCTTAGCGACCACCTCGTATAAAGACCACCTGTTTGATAAAACCATTTTTCAAAGGCTCTGCGGTGGCATATGGTTCAATTTCAACACAATTACCATAAGCATTTGTCCTGGGTATGACGATCAGTTGCCATGTTTGACTTTAAAGATCATATTTATTTGTCCCTTTGAGGGATCAAACCAAGCCATTAACAGGCAGACTACATTAAATTTTAAACAACATACTGTAAGCATCACGTGACTTCATACATTGGCCACTTTTAGGGTTTGTTAATTTCACTTACTCAATTGTAATAGTGTTTTACCTTCAAAAAGATGACAAAGTACGCTTAATATTTCCAGCAGATGAAATTCACTAATTGACGTCAGAATACTTTGCCGAACATCTCGTCCTAAAAGACAAAAAATAGTTTATGTGGACATTTGTAAAACACCTTACAGGGATAATCTAATGCCTCGTGCAAGCGTATAATTTACATGTACGGTACTCACTAAAACTCGTTGTGTTCAGGATAACTGGTTAATTTTCAAAAATTTTGGAATTTAGTTGTAAGTGGAATTTTGACATTCAAATATAATAGTTCCACATCATGATAACACAAAACCTACGCAGTATCTGAACAGCATGAATATGTGAAAACATGTAGTAATTACTTCTACCCATATAATATCCCTAAATGAAGTCTATCATAACATGTATTCAAATTATTTAAAAGTAATATCACCTCAATATGTGTTCACATAACGGCACACATAAAAATGGCTAAAAATTAAAAAGTAAACTCATGAAATTGAACGATTTCACTATTTTATTTTTCGAGATATCGGCAGCCATACTGAATGCCTCTACCGTCATCAAATATGTACTGGTGGGTCAGCACGTTGCTGCCGAATTTGACAATCGGACGTTAATCAGATGGTTTATCCATTCATGCCTACTGGGAAATCGAAATTTATATTTTTTCAAGTAATTATTGATGACATCATCGCATAAAAAATTTAATTGCCGCCAGTTATTCAGTTACTCAGAGGTGATCTTGCCATGCACGTCACGCAATTATCTTGAGGTGTTTACATTTGTTATATTTACAATTAATTATGTTAATCAGATTTTTCCTAACACCTACATTGAAATCAATTACCATTCTTCCTGTGAAGTATGGACGTGTGAAAAAAAATACGTGTGACAACAGAAAAATTCGGATATCCCTGCCCACTGTATGAAAAATAACATGTCTTAACCTCCATAAGAAGCTATTTAAAAAATCAGAATTTGCAAGTATGAAAGTGTATACTTTTGCCAGCGTATCGATTGTGTAGCAGGGATGTACATATCTGTTATTGTTTTTATTAGTCGCCATACTGTGTTTGTACCTTTGAGGACCCGGTGTAAACTTTCTGTGACGTGCCATTGAAATCTTGTTTTAGGTTAGAAGGTTCTGTTATTAAAAATTTTACAGGGCTGAAGGATAACTTCATAAAGCCAATCCCAATGGGCTAAAACGGGAAAAATGGTGTTACTCTAACACAGTTTACCTTTCTTGGAAATAGAAAAATAAAATTGACGTTCAAAGTTCTTATAAGGCAGCAAATTAATAGATTTTTAGTCGTCTTGGTGAATAGCCTCCCGTCGCAGTGGGCTACAATCTTAACCCTTGCGACATTTTGCACTCTTCGTAGTAAACAATTCATTGTACCGGCTTTTTGATAAAATGACGTCATAAAGCGGCCATAATTCAATGACGTCACGCTAGCCTTGCTTTCTATCATCCGCCAATGTTAGATATACAATATGACAACAACCAACTGACTCCCCTAAAATGCGAAAGGAAAGGCAATGGAGCAGCGACAATCCCAACATATGACTCGGTAAACATTACGACGCATGGAGAGTGTTAATACAACTTTTTCGATCTCCGGACCGCTCGGTACATGTAACTAACTAACGTTAGGCCTACAACCCGGTAGATGCTCCACCGCTCGAGATAGCAGAAACGAGTCTTCGTCATTTGATCATTAATAATTAGTCCCTAGCATCGTGTATATTTTGTCTAATTAATGACAAAGTCAAATATGGTCAAATCCTTTTATCTTGTTGCCCAATATATAAAATGTAACCTTTGGGTAATGCCCAATAGCATATCCTCATTTCATAGAGGACATCTTTCACGGTAATGCCCTTTTTTCGGGATAAAATGTAATTATTAATCCCATGTACAGTTGAAACAATGGTAGCATATGCAAAATCAGCTTAGGATTGAATTTGGAGTAAAACCGGTCAACTACAAAGTTCATTGTTCCTTTTAAAATAGATGTTTTACCCAAATATTAGTTTCCAGAAAATAACTTAGAAGTTATGAACGTATTTCGATCAAACTTTCACACAATGGTAGTGGTATATACAAAATACATATACTTTGTACATGTAGGTTTTGGGGTCTTTAGAAAGGAGGACTACAAAGGTCATTTTGTCATAAAAATAAATATTTTACCAAAATTTAGTTTACAGATGTACCTGGTTCATGAAGGTATTTTGACAAACTTTACACAATGAAAGCACTGCAGCCATGTAATTTATACATTATTCTGAATTTTTGGGCGAACTATAACTAATGAATTTTGTCACTTTTACAAAAAAATAGATTTGATTCTATTAAATGCATACGTACACTTGAGAACTTATAAACGGTTTGTCTCCAATTTAAAAAAACACTATGTAGATATGAACCTACGTTTATTCATTGAATTTTGAAATTGATCAACTACAGAGGTTTTTGTCATATTCAACAGATATTGTTTCAAAAAATTTTTCGTTCTTTTTTTCAGCACCATGCATGCATAGTGACAACGGATTTTGATCAAATACACAAATATTCATCCCTTGGACCTGTATCCAAGTGTATGTCGAATATCATACTAATTAGCATCACTGAAGACTGAAAAATGTTGATTTCACAGTTCTTGAAAGTAAACTTTCCAATATAACCTAGAAGATCATGAACAGAACATTTAAACAGTATTAATTTATTAAATGTTCCTTTCAACTGTAATCATTAAATAAAATTATGATTTAAATTTTTGCATTGTTTAACATTGTAGAAAATATTTGATTGAATTAGGGTCCTCTAGATCACTGATTATAATCTAGAATCCACATTTGTTTCAGAAATGTTCGTTTTGGTAGATAACTTGAGACAGATTTGTTTCAACTTTTAAAATTAAGGATTTTTTTCAATGATAGCATAATTAAACAATAATAACTGTCATAGATTTAGAAACATGTAATTGACAGGCGACGTACGTTGCTTGCAACACTTACTGTAATCTTGTTTTTAATATATTTATCTTAAAGTAAAATTAGAAGCTAAAACTTTTCAATGGTGGTGTTATGATGTAAAGTAAGTAACTTAAAACTAGCAAGTTATCTTATTCGTCTGAACCAAATTTCACTGTTTTTTATTGTGTAAAAAAGCTATCAGCGGTGGAGCATCTTGTAATCTTGTAATGTTACTAGTGTCATTCATATTCAAAAATTAAAAAATGTGCGAAGTAACAAAAATTATTTATGTGGGGGTGGTTTTACTGCATTAAAAGCTACGGTGAAGAGATGGGAAGTATGTCCATATATATTACGTGCGTTCCATCTGCCGTACGATAAGGATCTGTTGTATCCCAAATCGAACGCGACGCACCAGCCTGTAACCAGCAAAAACCGAATGAATACAAATTTGCTGACCTGAAGCGAACGGATGGCGGACTCCCGATTTTGCATATGTCCTCTCAATGTTTTCTTTATTTAAAAGCCCCCAAAGTTAAGGAGTATTCATTTCTTATGAAATTACACAGATCTTTTATTTAATGCCCCCCCCCCCCCAATCAAGAAACTATTTAGGTATTACTTTATTTATCCATTCAGATTTTATTCCTTAAAACGAAAAAGGGTTGATTCAAACGTATCTTTCAAAAGGGTGCCGCCATCATAGAAAAATGGAAACGTGTTTCTTTTCTTTTTTTGAAAGTGTTTCAACAACATTTCAGAATTTCTGGACTAAAAACAATTGGCTGTGTTACAGAATGGTATTGCACATGGTAATTAATTACATTTGTGCAATAATGATCTTAGTATATTCCCAAAAATCCAAGATTGTAACTAGAGAAAAGGTCGAATTTTTAAATCCTTCGTTTTCTGAAATATATGGGATGGGTTAATTCTCACAACTGCCTTTTGAACTGGCCCGGAAAATCACTGTTATATGCGATCATGTTTAGCAAAACCTTTCAAATTCATATGTACATATGTACGGTACATATACATTGTCGAGTGTGACTTGGTCATCATAATACTGGTTTTTTTTTGTCAGCTGGAGATTCAGGTGACTCTCTCCAGTCAAATATTTTGGCTCTTACTAGGTGTACGTAGACTTAGTCGATAATTTAGCCGTAAACTCTGGGGGGTTCAGCCTAGGGTTTACGGAGGGATATATCGTGTCTTTTGAAGGTGTCTATTCGGCTTGTTTATGTTTTCACATCTTGTGAGGTGGGCTACGCATGGACGGTTGTGTTACGCAATGTGATTGGTCGTGGTTTTCAATGTGGAAGCCATGTCGATGAGTCTTATTTACCTTCATGATTTGGTTCATTCCGGGTAAATTCACTGATTGGGTCAGGGGGTACTGCAAAATTCACGCACGTGTGTCGGGGCCCCTTTCTTGCATCGGCCGAAGATTTGGTGAGATTTCCAGTGGATGCTTTCTGCTGTTAAAATGATTACTGATGCTTTGAGACCAAAGAATACTCCATTTGACATAAATGTATGCACGCTCCAAAAAACGGAGTGAATTAGTACACTTTGAGAATTAGTGGTTTAGGCACACGAAACCATGTAGACGGGGCTTAGATCATGAGAAAGTAGTACTGGTGTTGGTATTTCCACGCGCTCGGAACCCGAGCGCGGGGCAGGACTTTATTTAATAGTACTAGTCTAGTAAGGGCTGGGAGTCTACAGTTGTATATTCGGGGCTTCCCCAAAATTTTATGGTCAAAACTGTCAGTAAGCAGAACTTGAGCATCATTAGCTGGTATATATTGAGCTTCTCCACGGGAGGGGGTTTAGAAGTTTCTTTGCCCGTCTCGAAGGCAGTTAATGTAACCCTCTCATCTAGCCCCTGGGATTAGATAATACAAATGAAGTTTCAAACAATACTGTCTCAATGGACATTGTTCAAACAATACTGTACGTAAAGTAGTGAGATTGAGGAATTATCTGTATTTACAACAAGTCTTTAGTTCAGCGATATATTCTTACCTTCATATTAGGTTTAGTATTAACGGTTTTCCCATCAAAGTTGTCTGATGTTCTAATTCTATCCACCATATAAACGATTTATCTATGGGACAAGGAAGTAATTCCAACCGTGTGGACAAAACAAAATTGTCATATAAACGTATTTAGACTCAGGTGTCCCCACATCCTGAAGAGTTCATGGGATACAACATCATCCCCCTATCCCGATGAGTTCAGAATTATGACCCTTATTAATGTAACCAAAGTTCACGTGTATTTTCTGGCTGTCATTGCCTGTCGCTGGCTTATGTAACTCCTCTTTAATCTGTTAACCGATTTAAAGGTAACTACACTTGTCTGATCTAATTAATGTACATGGCTTAGCAATAATGTTTGTACGACATCACGAAGGTCCTGATATGAAATGTCCTTTATATGACGAAAATTAGAAATTCATTGAGAAAACACACAATATTGGCGACATGACATTAGACTTCTCAAAGCTTCTCACTATATTTTTTACTTCATGCTCACCACCTGATTCTCATTTTCGATTTTAATTTAAATAAACACTATTGATGTCACAAGGACCGCTATTCCTTCTGGATCACGTGACTCTCTCCTTCTCGTTAAACATCATTGTAGCCTTCTTACAAATCTGTTGATAGATTTCTGCATTTTAAATTAATTTTATATTTGGTTATGATATCGGTATATTCAATCAGGTTGATGAAAAATATTACAAAACAAAACATTTTTGAATCATTGGTTTATCGTAGGAAAATAACTCATGCGATCGAGAAAAATAAATGAAAATTGTGATTGTACATTTAAGTTTGATTTAAGTTGCCAATCTAAACATATTCTTTTGAGAACAGTATTGCATACCATATAATATCATTAGTCCCTTCATAATACGTACAAAAGTTATCTGATTGTCAGGGTAATATAATATATAATTAGCTTCTTGTCATACTACTAGATGTCGGACTATCATATCAGCATCACAAAGTCATAGTTGATATGGAGATGTCAGTGAAGAAGATAAAACACGTGGTCTAACATGCAGAATATCTAGATGGATGATTATTTTTAAAATTTGGAAAACCCGCCAGCTTTAATGGAGTCATCGTGACTGGTAAGATCGACAACAAAATGTCTTAACTATAAAGTGGTGTGCAGCAAACCTTGTCACCGGATCACAAGATAATATGAAGTATAAATTGTTGTTTGAATTGATCTAAACATATTTCATTGTCATACGATGCAATCGAATTTCTCAATTAAAGTTTGCATGTTATCAAATACTATAGCAATTACATCGAGCGTGCTTTAGATAAGTTAGACAACGTGTGCAAGATTCCAAGGTATATAACGAACTATTGCGAACCATGAAATCGATACAAACTGTCTAACTTTAAACTCCAAGGTTAGCTCGCTTCATTGTTTGAATGCAGAGATATGCACAGGAAATATGTATGACAGGCACATAGTTAAATATTATCTGTACATTATGGGTTGTGGTATGTTGAGAAATTCTTATATGTTATATATATATAGAATGTGGATTTTAGTGGAGAGAATACGTACATAAAATGATTATATAGATGATGGTAGTTTATAAACAGTATGGGTTTGCCCAAAGTACAAAACGTAATCATTTTAGACTTTGATCACCAGTCGATTTTAACATTTACAAGATTGTGTGTTGTATTTTACTGTAAGACAATATTACATTATTTACTTTGCTATTAACCAGCTACGTACATTTATGTTGCCCATTTCAAAGCAAGTTTTGGAAGATTTACTCTCGTTTCATTTGAAATTTACAAGGTACGACATTTGAATAAGAATTAGGAAGCCATTAATTCGTGAAGATATAAACATTCTTGAATTCACTTTAATTGCGACATTCATGAAAACA
This sequence comes from Argopecten irradians, assembly GCF_041381155.1. NCBI lineage: Eukaryota > Metazoa > Mollusca > Bivalvia > Pectinida > Pectinidae > Argopecten > Argopecten irradians. The sequence goes on from NC_091140.1 coordinate 46,756,679, forward strand.
AATCGTATGCGAAAGTAAGTTTGTTTATGGTATATGGAATATACAGACAAAATATGACATTACTATTATAATTATTTAAATATTTAGGGGTTGTAGAACTGATATACGCATTTTTAAAAGCACAAAACTTTTTTGTATCAGGTTTTTTTCTGTGCGATATTTATTATCATTTATTTTTCATATATGCATATACAATATACTAGATAGATACATATGATACATTAAGACTGAACTGGAGGTAAATCTTGATATTGACAGTTACTGCACTATATCTTTCAACATTGATGCATTAGGCATAAACATGTATAGGCATAATGGTATCTTGATGCATTAAGGGAGCGTGACATTTAATAATTTCGTGACTTTGAATGTCATTGTACGATACCAGTGATTCTTAAGACATCCATGTACCATTACATGTTACAGTAAGATGATCGGCGCATTTACGTTGACAAATGTAAATGATAAAATTACAAATGACACTGTTGTCCTCACTCGGAAAGGCATTATTATAAGACTTTTTCACGTGTGGTTCTGAATGTCCAGAATATATTCTACCTGGGGTCACAAAATGTAGTAAAACCCGAGGCATGGCGAGGCTTTGACTACATATTTTATCCTGAGGTGAGCATATCCTTGTTCATCATATCAACATACGAAAAAGTAGTTTACTCTCAAACGTCGACGTTTTAATTATAATTTTAAAAATTCAGAAATATTCCACCATTTTGAAACATAGCAGTTATACGCTGTAAGGATGTCAGTTCTCCCTAATAAAAACTTGGTAAAATGTTAATGCATATTTCGCTGTTTGCCTCATTTACAATAAAACTTGTCCGTTTTCTGATCATGACGTTAAAATATTTCCGCGAAAACAGTAATTTTGTCGATACAGTGATGGGTAACCATTAAAGACCATAATTCATTTATTCAGCTAATTTAAAAGTGCATAAAGTAGATATATACATCTCCTCATTGTATTATTAAAAACTGCCGAATAAGGTGCTAAATTACATTGAATATTCTTGTAATACAATAGATTGTAGATTTCGGGCCATCTTGTCAAATCAGTTATGTTAGGAAGTCATTAACAAGTTGTCAGAAATACAAAATGATTCTCGGCAAAGTTCCAGGCGAGTTTGAGATGCACCGATACAATATGGGAAGAATCTAAAGTACCTTGAAATAACGCTTCCGTTTTCTGTTTCTTATATCGGAGAATAAATGACTGTGGTCAAATCTTGGTCTAGAATAGAGGTAAAAGTAACAAGAGGCATGTGGGCTTGAGGTTTGGTTATCAAAGACAAATAATCTCCTTTTGATTTGCCTGTCAGCCCATTACATCGATCTCTATCCAAAGGAATTGCAGGAACGACAAGTCTAGGTAGATATTATTCATTAGTTGTGAGATATTTTCTTCAGGTTGATAAGGAAAACTTTAACACAAGATTTGTCGTGACGTTTCAATAACCACACTGATTTCTTTCATTCCTACGGATGTTATACTGGCTGGTCTCATGCAATACACTCATGTCGCCTGAGGCTACCCATGCAATACAGCCTCGTGATGTCACGGCTGATGTACTATTGAGGATTCAAACAACGGGATTTGCGTTGAAAATCGTCGTCAGAGCGTAAATTTCATGTATAAAGAATTGACTTGCAGTCGAAAAGTTTTCTCCAAACCTATTTGAAAATGTTGCATTCCATATCATAGCTGTAACATTGCAACAAAACGTCGAGGTATGATTTTTTAAAAAAAATATTATTTTCATATGTGTGGATATGAAGGATAATCATATTTTGTGACCCTCAGTTAGGACCTTGTATAGAGATGTTTTACTAGAGGAGGTATACTCTTGACTATGGTCTGTTATAACATTTTACCTAAAATAGCTCACTCGTGTGGTTACAAATTTCATACTATATCCAACAACCACTTTTTGTGTAACCTCTATTTTCCTTAAAGATCCAGTTCTACAACTAAATAAACAATCTACATTTTCCTTTATTGTTTACAATTACCACTACATGTAAACCAACACATACATAAATCGACGACGGAGCCAACATGCAAAATCCAATATATCGCTAGCCACATCAGATGATGAACGACGTTCGGAACATAAGTCATTGCCAATTGTCTAATCGTGAAGTCAAATCCCGACATGCCCGTAATTTTAGAATGGTACCTCCTGGGTACCCAAACATCTTTACAACGCACTGTTCTAAATCGAATGAAGGAGAAAGTGTCGGGTCCCTGTGAGTGTCTTTATGCAGACGCCTAATAAAACTGTGTCCAATAATATAACAGCGGGGCGGGGATAATAGCACTTATGGCAATAAACCATATAGTGCTGTTATCGGAGGGCACCTGTTGATTTGGTAACGTGATACCTAAAAAAGTTATGTCAGAATTGCTGACGAGTTATTCCCCCTTTTTAAATGAAGACAACTTGGTACAATGACAGCTTTGATAGAGGTTAAGTTTATGTGAAAAAATAATTGGTTTGAACACTCAATTTCTTCAAAAATTTCGATGCATTTCTTTTGTTTGATATCTAATGTATGTTTTAATCTGATTTTGGATTGATTTCTCAAATACATTCTGTTAGATGGGAATGGATTTATTTCCGTCATTGCCGGCGTGATCGATAGTTTGGCAAAGTATTAAAAGTAAAGTCATACTTACTTTGTTGCCGAGATCGCACATACATTTGTAAATGTAGGCTAGCATGAATGTGATCGATCATTTAAATATTAAACAATTAATTGTAACAGTTAAACACGTCCTTGGAGACGATTGCGATCGTATTGATTAACTTTACCCATTCGGGGCGAGATTCCCTGTTGGGTCGAGTTTACCTAGCGGTCATGACCTATGTATTTCGGTCAAGTCGATCGGCGTACCAATGTGAACCGTTTGCGTTTCTGTACATGTACAAAATTGTTATGGTTAAATTGAACAGTACTTGTAAATTTTTGTTTTGAAATGTGAGATGTTTTTGATTTCACAATTATAAACAAAGCAGTATTTCAGTAATGGTATACCATATACATTATTTGTTATGATTATCAAAATATTATAAAGGTGTTCTAATTACACATTTTGTTTTTTATTCATGCATGAATGCATCCGTGGCGAGACTCCTATAGAGACGGAAGAGGACAGGACCAGCAACAGTGCCTGCAGAAGTTGAGTCGGTGACGTCGACAGTTGGGCCTAGTCATGGGACGATTTCAGGACCTCTTGCAATTGGGAGTGGAACTTACCATTATATGCCACCTGAGCTACCGGTAGCAGCAACACCTCGTGTATTACAAGACCTGGGTACGTACTTTGGTGTAATGCCAACCCCTATTGCAAGTGTTAATGATATGTTAGGCTTGTATGTATCTGTTTCAGTGAAGCATAAGATTACAAATGGAAAGTATGTTGTACTTTCACAATTGTTGTCTAACTCAATGAGAGATTCACATCGGGCTCATAGGATATCTCTAGTTGATGGGGGCTTCTTATTAAACCAAAAAATCAATATCCTAAGATTTTTGACATCAGTAAATGGACAGATGCATTCATTATATATAATATATCAGCATTTATACAGCAATGCACCCAGAACAGTTGCATGGGTTGTTAAAATACATGCAGGTTGTTTGCCTTGGGGCTCAGAGATGTGGTGGCATGGACTGGATTAAATATGACGAGCAATATAGGTTATGAAAAGCTCTTAATTCCCAAGGGGTATGGGACATTATTGACAATGAATTATACCTGTTATATATGCAGCCACAGCGGGTCCCCCTACCTCAGTCAAAAAATCAAAATTCTAACACCCTAAAATGTTTCGACTACAATTATAAAGGAAATTGTACACGCCCAAACTGTAGCTACTATCACATATGTATTACGTGTAGTGGGGGGCATGCTAGTATGAATTGTGTTAAAATGAATACCGACAACTCATATTCTTTCCGAAAAACAAACAACAATACAAAACAGCAAAGACAGGTGGGAAACAAGCAAGAATCACAAACAGGTGTGGAAAGACACAAATAAAAATCACAGCTCTTAGCTACTGGATGGCTAAGTACCCACAGGTAGCAGTAGGGACACAGCTTCTCGGGGGATATTTAAACTGGTTTTAGAATTCAATATCTAGGCTCAAGGATCCCGAGAGAATCCAGAAAATTGAAAATGGCCTCCATATATCTAACACACACAGACATATCAGAAAATATTGCAGGAAGTAGAATTAGGTAGAGAAGTAGGCTCTCTTTGAAGAAAAATCAATGGCACAGTGGATATAGAGTCCCCTAGGTTTAGTTCCCAAAAAGATGCAAAATGGAGGTTAATTACTCACCTTTCATGTACTTCAGGTAAAAGTTTAAATAGTAATATTGATCCTGATACAGTTTCTGTTAAATTCTCGTCATTTGATAAAGTTGTTAAAATTATAGCAGTTGGGAAACGGGACTTTGTTAAGGAAAATTGATATTAAATCTGCATTCCGTCCTCCCAATCCATTCGGCAGATTTTCCGATACTAGGATTTAAGTTTCAAGATAAGTTTTTCTTTGATAAGTGTTTACCCATGGGGTGCTCAATTTCATTTAACTGAATGAGTAGTTAAGGAGATGGCAGTGAGCAAAGTCTAGATCAAGATTTGGACGATTTTATATTTGCTGGAAAAGAAAAATGTGATACATGTGCTAGGCTCATGTCTTCTTTCGAGAAACATGCAATGAAATGTGTATACTTATAGCTGAGGATAAATCAGAAGGACTAACTACAGTTTTTGTGTTTTTGGGGGGGTCTTGAAATTGACACTATTAAAATGGTAGTCAGGGTACCTTCGGAGAAAGTGGTATCTCTCTGTTACTTTGAGGAGAGTTCTTGGCGCATTAATGTGGATTTAGGTCTGTGTACAGGTAGTGCAGGGAATTGTGAATTAGTTTGTAGTTCCTGTTGGGGAAGTAATTGGATAGTTTTCAGGTGTCCAAGTGATTGGCAGGGAAAATCCATCATGAGAGACATAACTTTCTTAGAATTGGTGCCAATAATTTTTGGCAGTCCAAGTTTGGTCTTATGAGTTCAGGTTTAAGAATTTTTTTTTTTTTTTTTTTTTTTTTTTTTTTTGTGTAGACAATATTAGCTTAGTAGCTATAGTTTACTATACAGAATAACAAAACACCAAAGATACATCAAGTAATGCGATATATTGCATATATATGTCTGTTAAAGGTTATTCGCACTCTACAGTTTAAGCTTTTATTGGTTTGAGTTTTAATTGCAAGCTAGGTGGTCATGATGATCTTACTCAACAATTTATTGTTAAAAAACTGTCGGAGGGAATTAAGAAAGAAAGTGATGAAGATAGTGACACTAGATTACCTATAACAGTAGACTTTTTGGCTAGCATTATTAAGGTATTTCCCAATTCCCAGTAATGAGTATTTGTAGCTCTCAGTATATTCATTAGCATTTTATTTCCCCGGTAGGTGAAATCACAGTGAATAGTAAACACATGCCTTTCAGGGTTATAACATTTTTGGAAGTGTCACTTCAAGAAAATGCTGCCATAATACACCTATCTTCTTCAAAAACTGAAACTGAGCTACAAATTGATGATGCCATTTATTGTCCAGTCGGTAATCTTCGCAGATATATGGCAGTTCGACATAGGGTTCAGGCTCCATTACTATGTCATTTTGGTGGTAGAGACTTGACAATATATCAATTTTCTAGTGTCCTTACAAAAGCATTCAACAGTAGGTACTGCAAAGCACATTCCTTCAGAAATAGTGCAACCACAGTTTGGCTGTGAACGTGCTACCTTTGGTGCACGTTCCTTTGGCAGATTTCGCGGTCCATATTAATGATTTATATTGATTGATTGACATCATATTGATTATATATGCTGTTTATATTGACGTGAATCAGTTGATATCTGTTTCCCAGTATCACTGATCACTATTGACATCTGATTTATTGATTGATTGAATTTATTGTTTAATTGATTGAGGATGGTTTCCCAGAATCAATCAATTTATTTGATTGATGGCTTGCCATTATGGTCTATTGATGGACCGGCGGCCATCTTAATTGGTGGATTACTGTTTCCCAGAATCTATCAATTAATTTGTGTTGCAATTTTGATTGAATTTGTTTGATGGCGTGCCATTATGGTCTATTGATGGACCGTGCCGCCATATATATATATTCATTAAAGCTGTGACCATAAATCCAAAATTGAAATTCTTTGTTGTCTGTGCATCTAATGATAATAGCACTTATGGTAATAAACCATATAGTGCGGTTATCGGAGGGCACCTGTTGATTTGGTAGCTTGATTCCTAAAAAAGTTATGTCAGAATTGCTGACGAGTTATTCCCCCTTTTTAAATGAAGACAACTTGGTACAATGACAGCTTTGATAGAGGCTAAGTTTAGGTGAAAAAATAATTGGTTTGAACACTCAATTTCTTCACCCTCCCTAAAATCCCTCCCATTGTTGGTTTTTGTTTCTGCTGTTGTTTTCTTTTTTGTGTTTCAGCCATGGTAGTAGAAGACAGGATCGTCACGGCTCCTGGACATCGCCCATGGTTCTACTGTTTTTATCAAAAGACTACTCCACAACTCATTGGACTTTGTGTTAGTGACAGAATTTTCCGTGCAGTTTCTGGTGTTGCAGATTTCGCGGTACATATTAATGATTTATATTGATTGATTGACATCATATTGATTATATATGCTGTTTATATTGACGTGATTCAGTTGATATCTGTTTCCCTGTATCACTGATCACTATTGACATCTGATTTATTGATTGATTGAATTTATTGTTTAATTGATTGAGGATGGTTTCCCAGAATCAATCAATTTATTTGATTGATGGCTTGCCATTATGGTCTATTGATGGACCGGCGACCATCTTAATTGGTGGATCACTGATTCCCAGAATCTATCAATTAATTTGTGTTGCAATTTTGATTGAATTTGTTTGATGGCGTGCCATTATGGTCTATTGATGGACCGTGCCGCCATATGTATATATTCATTATAGCTGCGACCATAAATCCAAAATTGAAATTCTTTGTTGTCTGTGCATCTAATGATAACGCCATATCAAAGCTGTACAGTTCATAGTTAAACAATAAGAATTGTATACTTAGTTTCAACTTGGTGAATCGTTGTCTAAGCTGAAGCTCCAATGTCCGCTCCAAACTTCACCCTATGGGCGATCATCCAGGTTTTCCATGGAAAGAATTCACCAATACAATACAGAATCTTCTTAAAATTGTCTATGAAATCGCCAAGTTTAAATTAAATGATGCACAAAGCTGCGGGACAAAATGGCGCTGCTGAAAAAATTTTTCTCGCATAGACTGGCTAAAAGTAACCAGCCAATCAGAGAGCAGCTAGACTGGCTACTGAAGGGGCCCCCAACAGGATATGGAGGCCCCATAAACGGGTACAGGAAAAATAAATAAAATTATAAAAATGTTGTGTCGCAGCATAAAATAAGCTATGCATATAGCTTGCATTTATGCTTGCTCCACATAAGACTCAAAGACAATATGAATTGAATGGCCATCTTATAAAGATGACAATTTATTATAAAGAACCATATTATTATATTCTTCAAAATTTATCATGTGGAAATACAACTTTTGCACAATATATTACAACAGTTTACATCCTGTGGAGGGGATTCCATAGAATTACGCCACACAGCGAGCTAGATGAAAACAAGTTCGCTGCCCCACCAAAAGGAGGGATAGAAGTAGGTAGAAAAACAAATTTCAGTTTATAAAAATTATAAAGCATACATATATATAAACATATATGCGAAGTGGTACCGTGGACTGCAAATACTCCCTAAGAAAAATTCAGCATATATATAAACATATATGCACCGCATGAAAATGAGCATAAAATACATATACATATATGCATACATACACAAACAACACAATTTACTTATATGAATGTAGAAAGCTCAAGCAAGTCAGTCTATATAATTATATTGAATGTCAGTTACATTGTAGTACACAGATTCGAGTCTATGATTTCTTGCAAAGCGATAAGTATTCACAGATAAAATGGAATCCATGGAAACACATAAGCAACGTCTGCTGTGTATGGCAAGTCTTTTGCACTGTTGCGTGTGTCAAATTTTGATCCGTAATTAACAATGTAAAGAGAGACACAGAATCCAATATTCAGTCCAAGAATGTCACACTGAAACTGTGTCCCTATGTTTCTACACGCATATCCTGTTAGCAGTACATAGTAATGGAGACAGGTGCCTTTCAGAAATCATGGAATAAAAATTTCAAATCCAAACAAAATTAAGATAACAATAATTGTTATACTTGATACATCTATAATAATTAAATCATGTTTAATATATAATTCAAACCTTACAAAATATAACCTATCATAGCTGAGACCGGCTCAAGCAGGCCACTGCAAACAGGTTAAGTAATTTAGACATGAAAAAATAAAATAATAGAAAAAAGATACAAACTTTAAACATTAAATGGTGTACGTACATGTAGGGAACCTATCAAAAAGCTAGGACCAGCTCAAGCAGGCCAAGCAGACAGGCAAAGCAAAGCTGAATTTCGACATTAAGTACACAAATAAAAAGAAATCTCAAAAAAATTCACACATTAGCAAAATAGTGAAAATTGCTATGACAAGCATATTGAAAGAAAACCGGCTAGTGCACGTTTATCATAACATGTACCAAAACAGTTTAAGCAACAGTGTTAGCTCTAACATATTTTCTAAATGCTGAAGATTTCCAGCGCCCCATGGCACATATCTTAGCATCTGAATACCCTTGTTCTGCAGCTAAGGAAGCTGCCCCAATTCTAAAGCTATGTCCTTTATAGCGAGAGCTATCAAGTTTACAAAATTTCAAACAAGCATGCAGCTGAGTATCGAACTGGGATCGAGTGACCGGAGAATTATCACTATTGACAAGTAATGGACCTGAACCATTTCCCCTAACTTTAAGGTACTCTTCTAAACTCTGTGATGCAGATATACGAGTAGGACCATGACCAAACATAATTCTATGTCTAGAACAATTGGTATTATGTTTGAAACGTTGAAACGTAACATGAACTTCCTTATGGGATTTATCTCCTTCAACTGCAATATCAGAAAGCTGCAGGTTGTTTTCTGGTGATGCAGCAAGGGTTATCTCACCTATTCTAGCAAAAGCATTAAAGGCAAACAGAAACATAGCCTGAAACATGATCTTACTGAATGTCTCAAATATTTTGCATGAGGAAGAGCATCCCATGGGTAGACAAGTATCAAAATAATAAAAATCTTGGAAAAAAACCAAGAAGGTCTGCTTCATTTATAGGTATAATCCTAAAAGCTGATTTGATATCAGTTTTAGCCATAAATGACCCTGTACCGCATAGTTTTAACTGGGAAATTGCATCTTCAATGCCAGCATATTGAACTGTAGAAAATTCTTCAGAAATACCATCATTAACTGAACTATTGCCATCTCGTCACTATGAAATATCCCTATTAAACGGAATTCCCAGGTGACTTTTTTGGGACAAGACCCAAGGGGGATAATTTTAAGTTAGGCATGGGTATGGATTGATAAGGGCCTTTTATTCTCCCCAATTCAATTTCCTTGGCAAGTTTATGCTGTACAATAGTAGGGTTATCAAGTGCTGATTTTAGATTAGGGCTAACCTGAGAGACTCTTTCACCTTCATATTGTAAGAAAAATCCTTTAGAAAAGCCTTTATCATAGCCATTTAGGTACATTTCTAATTTCCTACAATTGACCGGAGAGTTAGCTATAGAATGGAATTCAAGTGGGGGTGAAATATTGCCTTTACTTTGTGGTAGATGTGGATTGTTTGGGGTCAGAGAATTTGGTTTGTTGGCGATCGAAGCATTTGAACACAGGGTGTTTGCACCCACATTTGGAGCAGACATGGGGGTATTTACAACCCTCGCAGTGGTTTCCCTTGTTGTATTTGTAACAGTGGCATGTTTGGGGACGAAAATTGTTGTTTGGTTTCGACGAGTGAAACCTATTAGTGGAGTTAGATTTCCTATGTGGAGCCATGGCCATACAATATAATTCCTGCTCCAGGGCCTCCCATTCTAAATCAGATGCTGTTTGTTTTAAGCGACAGAAATTGCAATCGTAAGTGTACCAGTTACCTCCACTACGAGCAATATTGCGAATAACATGCTGGTAAGTTGCCAAACCCTCTGTACATTCAGGGTAATTTTGTCTATACACAGATGAAAAAATACTAAAAGTATCTGTCCAACTTTCAATTGTTAAAAACTTATTATTAGAACCTTGAGTCAAACCAACACCACCGCCCTGCTCTAAATGGAGTGTATATTTAGTATCAGAAGGATCATCCAAAATTTGGGACAGTTCCACGAACTCCCCATTTCAAATTTTCTGTCGCAATTTTGGCGAGACTTTTTGATAAAGAGGTCGACAGGACAGTTGTGGTGGTTTGACTGGTGGATATGTCTCAGATCTAGATAAATCTATTGCATCAGAATTTGTATGTATTCAATTCAAGGCACCTGTCTCCCTTATCATGACACTGTCTCTGTTTGTCTGAAGTGGTTCTGTTTCCTGAGCTTCAGAACCTGCAGCAGCAGTTGAGGAAGGAATGACAGGTATAGAGCTAGCTGTACTGTCAGAGTCGGCAGGTGCAGAGCAGACATGGGGGTATTTACAACCCTCGCAGTGGTTTCCCTTGTTGTATTTGTAACAGTGGCATGTTTGGGGACGAAAATTGTTGTTTGGTTTCGACGAGTGAAACCTATTAGTGGAGTTATATTTCCTATGTGGAGCCATGGCCATACAATATAATTCCTGCTCCAGGGCCTCCCATTCTAAATCAGATGCTGTTTGTTTTAAGCGACGGAAATTGCAATCGTAAGTGTACCAGTTACCTCCACTACGAGCAATATTGCGAATAACATGCTGGTAAGTTGCCAAACCCTCTGTACATTCAGGGTAATTTTGTCTATACACAGATGAAAAAATACTAAAAGTATCTGTCCAACTTTCAATTGTTAAAAACTTATTATTAGAACCTTGAGTCAAACCAACACCACCGCCCTGCTCTAAATGGAGTGTATATTTAGTATCAGAAGGATCATCCAAAATTTGGGACAGTTCCACGAACTCCCCATTTCAAATTTTCTGTCGCAATTTTGGCGAGACTTTTTGATAAAGAGGTCGACAGGACAGTTGTGGTGGTTTGACTGGTGGATATGTCTCAGATCTAGATAAATTTATTGCATCAGAATGTGTATGTATTAAATTCAAGGCACCTGTCTCCCTAATCATGACACTGTCTCTGTTTGTCTGAAGTGGTTCTGTTTCCTGAGCTTCAAAACCTGCAGCAGCAGTTGAGGAAGGAATGACAGGTATAGAGCTAGCTGTACTGTCAGAGTCGGCAGGTGCAGTTTTTAGTCTTAGTTCCTGTAAGACAGCAGCAGTAACATCCTTTGTAATTTGCTGAGTCACAGCAGCCAGATTGGATGTAGGGATTTCTTCAACTGATACAGCTGCAGCTGGTGCTTTCCTCTTTCTGGGTATTCTTTTAGAGGCCATGTTTGCTGACTGAAATTAAATGTAAATTAACTTATAAACCAAGTTGTTCTATAGTAATATAATGAGAAAAGAGGTACCTCAACATGAATATATAGCTGGCATAAAATTCAACAGTTGAACTACCAACAAATCTGTCTTGATGACATAAGTATCCTTTGGAAACATTTTTTTTTTAAACAAAATATAACAAACATAGACATGAAAACTTGTGAATATAACAGGGTTATATATATAATTATGTAGTCTAAGGGAGACAACCATAATAAATGAAGTAGACTAATATAAGGGAGGCAACCACGATAAATGAAACAGGCTAAGGGAGACAACTTATAATAATTGAAACAAGCTAGGGGAGACAACCAGACACTCCACATATTTTCAACAGCAATTTGTGTTTTTTTTTTCTTCTTCTTCTTTTTTCGTTATCATAAAAGGACTGAAGCCCATATAAACAGGTTATTCCAATCGACTGATTAATAATTAAGCAACACCGAAATCAAACACACATATAAAGGTTATTAGAGCTAAACGTTTGAAAATCAGATAGGGCTAAAACCCTATACATAGGTTCCCCTAACAGCTTACAACTGAATTTCGATATCACATGGGGCTAAAAACCTATACATAGGTTCCCCTAACAGCTTACAGCTGAATTTTAATATCACATGGGGCTAAAGACCTATACATATAGGTTCCCCTAACAGCTTATAGCTTAATTTTAATATCACATGGGGCTAAAAACCTATAAATAGGTTCCCCTAATAGCTTATAGCTTAATTTAAATATCACATGAAGCTAAAGCTTATAGCTGAATTTCAATATCACATGAGGCTAAAACCTATACATAGGTTCCCCTAACAGCTTACGGCTGAATTTCAATATCACATGGGGCTAAAAACCTATACATAGGTTCCCCTAACAGCTTACAGCTGAATTTTAATATCACATATGCATGGGGCTAAAAACCTATACATAGGTTCCCCTAACAGCTTACAGCTGAATTTTAATATCACACGGGGCTAAAATTCTACACAGGTTCCCCTAACAGCTTACAGCTGAATTTTAATATCACATGTGGCTAAAAACCTATATACATAGGTTCCCCTATCAGCTTATAGCATGTTTTTTTTATTTTCTTTATTTATTTTCTTTATATATATATAAGAAAAAGCAAGGTTTGAATTATACATATGGGAAGAACTAAGAATTCACGTCAATTCAAAACAAACAAACCTAATGTCGAGTACTGGGCAAATGCGTGTTTGAGGGCAAGACGAACACTCCTGTAAAATTTCCTCGTGCCGTCGGTGTTAAGGTGACAATTGTCTGGTAAAAATAACTGTTTAGGACTATCATGCAACCGTCTGTGACCCCAAAACTCAAGACCTTCTTGCTGAGGAACCTGCACCCGTAAAAATGCATTGGCTTCCGTCCGTCGATAAGCGTACACACTCGGGGATATTCCCCGGGGCTTAGGTCGCTTAAAAATGTCGCACACAAAATCCAACACAACTCCAAATCGACGACGGAGCCAATATACAAAATCCAATATATCGCTAGCCACATCAGATGATGAACGACGTTCAGAACATAAGTCATTACCACCTACTTGGAGAATAACAATATGAGGCTGCCAATTGTCTAATCGTGAAGTCAAATCCCGACGTGCCCGTAATTTTGGAATGGTACCTCTTGGGTACCCAAACATCTTTACAACGCACTGTTCTAAATCGAATGAAGGAGAAAGTGTCGGGTCCCTGTGAGTGTCTTGATGCATACGCCTAATAAAACTGTGTCCAATAATATAACAGCGGGGCGGGGATAACGCCATATCAAAGCTGTACAGTTCATAGGTAAACAATAAGAATTGTATACTTAGTTTCAACTTGGCGAATCGTTGTCTAAGCTGAAGCTCCAATGTCCGCTCCAAACTTCACCCTATGGGCGATCATCCAGGTTTTCCATGGAAATAATTCACCAATACAATACAGAATCTTCTTAAAATTGTCTATGAAATCGCCAAGTTTAAATTAAATGATGCACAAAGCTGCGGGACAAAATGGCGCTGCTGAAATTTTTTTTCTCGCATAGACTGGCTAAAAATAACCAGCCAATCAGAGAGCAGCTAGACTGGCTACTGAAGGGGCCCCCAACAGGATATGGAGGCCCCATAAACGGGTACAGGAAAAATAAATGAAATTATTAAAATAGTTGTGTCGCAGCATAAAATAAGCTATGCATATAGCTTGCATATACACATTCTAAACAAGAACACTGCTAGTTATAACATTTATTTACGTAGCTCCTCGCCCAAACTCAATGATGATATGTTTTCCTATGTAGTTTAGTCTATGGACGAGTTCCATTGCAGGCGTGGCCATTTCTACACCTTTATAACTTAAAGACAAAATTTGGGTTCTGCCTTCTACATAATAATTTTTTCTTCCCACGTGAGTGGACCTCCTTACAGCGGTCACCCAACTCATTCTGACAGTCATTACAATACCAGTTTACATAGTCGTCACTGTCACACAAAGAACACGTGTAAGTAACGGGTTCCTGAGTACAACGTATGGATTTTCAGATCAATGTAAAAAGAACTACATCGAATACAAAAATGCTTTAAAAGATTATAATAAATGTAAATCGATTCAAAAACACTCAACAATTATTGATAAGAAAAAAAACGATATAAGAAAATAGAATGTTGACTTAAAAGGCAATACAAACTTCAAGAAGGTAACATGATGGAAACTTTAAGAAAATCTAACCCGAAACATTTTTATAAGTATTTTTCAAAAGGGCCTAGTCAAATACCTCAGTCAAATATAAATATGGAAGATTTTGTGGAACATTTTAAAATGTAAGGAGGGGGTAACGATGGCATTGTTGACCAAGTTCGCTAAGGCGAAAACGTAGAATCCACTGTCTTCGACAAATTGGATAAAACGATTACAGAAGACGAAGTCCATATCGCTATTCGAAATATCAATCAGAATAAAAGCTGTGGGGAAGATGGTATTTTTAATGAACTTTTCTTAGACTTTGAGGACATTCTCATTCCACATATATCAAACCTATTCACAAAAGTATATGACTCTGGATTTTTCCCAGAGATGTGGTCACGTGGTAATATAATACCTATTTACAAAAATGGCGATGTCAGTTAAACATGTAACTATAGAGGTATCACGTTGGTTAGTTGTATGGGTAAACTATTTACATCTATTTTAAAAAGACGACTTTTAAATTGGGATAAAGAAAATAACGTCATTACCGACGCACAATTCGGTTTTAAAGATGGTTGTTCAACAGTGGATGCAATCTTTGTTCTCCAATCATTAATTAATAGAGCTTTAAAAATATATTCGACTGTATTGCTGTTTTGGAGATTATAAAAAAGCTTTCGATTTGATTGACAGAAGTCACCTTTGGAACAAATTAATTAAACAGGGAATACAAGGAAAACTACTAAAAATTATAAAATCGCTGTATGATAATGTCAAATCTTGTGTTAGATACGAAGGTCATATTTCAGATTATTTCCCTAATATAATCGGACTCTTCCAAGGCGAAATATTGTCACCGATTTTGTACAGTCTTTTTGTAAATGATTGTGAAATTAACTTTATAAATGAAAATTGTCCATCAACTGAATTACGCATGATTACTATATTTTTACTAATGAACCCTGATGATTCTGTTTTGTTAGCCGAATCGCCAAGTGCCCTGCAATCATTGTTAGATGCATTGCAGAAGTACAATGATAAATGGAAGCTTACACTTAATATTCAAAAAACGAAAATTATGATTTTTAGAAATGGTGGTCATGTTAGAGAAAATGAGAAATGGTATTACAAAAATAACGAAATCGAAATTGTAAAATGAATTTAATTACCTTGGAATGCTGTTTAATTTCAATGGTAGATTTAATAAAACACAAAAGCATGTAGCCGAAAAGGGAAGGAAGGCTTATTTCAGAATCATGAATAAAATGAAAAATAATTATTTCAATGCAGAGACTTATGCTCAGTTTTTGATACATACGTTACTAGTGTTTTAGGCTATGCTAGTGAAATATGGGGATTTCACAAGGCAAAAGATGTCGAGAGGGTACACTGGAATTTTTGCAAAAATATTTTAATTTCAATGGTAGATTTAATAAAACACAAAAGCATGTAGCCGAAAAGGGAAGGTAGGTAAAAAGGGAAGGTAGGTAAAAAGACTTGTCATGATATGGTGTATTGTGAACTAGGAAGATTATCATTACAAAACTAGGAAGATTATCATTACAAAATAAAAGAAAATTAAATTTTTTGAAATATTGGGTCAAAAACACTGAAAACTGCATTCTGAAAGCCTGTTACGAAAATAGACAGTCTAGCAACGACAATTGCATTGTAAATATAAAATCAGAATTACATCGGTTAGGCTTAGGATACCTCTATAATAGTTATTTAGATGGGAAAACAATATATAAGATAATTGAAAACAAATTTTATCTTATATATTTTCAAGACCTGACAAGTGATATCAGTAATTCCTCTAGGGGCTTTTTATATCAGCATTTAGTAGATAATTTTGATCTACAGTATTATCTTAAGAAACCTATTGAACAACGATATAAGAAGTGTATTTCTAGAATAAGAATGTAATCACATAATCTAAAAATTGAAAGCGGAAGGTATATCAACATTCCGAGAGAAAATAGAACATGTACTTTTTGTAACAAAAACGAAGTGGAAGACGAGTTTCATTTTATATTAAGATATCCATTTTATTCAGATATTCGGAAAATATACATTAAACCATACTACTTGCGTAAATCTAGTGTTTTTAAACTTGTTCAATTATTATCTGTGAATAATGTCAAAGAACTTCATAATCTTGGCAAATATTAAGCGCCGGAAAAATGTTTTATGAAATTGTGAATATTACAATATTGATAGTTAAATTAAATACTATCTTATAGTTTGTAACTTTAATTTGCCATTGCTGTTATAATTGTTTAAGTGAACAGTTCTTTTCACTTTCTATCGTAGTAGACAATTCATTAAGACATGTACATTGATAATCATTAATTAAGAATTAGAAACTTTAGAGAGTATGCCATGATGTTGTATATGGATGAGTGAGAGAGTGTGTGACTGTATATGTATATGAAGGCGTGTAAGGGTGCGCGTGTGTGCGTGCGTGTGTGTGAGGGTACGTGTGTGCGTGCGTACGTCCGTCCGTGTTAAAATGGGTGTGTGTATGTGTGTGTGTGAATGTGCAATGTAGTATTAGTGTATGAGCGTTTACATGTTACACTATTACATAATATGATAACTGATTTGTGTTCTTAGATACCAGTAATAAGTTGTAATGCTTAAACTAATAAAGTAATTGAATTGAAATTGTTATAGTATATGTAAGTGTATATATGTGAAGCCGTTATGTGTACGTGGAATTATCAAAGCAGGTCATTGTATCGAAAAAATCTGACGTGTATAACCAAAATTCCTTAATCACAGGATGAGAGCACGACTTATAGACATTCAGGTTATTTAAGACTAGTGTAAATACAGTAATATTTTACATATCTGTTAATAATTGAAGTAACATATTTAAGCAATAAACTGTTACCAGATTGGACATACAGTTGATATGAAGCCCATCCGGAAGAGAGATAAATAGAATGGCGCCTTAATGGGCGCCATGAATATTTATCTTTCTGACAGATCTGGTAACATTTTTTTTATATTTCCATTACGATCCTATACATATATAGCTATTGAATTTCCCGCTTGCGCAAGTGTTGAGGTCACCAAGTTCAATTAACGGAACAGCCATAACATCAGCTCTTCTGAATATAGTTCAACACAAAACGGTTTAAAATAAGCGAACAAATGAAAATTATGCGATGATGTTTTTCAATATATACTACTTTGTCAACACGATAATACTATTGGAATTCATAGACCGTACAACTATAATACCATTTTTTTTAAAATTATTTGACCGTTATGTATAAGCGTAACTATGCATTGTATGCATTGTCCGTGACGCGGCGGAAACATTAAATATCCATACACTTGACCAGATTGGAGTTCATAACCTGATAGTGCCCATCTGGTTTAACATAGATCAAACGAGGAATTAAAAGTTGAATTGAAATATACAATTGCACACCGATAGTCCGAAAACTGTTCAATGTGTATGGAAATGTCAGGAAACCGATATAATTATTTACAAAAGAAACAGTATAAGACCGTTTGGATTATTTGCAATCCTAACGTTTTTTAACAGTGGACGAAAGTGTTCGGATTATTTGGAGTTAATCCACCTTGTACACGTGTGTGTTTATGCAAAATTTACAACAGCGCTGTAAACATGTTTTAAGTCGTATATCTTGGTAAATTGTAAAAGCTGTCGAACATCAATTATTTTATTTCTAGTACCGGGAAAATTAATTAAATTGTGTCTATACCAATACTTTCATGGTCACTTCATGCTAATATATTGGTTGATCCTTCCACACTTGCGTATTTCCATCCTTTTGCGCATTATCTTAGCACTCTTGTTTCCTAAAAGGCATCTGAACTTGTGATTTGGTTTTCACCAATAGGTAAGATCAACGACAGCTTTTACCAATTATTAATGTTATTATTTGCGTTCAGTAGCCTTGAAAATATAGGTAGATATACAAATATAAGGATTCTACATCAATATAGTGTTCATGATATTAGATTTGAAACATTTCTAGCTGTCAGCAGCAGATTCCGGTTGGAGTCCTGTACTGAAATAGCCTGTATGAAGTCATAGTACTAGTACATAAAGGCGTTTGTAAATTAAATAGTTGTATCACAAAGTGTGTGGTTTTATGCTTTAAGCTACCGGACACTTTTTAATTAATGTTGAAATGTAACTTTAAAATGAGTTTGATTGTTGAGTTCCACAAGTTATAAAAACATCAGTATGGATTAGATAAACACAACTCCTCTACAGACATGTAAGTAAACAGTCAGGACGTGTTATTTTCTATATTGAACCAGAACCCATAAACAGCTAAATACCCATAAGCGTCAGGATTAAGGTAATGCTTTTTACATTGGGAAGGTAATACTTTGAAATGATTTGTTTTGGGGTAATACAGCATGTTCGAGAGCAATTATAGTACTTACTCATATAAGCATCACAGTGATGTTGATTCTTAGTTCCTTAATCCATTTAAAATTAGATTATTTGATCACTTATCCACTTCCTTATTACGTATTCGATTTCTAATTAGTTATTAACATTGAAAATGGTTTATAATGTGTTAAATAGTAGATAGTATGTAAGAATTATTTATTCAATTAACTGATTACTTCGATTTTTTATATGATTTCTTATTCAATCTCTAATTACTGATCAATACAATAAATGGTTTAACTGTATCATTAAGTATTTTGATGATGGAATAGGGAACTAAGAATCACCTTGTTATTTAAATGAGAGAAAACGAAAAGTGACAGTTTTGAAATACGTCATATTATATATATATGTATTTTAATTCCCATCTAAATTTCGTCTTTCTTTTTCTCTTGCTGTTTAACTGGTATCAACCATTTGTAAATTTTTAAATTCTTAAAAAAAAGTATATACTGTGGTTTCATTCAGTTCTCTTTCTCAAAGACAGGAGTTGGTAATTAAACTAATGTTTGGAAAAATAAAGTTTGTTAACTGTACTTATTGTAGGATTGCTGTTAACTGTACTTATTGTAGGATTGCTGTTAACTGTACTTATTGTAGGATTGCTGTTAACTGTACTTATTGTAGGATTGCTGTTAACTGTACTTATTGTAGGATTGCTGTTAACTGTACTTATTGTAGGATTGCTGTTAACTGTACTTATTGTAGGATTGCTGTACTTATTGTAGGATTGCTGTTAACTGTACTTATTGTAGGATTGCTGTTAACTGTACTTATTGTAGGATTGCTGTTAACTGTACTTATTGTAGGATTGCTGTTAACTGTACTTATTGTAGGATTGCTGTTAACTGTACTTATTGTAGGATTGCTGTTAACTGTACTTATTGTAGGATTGCTGTTAACTGTACTTATTGTAGGATTGCTGTTAACAAGCAAATTGAGAACAAGCAAATTCGTGGAATTTCCCCGCTTTCAGGACATATTTTAGGTAAACATTATTGAGGTTAGGTTAACCTTGGTTGAAACATGAAAAAATAAACTGAAGTCTTTATCGGAAGTAAGACATTTAATTTTGTTACCCAGTTTGAAGAAAATCGGTTTACATTCGTTACACTTATTGCACGGAAATGGCAGAAAATGACATTTTTAGTAATTCAAACTCCGCTAAATAAGGTCCATCGACAGTCGCGATCAAACTTGGTTGAGCCCTTAAGGTATTTAATCTTGTCGGCAAGTTTGAAGAAAATCGGTTTATATTTGTTACACTTATTGCACGGAAGTGGTAGAAAATGACGTTTTTAGTAATTCAAAGGGCCATAACTCCGCCAAATTAGGGCCATCGACAGTCGCGATAGAACTTGGCCGAGCCCTTAAGGCATTTAACCTATTCACCAAGTTTGAAGCAAATCGGTTTATATTTGTTACAGGTATTGCACGGAAACGAAGTGTTACAGACAGACGGACGGACGGACAAACCCAAATTAACACCCCCCCCCCCCCCCGTTTCGGAGAAAGCGGGGGATAATAAAGTAAATTTAACTGGTATACAGTAGTAACTGTGTCTCAAACCATCTTATAAAATGCGGTTTGGTATATTGCAATAATATACTGGAAGTTACAATTCTAGAATATTTAAAAAGTCCATGCATGCATCACCTAAACAAAGAACTAGCGTAATAGCCCTTGCTTTTCAGGATAGCAATTAATGAGAAATTATGCGTGCTAGGGAAATTATTTGTTCTAGAAATATGTTTCGAAGATAATTTGCGTTAAAAAACGGTTTCTTTTCATCGCGGGCCTTAACGGTCGTCTGACTTTTGACACAATACAACACCTCAAAGAATATAGTAGTGGCAAACAATTAAGGTAATACAAAAGAACTCTTTTATTAGAAGAAGTTCAGGTTCTGTTGTATTTGATGAATTAGACCATGATTGAAGGTCCCTTGATCTCCACAATGCTACAAATCCAATATCCAGACCCTAAGTCTAGGCCTCATGGTTATTTACAAGAAGTCGTTTAAGAATTTATCGTTTTTGTCCCCTGTGACTTTGAATGAAAGTCAAGGTCATTCATTTGAACAAACTTGTAGGCACTTCATCCAAGCATGATACAGAACTAATATGAGTACCCTGAACCTTTTGGTTCTTGAGAAGAGGTTGTTTAAAGATTTTAGCCTATTTGACCCATGTGCCCTTGAATGCAGGTCAAGGTCATTCATTTGGAAAAACTTGGAAGTCATTCATTCCAGCATGTCCACAGGCCAAATATCATGTCTCTAGGTCACTCAATTATTCATAAGAAGTTATTGAAAGATTTTAACCTAAAGTGGAACTCGGTTAATACGAACTCGAAGGGACCGGGATAAAATTTCGAGTTATCAGAGTGTTGGAATTAAGCGAGTGTTCATGTCTACTAACTATCTCTTTACTTGGTATATATAGACTAGTTCTATGTCGGAAAACGCTCTGAAAAAGAGAGTTGTCAAAATCGCCAATGGTAATTGCAAAATTATAACCAGAAAACCTAGATATATATTTTGAAATGCTGTTCTACGGCAGATTTATGAGAAATAAATCGCCATTTTCGGCGGTTTCGTTGTCCAAAAAATATCAGTACCCTAGGCCTTTCGGTTATTGAGAAGAAGTAGTTTGATTGAAAAGTTTACGCACGGCGAGTCAGATGACCTAAAAATGCCAGTTTCATTGTAAGTGTAGACCAATGAAGTTCACGATGTATTAGTTTAGCAGTTCAGATACATGGCACAAATACGTACATTTGACTCCTAGAGTATTCTATTCGTAAGATGTACATAATCTCTAGGCAGTTTATAATATTTATCGGAGGTAATTATAACTGGCGATTATATGAAAATTCAACGTCTTTTAATAAAGGTTTTAACATCTGGTATAACACGTCATCAAAATGTGTGTTTCAATAACCAATGACTGAATCAAACGGTCAAAATAAAAACTATCACTGTAGGACTTATATAGCAAAAACAAATTGATTTTAAATAGGTTTAAAAAAAATTATACTCGACTCTATAAAATTGAATATTAATAAAAATCAAAGTACTGAAAGTACTAAATGGCTCGGTCTCGATGATTGGAGGAATATATTTCTAAAGTCAACACTTTTTTGGACAATAAGAAATAAATTTTGCTAGTGTTCCTTCCAGTTTGGACTTTTGAGGATTTCTTGGACACCAAGGTGTTAATTAAGAAACGCATACTAAACTCTTGGGAGCCCATTCTAATACTTCCTATGATGTTGTATGCCAAATGATTTTATAGCATTTTTAACCTTTTCCTTGTTAATTTGATGTCAATTAAAATATCTATTTTGAATTGCTATTCTCATCAAGTTCCTTGGACCACAGTATCAGTAATATTCATACCTTATTAACTGCCGTAAGATGGAAGATTACGCCACCTTGCCCATTTATCCTAAACTTTGTTAGAGTTGTCTTGGAAGATTACGCCACCTTGCCCATTTATCCTAAACTTTGTTAGAGTTGTCTTTCTTCAATTGTGAATTTTCCCGTACATGTGGCATAACGCAGCCGTGATAAACAAATCTCCATTTCGTCCTGAAATGTATTTGCTCCCGAACTCATATGATTCAAAGTACAAAAATCATTATTGTAACAATTTTGATGTTTCAGGTAAAATCATCTGTTGCGGGATAATTGTCACTAGTAGGGACTAAACGCGTGGGGCCAAGCGAAGCATTTTCGGGACGAAACGTCTTCATGCATTGTAAACAACATTTCTGGACGAAAAGTCTAGATACATTGTAAACAATTCAAATGAAAATTTTCCAACCAAAGATCATTTGGATAGTGTATATGGTAAGGATATGAAAGCAGTAATGTAATTTTCCTATTTCAACATTACAGATACGCTTATTTCAGTAACTTTCATATTCAAAATTTGCTATTTAAAATTCCCGGTAAAATCAAAGTTGTAAGAATACACTGCCGTTAGGAGCGCTAGTATCTGCGAGCTAGTTCTTAGCCAATCATATTGAGGAAATTGACTGAAAGAGAATTTTGCAACCATGATCACAAAGGCGAGGTGATTACCTCGCCAAAAATCAGATTAAATATACAAATTAAAACAAACAAACAATGCATTACGAAGAAAGACATACTCACCTGATAAGCATTAGGATCGTCATTATTGCATATTCATAAATGTCACAAAACGATGAATGTCCTACACATATCCATTTTTTTCGACTGGATATACTTCTCAATGACACCTGTAAATATCTTGACTATCAGTACCTGACTTAGTTTATTATCTGTTTGTATGGTAGCATTGTCATATAACAGTGTTGTATATGTTTCTTGAATTAGTACTGTGTCAATACGCTATGAGCTATATCAGTAATACACTAGTACATATATGTATATGCGTTAAAGAATATTTGGAAGCCCAACAACTAGCCAGAGAAATAGTGTTATTGTAATGGATAACAATGAATGATACATTACCCGTGCTTAGGAAATGATGTTGTTCTAAAATCTGTTTCGAAGATAATTTGCGGTTACCATCGGTTCTTTCCATTAACGTATGCACACAAACTCCAGTTTCATTGCAAATTACAAGTAATGGTATGACGGTTCAGATACAAACACGTCACAAATAAGTACATTTGATTTCTTGCGCTTTCTGCTAGTAAACTCGACATAATCTTGTGACGATTTTATAACAAGGTGTAACACGCAATCACATCAAAACTCGACAGAAGACGACGTCTTCTTTGTAAAAGGTTAGACACTCGTATACGACGTCACCAAAATGTTTTGTTTCGATAATTAGAGTATCATATGCTATCAATCAACATTTTGATATTTTAAATGTTTCGCAAATCATATCTTAATCACTATTGTCACAGACCTTAAAGGATTTGTGCCACGAATTTTAAGATATTGTAGAAAGCAACGGAAGTTTTAGCGCGCATCGAAATTAAACGAATGGTCCATCAACGGGCAGTCCCGCTCAAGCCGGTGTCAAGATATCGACTGTCAAAGTTGACTGCCCTCGATAACCGAGATCGTTAATTAGCTTATAGCGGTCATGCGGTACTGAGTCGAGCCCCTCGCTGTGCATAGGCCTAACGATATCGTTACACACAACTTCTCTGTCTCTCACAATTATGGGCGGTCGTTTCAGGATAAAATACCAAAACTACTTAAGTTTATAATTTAAACAACTTAAGTAGGTTTTATGGTCACTTAGGTATCTATTTTCGCACTTAAGTACCTAACATTAGGTACTTAAGTGCTAAAAACGGCACATAATATCAATTATGTACATAATGATAATTTCTTCGTACTTAAGTGTTACAAGTAGGCACTTAAGTAAAAATACACATAATGATATACTTGTTCAAACTTCATTATGTGTTTGTCTTGATCCATTATGTTCCCGTTCGACATAATAACATATTGCAATCACTTAAGTAAGATAAAACCCTTCGTCCTCTTCTTTAATATGGAATTTCCCGGATCTCTGTTAGCGCCTGCGCATCACTTCCGTTAATTTGCGCCTGCGCTAACACCTCCGGATGTTTTGAAATATTGAAAAAATGGCGGCAGAACGAGAAGATGTGTTGCAAGCGATTTCGCGGAATGTTGTGACGGTTTCGAGGCAGCTTACACAGGAAAATCCCAATAGACTACAGCTTCATGACCTTTTGCAAGGATCGCTTACCAACTTAAGACGAATTTCTGCATTTTTATCCCAGGATCGCGTCGCAAATATCGAACGTTCTTTAAACGATCTACAAAAGCTTGTGAATAGCCCTCCTTCGCACAATGACATTCGCTTGGAGCATGGTACTGAACCAACCACCGACAATCAGATAATTGCAGACGAAGGTACATTTTTCTAAAAAGATATACTTCTAATTTGTAAAGAACAATATGTATTTAAGTTTTGGTGTCATACATCTCCCTGCCTCTTTAGTATCGCCTTACAGATTTCCACCGTGTACGATTCTATTAATAATAACTACAGAGACACCTATAAATCTCGGATATTTACCTATTATTGATACAAATTATTTAATAAAGAAACGTGCCATTGCTTCATACCAAACAACGTATAATCAGAGATTTGAATAGTAATTGGGATAAGTAACTAGGGCTGTTCTCGCGATATAACGTACCCTCCTATTGTTATCGTAAACGGATGAACGGTTACCGCGAGACCAAGCCGTGCGTCTGCGCACTATGGAGGCGAGTAATCATAGTGTTAGCCCATGAAGCTGTGTACGGCATATTTCACTATATACAAACCAATAAACATCGAAAAGTATCTCATAGCTTTTTTACTGTAGCATTAGAGACGCTCATCTCATGCATGTATATACATTTCTGTGTTGTTTTTTTATGAAAAATTGTAAAATTAAAACCTATGCATTGAAAGTAATGATCAAAATGTTGGTAAATTTTGGTGATTAATGACATATTATAAAAGCTTTTCTTGATTTGTTAGAATGAAAAATACGACACATATAAATTTAATGAGTTAAACCCTGGAAATTCAATTCGGCTTTAGTAAAAAAAATGCTTGGTAAAGCAATATATTTAAATAAATTATATTCAAATCTCTGGTAAAGCGGAATATTTACATTTCACTTAGAATTGACTTTTATTTCAATATGGTTCTATGCATTATAAATAAAGCTGTTTGAGAAAATTAAGATTAGAAAAATATTATCTAATTTACAAACTTACTGTATAGCCTTCGAGACTCAAACACAGGTAAATGGACCCCCGTTGAGTTAAGTGAGGCGATGACCTGGGGCGGTGGCCAGGTGTTCTGGCCGACGGTTCACCTGATGACATTATGACACCTGTGCTTATAGCAGTTGCAAATCACTTTCTGTTAATTAGATATCAGATTATGCTATCTATCACAGCTCGATCGGCACTGTATCTCTTCGCCATGATATATTGGGTACCTTCGATAATTTGTTAACACTTGAACTTGAGCTTTAAAAGTTTCCATATGTATATATATATATACAAACTCAATCAATAGAAAATTAATATTTGAAAACTAAATGGAAATCAGTCAATTATTGAAATCAGAGTACTTTGTTCAAATTGTGCTATCTTTCACGACCCTATCTGAACCGTATGGTCGTCATTATTAATTTAGGGTAAATTCGATGATTTGTGTAAAGTTTTACCACCAAAAATTCAAAAGGTTCAATATGTTCAAATTCAATCAATCTAATATTTTATCATGTAAAATTTACCAAGCAACAAATATTTGAAAATTTTAATGGAAATCAGTCAATTATTGAATTCAGAGTATGTGGGTTTAATTGTGTTATCATTCACGACCCTATCGGAACAGTATCGTCGCCATTATAAATTTAGGGTAGCTTCGATGATTTGTGTACAGTTTTACCTCCGAAAATTCAAAAGGTTCAATATGTTTAAATAAGATCAATTTAATATATTAACATTTAAAATTTACCAAGCAACAAATATTTGAAAACTAAATGGAAAGCGGTCAATTATTGAAATCAGATTATGTGGGTTTTATTGTAATCATGCCGAGATGAGGACATTCACAATTAACATTACGTTTATCTAGTGTAACACCTCTACAATTATGAAAATGTGATGGATTATTCAAATAAATTACATTTTCAATAAAGAGCAAACTTTAAGCTATTTGGTTTTATTCTGTTCATCTCCTGAATTATAGCCTAGATAGCTTCATCGGACGAAGCGTAGTTTCAATATGGCGTCGTTAGACTGTACTCGACTGTAATTTAGACACGCGATGCACTCTGGGATAGCTTCCGCTGCGGGCGTCGTTAAGTAAGGCTATGAGCTACCTTCTTATCCCTACTATTTAAATCTCTGGTATAGTTAGGTAAAACCTATTTACATTACAACATGTACCGGGCTAGTGTACTAAGCTGCCTAATATTCCAACTTACCGGCAACTGAATGCACAAATTCCTCGCTGTAAAGTTACTAGTATAACATTTAACTTTAAACAATGGCATCGTGTGAATAATGTTATATCTTAAGATAATGCCGGTTTCTCCTGTGAATCTTATGACCTTGCAAAACTAAGACTTTGAAGTATAATCGAATTTTGACTAGGATTATAACATCATTTTATCACATAATAATTCAATTTTGCTTGTTACGAGCATTTTCATTGGCTTAAAAATTTACTTTATCAGCCCATAAAGGAAAAAATGGCGTCGCCGTTTGTAACGTCGCTTCTGATTGGCTGAGATGACGGCGTAATAATTTCATAGACAAAAAAGTCCCAAAATGAATTTTAAATGTTGAAGAGATTATCTTTAGTAAATTGAATTATAAGGATTAACTTGAATAGATTTTTTATGTCATGGAGATATAACACTAAATTCTGAGTGTACTCTCATCATAAACCGCTTCTTAAGTTAATCCTTAAATGTTTAAAAAATATGTTTTTACACAATTATACTACTTACGTATAATTTCATTGATTTTCCAAAAGTTTATCGGATAGTCGTTTATCTTCCTCACGTATTGGAGGTGTTTTCATTATTGAGACTCTAGTAATACAATCATGTAACCATTGTATTAGATCGCACAGTCTGTCTGCCAATAAAAGGGTTCTTTTCTTTTCTTGACTGAAAAAAAAAACCATAATAAAGATAGATGAAAATATATGTGATTATAAAATAAAGCTTACTTGTGCAAATAACTACCAATCAAAATATTTTATCTTCTTTTCTTCACCTCTAAATTAAACTATAATGTTGACAAATTCTACGAAATGCTGCTAACAAATTTAATCTTATCATAGAAATTCTTAATCGTAATAATCGTAAAGCAATGCTTACCATTGCTTAATTTACTATCGGTACGTGTATTTTATCATAAAATCACACTTAAGTAAAGTTCACATTGATAGAGATATATCCCAAGTCAAAGCAGCTATTTAAGCAAGACATCATCTTCTGATGGAATCTATTTTAATATCAGAACTTTTTAAGCTTATTAAAAAATGTACAAGCTAGACCAGGGAAACAGTTTATCAACGACAACAAGATGTTTCACAAAATTGAACAGCCCATTTTACGATGATCAATTGACGTTACTATATCAATATTGGTGACATCACAATGGTCAGTATACGTCCCGTTGGTTTGATTTTTTTAGGTTATTCTATATCAGGATTTTGGCATGTGAATGTAAATAAATGCAAACGATGTTTGACGCATTTGCCTGTTCATTTCCTGATACTTGAATAACTTGTTTGTGTTTTCCTGCTATCTCCGGGACAGATACGGTTTCACCATTATTCATATCCTTTAAAAGAAAGAGAGAGATGTATGAACATTTATGAATTTTTTTTGGGATGAAATGTGGTGCGATAAATTACTTGACCACATGGATACAGTTCTGAACTTTATTAATCAACAGTGAATCCAAAGTACAAACAGTTAAGAAAACAGTACATGTATCAATCCTCGCCACGCTTTTTCACACAATGTTCACACATCTATTTACAAGTTTATCCTCACAAAGTTACGACACTTCCACAAACTGCTAAAATTACAGAAAAACTCTTTTTATGTTAAGCATGCACCTCTATATAAATAGCTTCAATAATTATTAAAATTCATTAACTCCCAAATTGTTCTATTGACCAATCCTAACATTTTACCTTAAGCACGTGCTCAACATATGTGCCTAATATACCTGACCAAAAACATGTACACATCTCTGCCTAGATGACCACTACGTGTAAACAACTGACTTCCAGTGTCTCCGAAAACTATATCGTTTAAATGGCAAGGTGTGCTATCTACGAACCAAAGCAAGATGCGTAAACCTATACCAGATTACTATTACTCAAAGGCCTCCGTACTTGAGTAGAACAGATTGACTTGACTATAACTATGTTCCATAAATACTAAATAAAACATCTATCTTTTCAAAACATATTAACTTTCTAATAAAACAAACTTTATTCTCAAAATCACTACAGATGAAATAAAAAGCCCAATGATTTTAGTTTCTTATCAATGTTATGTTAGTTATACACGGTCATATGGTCATGATTTTTTGACGTACCTTTTTTACATAACATGTGGCAATTATAGAGTCTTTAAGTCTTGAATAATTCTTCTTGTTTTTATCTATGTTACCCTTGAAATGTTGTTCTAGTTTTCCAAATGCCGTTTCGACTTGCGCTTCATCACTCTGTGAACATAAAAAAGAATATAATATAATTTATATTTGTTCTCTTTTATTTTATTTTTTTTTTATTCTGTCAGTTCAAACTCTAAATGTATCCGAATCCCTTTTTCAAAAATATTAAGATAAATATACCAAAACAATTGAACAATTTTAACCGATTATTTTTTTTCCCAATCCATTTTGGTATTCAACAGTACTACAAACCAAAGTTAAAGTGAATAGTCGGGCAAAGAAAACCAGTCTAAATGCGTTCATTGGCCTTCCAAAAGTTCTCACATATTAATACAACGGTCAAGTTCTGCTTACGTTTCCCAGTTCTGACCATTAAAATAAAGAAAAGTTGAAAGCATTGAAAGCGAGGCTGCGTGGAAATGTAACCACGGACATAGTCAGCCGGGAGGACGTTTTAGGATTCCTATACTTTAAATTAATTTCTACGTACGCAGACAGATTTTGACGAGAAAGTTTATTTTTCTATTCCATAAGAAATTATACTGGATATATTCACACCATTTTTACCGACTTTAGCCATCCTTGTCCGACTGTTCACTTTAAGAAGACAATATAGCTTAATATGACAATAAAACCTCGTTTTCAAATATAATGGTTTGTATATCACATAGTATCTATCTCTATTCCTAAAGTGTTTGCTAAGATAAAATTGCTTACATAGTTTCAATGATTGAATACAATACATGAGTTATATAAAGTCTTGATGCATAGACAAATTATTTTTTATTATTATTTTAAGTTACGCAACAGATAAATATTGTAAATATTTCAAAGAATTACATGTAATTAAATGTCCCTTGCATAGACATACAATGACAAAATTAAGTCACAACTAAATAAGCGTTGACTCATTTCGTGTTTTTGTGACTAAAATTAAATATTAAAAAGCAATCGAACGTAATGTTTCAATTTGGACAAGAGATGAATCTGAAATCCGTTTTTACAATTACACTTTGGCATTATTATTATCTTGTCTTTTATCTGCCTCTCAAAGAATGCTTTGAGAGGCAGATAAATGACAAGATCTGTAACACTGCCAATGCAGGTCTTCCCATACTGCAAAATCATCTCTCGTTTGGGTTAGTATTGGGTTTTTTTTAAGCAAAATTACGTCATTTTCTCTTCATAACACATGACGTCATTCTCATAAAACATGACGTAACAACAATTATCTTTCTGTAAGCACAGACTGTGTTAAAAGTTTCAAATGATACACTTACCGTTAAAACACAATCTTTGAGATCATTCCAATATTTTTTTAGCGTCTGTACGTAATAGCATATTTGGTGGTTGTTTAAGATGTTTTTCAAGTTCTGTCACTTCCATTGGAAGACTATAAGAAAATATGATAAACAATAAAATAAAATAATATATCAAATTAGGAGTTGAATACATCTACTTGTAAAAGATATTCAATGATTGAAATGTGATAATTAGGGTTCATATTTCGTGAAGCAAGTTTCAAGTTTTATTTACTTTGAGTCTACTGACTTATCAGTTGTATATACATACATACATAAATACATGGCATTCAAATGGATCATATAATGCATACATGTATTGTACAAAGATACTGGTAGACAGTACTGCATTCAAGAGAGTATAACTAATTGATAAATAAAGATCTTTTTGCGTTTGCAGCTTTAAGGAATTTTGCTAAGATCTGTAATTCTTTCACATCTGTTACATTAAAAAATACATAACTTGTTTTTTTTTTTTTTTTTTTTTTTTTTTTAAATAGTTTTTCATAAATTTTTGAGGGATACCAGAGAAACATGGACATTTCAAAACAAAATGAAATTCATCTTCAACATCATCTAAATTACACAAAGTACACATTCTTAAATGTTGTGGTATATTCTGGTACTGACCCTTTTCTACATTAAGACTGCATGCAAAGATTCTTATTTTAGAAATTTCTTTTAGAAGATCTTTTAAGATAAGTTTTCTTAAATAGCATTGTAAACCAAAATCGTGATCAAGACACGAGTTAAATATTCCTTTTGAAGATGTTCTTATCTGTTCAAAGCAATTTTGTTTACATATATCCTTTATCCTTTGTTTATTTTATACAATGAGTAACCCCATCGCTTCATAGACAGTGGAAATAGCTACACTTAAAGCGACAGCTCAAAAACATTATGACAGGGGAGGATTCAGTCATTGTTTTTATTATACAGTACAATTATTCAGGCTGTATCTTGGTCTCGTTGTTTCAGATAACATTGGAATGAAATTAAATGTAAACTTTTGAAATTTTAATGCGTTTTTATTGAATTAGCTGTGAAGGTATATGGTGTGTACATGATTATTAATATGTTTTCGTTTATTTTGAAAGGAATATATCGTTTTAACTGTTTTATACGCTAAAATTGATAGTGTGGTGTATGGAGTATTGCGTAATAGTAATAATGACTAGCTATTTACCTCATTCAATTGATTATTACCATAATCCACATTAATATTTTCCATTTCTAGCTTTCGAAGAGAGGGGAAGTATTACTATTGACATTATTTCTACAATCCATTGGAATATTACTGCTATGGTGGGTATAAAAATCATTTAAAGAATTTTGAGAATTTCAAGAGACTCAGTGGGCCGAAAATCATGCAATGATATTTGTACTGGTAAATTACAAAAAACTTTAATAAAATCAACAAACCAATACAATGCTTTATTATGATTGTTAAACCTACTATGATTATTTATTTTAAGATAGCAAAATCCCGAAAAACAAAAACGTTTTTAAAATGTTTTAAACTTGCTATACTCCGTGCATTTTCTCTGCAATACACAAGACGACTAACTTGTGCATTGAAACGGTATTTGTTGTACAAATAATGCTTTTATATTAGTATAATTAATTTTTCTTTGTTTTCATACCAAATATGGATTTCTGATTGGCCAATATTTTTTTTGCATACCACTATGAAAAAAAAAATCCGAGAATGGCACGAAACCCCGACGTTATCGTGACGTCACAATAGAGACATTGACGTTGCGTATTGATTCGGAAAAAAGAATCCCTTGAAAAACTACGTCATTTTATCAAATAGAGTCTAAAATTAATTATAAGTATTGATGTCACTATTTTTTAATTTTATAGGGGTATATAGTGAAAAAAAATTGTTTGCAAACTGTGTGAATCCGCGTAGCACAATCAATGCTTAATTAATTACAATAATATAACAATCATACATATTGATAATTTACTATTAAGATCTGCCAGGCAGAATCATTGCAACAAAATGAAACTATTTTCCGATTTCATTTCTCGAAGAATATACAGGCCATGTACACCATATAGTCAAATAATTCTATATTGACTCCGTCAGTTTACATAGTTAATTCATTTAACGAATCTAGAAACGCCTAAATCAAACAATGACAAGCAATATTCAGTTTTATATAGCTAAAAACATGGATATTATAATCGGTATTTGTGTTGTCACTTCGAGCGTAGCTATTTCCGGTGTACCAATGAAAGACTGTGATAGAATCATAGAAGAAATGTCGATATAAGTACGATATGGGTCACCAGAAAACAGAAATTAGCATTTTTTGGCGGTATGCTTGATAACATAGATATGTCATGAAGTCTTTCGGCATGTAATAGAGTTATGTGTTAGGTACTGTAAATGAAAACAAGTTGATTTCAAACACTATATTCTGCAAGCAGATAAGTTTAATTACACATGAAATGATCATAGAGAAATATTTTTGCAAATGGGGCTGGTAATTTTTAGTGACGGGGCTTTGTATAGATGTGTAAAATGGGATCATGGGCTAGATCAACGTCACATTAGCAAACGATGAGAATACAAATTATATAACGTGTCATTGCATCTGGATACCGGTAGCGTTCAATTAGTGGAATTTTCGGCTTCATTGGTTGTTTATTGGTGTATTTATAATTCATTTTATCTATTTTTTTTTTCAAATATCTTTTACACATAAATATATACTTACTTTGCAGGTAATGGTGAATTTCTCGGTTCCTGACCAGATATTTTAAGTGCCTCGGCAGACTATATGGAAAGATATTTAGAATGTGATAGTGACTTGACATCAAAATATTCCTACTCGAAGAATTGTTATTCATCGATAACACAAAAATGCTTTAGCGAACATACATCTATAAGTTTAAAATCTTCAGTTTCATGTACATTCACAGTTGTAGTCTCAGCTGTTATCTATTTTAAACGTTGTCGAAAGTGCTATTTTAAATTAATACAGTATTATAATTGTTCATTATAAATTCAGTTACAAAAGTTACTTATTTTACACGACTACCGCCATTGAAGAGATGTGTTAATTAGACATATATAAACGATTAAACACTGTTCAAATGATGGGTATCATTTATGCTCTATCGGCAGTGGAGCATCTTTAAAATAAAAATATCTTAAATTAGACAAAGTTTTGTTTATTCAGTTTTATTGAAAACACAATTGGTGAACTGATACGGAATTGCAGTTTTACGAAAATAATGATTTCCTTCTATAAGATCATGCTGCACAGATGTCAAGGGTTTGGCGTGTTTTATAACGGGGATGACGCCAGAGAGTACAATGGCTTTGTGTAGGTTTGATTTCAGGGATAATGTGTTCAAGTCAGATGTTTATGGCTTTGCAGGTATTACTTTTTTGGAACATACAAAACTCCCTTTTTTCTTATCAAACCGATACATACATGTGCTTGATACAAATAAGACACGTACAAAATATAATAATGTTATAGTTAAACTTAAAAACAACACTGTGCTGTGTTTTACTAACAATATGTCATTATTGTATGAATCCACACATTTAACTGTTAATTAGACATCTCCAGTTTTGATCGTAGACATAATACATACACGTAGACGGACGCGTATACGACAGTTATCAGGGGGCGTCTCAAAAAATAAGTACAACATTATGTTATAGAGACAATGTGAAGCTGATATGTACTTGACCATGTTTAGGGGTCAAGAAATCAGGAACATCCTCATTCTTCACATAAAGGTGTATATCTGTTTTTCTTTCATACCTACATGTGTAATACTGGCTGGTCCAGGACAATACATTCATGTCGCCTGAGGCTGTCACGGCGTCTGCAAAATTTCTATTTCCTCAGTAAAATCTTGATTTCACAAAATTGTCTGGTTTTACTATAAAAGATGGAAACAACGCAATTTGTGTTGAAAATATCATGTAATTTTTCATGTATGGGAAATTGACATTCAGTCGTGGATTATCCCTATTCTTCATATCCACATATGAAAGAGTCTCATAACATGAATTACAACAAATATTCATATCCCTGTGTGTACATGCTACACCGATCCGCGCGCTTCTTAAACAATATTAAGCAAATCAAATAAACGACAACGCATTATATCAGTAACATTCAACAAGAAAAAGTCACCTAGTCATTGAAATCTGTGACAATTTTATGAACTGAATTTAGCTATGTTTCTCGTTTAGATCT
The DNA here is from genome assembly GCF_041381155.1 of Argopecten irradians. Taxonomy (NCBI): domain Eukaryota; kingdom Metazoa; phylum Mollusca; class Bivalvia; order Pectinida; family Pectinidae; genus Argopecten; species Argopecten irradians. The sequence continues at coordinate 46,791,214 of NC_091140.1, forward strand.
ATATCTGTTTGAATATATTACAGAAATCACACCTTTCAACTATAATATGATATACCCGCCTATAGTGTGCGAAATACAGGACAAAGTATAATGCAATTGAACATCAATTTTGATTCTACGCATTGGTGAAACACTGTACAGTTCCGTGTGCAACTTGCATATTTGGATTCTTGACCGTGAATAGAACGCCAAGCAAATATTTATCACATACTCTCCCGCAGACGACAGTTTTCGAAGTAAAAGAAGCGTTTCCACCAGCGTAAATAGAGTAGCCCGGTTTGTACGATTAGTCCCGGTTGATCTAGTCAACTAGTTCTCTTTCATGGGAATCTCTCTCTTTCTTTTCCGCCGAAATACGAAATTGAATTGAAAAAAGTTCCCAATGCTGTATCGTATCGAGACTAGTGTAATATGAATATTATGAAATATTCTCTTAATTACCACCGCTGTCAAACGTATTGTAATCCGTTGTATACATGTATATACACTAAATGTACATTGTTGACTGATCTCTACAGACTCTTAACTAACTTTTAAAAGTATTTTGAAATTAAGATTATCTATCTGGATTTTCAGCAAATCCTGTGCGGTTGGTTTTCTTGACAATATTCTTTGAAAATTTTCAGAAAAAAAACATGAAAACTAGTCGGGATCCAGTAGGGTATTTTTAAAAAAAAAAATCATTAATTCCTTCTCGTCACAAGGTGGCGGCAAAATCATCACAATTATGTGCAAAGATAAGTATTAAGAAATCCGACAAAGGATTTATTTGATTTAAGGTAATGCAAATATACTATAAGGGAGTTTTATGTTTGCTCGGCGAGATACTGTGATACGTTACAGCTTGGTCAAATGAAAAATGGATGTTGGGAAAAAAATAGGGTCGGTCTGTTAAAAAAAAATTTAGTTTTTCACTCTAAAATGATGATCGGAACCGGAGGCCGAGATCGAAATCCCGACATTTAAAAAAATATTTCTCGTATAACAGTGGGGAAAAAATTAGGATCGAGGGTAAAAAATTATGGTCGATCGGGTAACCCTAAACTGTCATATTTTTTTTTTTTGCCTTAAATAATATTAGTTGATTTGATCACTAACGAAATGCATGCATGGCGCATTATGCATGGTACTGTATTTGGTGATGTACATATGTTTTATACATTTTGATACGTCCCCCGAATACGCATCCGTCTACGTCTACGCTCATAACTGGAGATGTCTAGAAGTGTTGCGTATGCGTACTCCATTTCCACGTACTACCTTACCAGAAACACATATATATATTACTGACCTAAACGGACTATAATTTTTATTGGTATTAGATATACTATGTGTGTGTACAAATTTCAGATAATTTACATGTACAAGTCACATACATATAAGATATCGGTGTGTACATTTATAAACATGTGTATATACATGAATATGTGTGGTACCCGTTTTAGGTATGAGATATGATGACCGCATACAAATTAAGTATATAAAACACACTGTGATCTGTTATGTATGTAATGCATGATAACATACTTACGTCGCCATTTTCTCTGTCACATCTTACATCCTGGTTGTAATTCGGAGAATGAGTCGTAATGGTTTCGCAGTAAAGGTTTTTTAATAGATCGATGACGGACATTTAAATATAGCTCGGAACTACACAGGTTTATGCCACATATGTAAAGGGTAAGGTGCATAAAGGTGCATAAAGAGGACAGGTTAGAAATAAGCGTATTGATAGTCATAAAAGTAAATGTATTTATCTTTGTTTATTATTCAGGGATATAAGTGTGTCACCATCCCTTCTATTGGTGATCAGTCAAAAATAAACACCAACAATCTATGTTTAGTTTATTTACATATATTCAGTATGAGTCTTGTTTCTCAACAATGTCTGATATGTTGTCAGAAAATGATAGTCGCATTGTAGTCATCACTAAGACTCCTGAAAGGTTATCAGTCACAGCTACAAAACAGACCACTACTTCATTCAGATACACGCCTCACATTCTTTTTCTGACTGATTTATGTTTTAAAATAATGACCTGTCATCACTTTAGACAACTTCATTTAAACACACTCTGATTATAAATCAATTACCGTTTAACAAACTAACTGGATATACCATTCACTTCAGTTGCACACACAGATTGACAAGTGATTGTCAAGGCTCTGGCACTTCTTCTCGCACGTATCAAGCCAATGAACCTGCACTTGTCCCGTGAGTGTCCTAGGCATGGTTATAACCGGAACAAGAACGTTAAACCCTATCTATGATGTTTACATTTGAATCCACGATATTATTTTTTACTATTATTTTTAGCATCATAGTTAAAAATAAGATTAAATGTATTTAATGTAAATGCTTCAGCTTTTAAACTTAGCTTTCTTCTATGACAACTAAACAACTAAACAAAACAAGTTCTCAAGTGGAACAATGTTGTGATTTCTCAACGATTTCCGATCCAACAAACCAGTCCCACATACAACATCAAATGTCCTTTCATGAAACTGCTTTTCCTCTTTGGCCGTGATTGAAATCAGTTCCTTTGTTTGTGTTTGTAGCTCATGCCGCGGTATACTCGATTTATGGAATGTCATGTGACCAGTTGCTCCTCCAATTAATACTCATACATTGTATAATGGTATTAAGGTATCGTAATAGTGGTGTCATTAAAATCTAAGAGTATCAAATAAATAGCCTAACCATTGAATAATAAGAAAGCACGAAATGAAAGAAATTCAAGTAGGTATTAAATAAAAAACATAAAACTAAGAATACACAAAAATATACATAAAAACAGTTAAAAAAATAGAAATAGTATCAAAAAATAAATTGAGAAACTGGATTACCGGGGATTTCAAAATGGCGTAAAAGATAAATAAAAAAAAAATTCTTCTTGGTCTTTAGATAAATGTCCACTCTTTGTCATGTACGTACATGTGGGAGAAACATTTTGGGCTTCGTAGTGCAATATATTTATATTATCCGATTTAATTGTTATCGTTCTAATAATAATGTTCATATATATTTATTGTGTAGCTGTTTGAGCCTGTTTTGAATAGTCTGAAGGAATTTAGCGTCAAATGTTATACATGTAGATACTTGAGGCTAGGATGTTAGGATGAAACATAAAAACGCCAAAAACAATGTTTGGTTAAATATAAACTATAGAAATGTTTTATTCGCGATTAAAAACGTACCTTTTTACGTCTTTTAGTCTTGAATAATTGATTATTTAAATGATGTCCTATTTCTTGCTTGAGACTTGCTTGAGTAAATGCCTTTTTGACTTCCACGTCATTACTCTGTTAACAGAAAAAAAAAATAAGCTGTATATTTTTTTCATATATTACTATTTCCTATTTCTAATGAAGGAAAATAGTAAGCATTCTTATTTTTTTTTATATCTGCTCTAATCCATATATTCCAAAAATAGTAAGTGTTAATACCAAAGTAATGAAGTAGTTTTTATCGATCACTTTTTCATAAATCTCATTTTTCTTTCTGTTATCAAGTAATTCTTTTAAATCAACAGGCCACAAAGGCAATATAAATTAACGGACAGTAAAAGCAATAAACGGTCCTTTGTACTTGTCAATTAATATTTTGATATGCAGTTGTTTGTTAAGATTGAACTGCAATACAGGACTTCGGGATGCACAGTATACGATAGGAAACGGTCTTGGATGGCACTGATTCCATATGTCAACATTTGAAAGAACATACAGACGCCCACGCGATTTGTTGCGGAATGTCAGATAGCGTGACCTTTTATGCCGACGCAATAACACGATCCGTCAAGGAATGCTAGATTACGTGGACAGCGATCTTGCTTAAATATTTCCATAATCCCTCTCTATTTAAGACCCCCCCCCCCCCTTCAGTTGACAGCGGGTAATATAATTTTCTCGTCTTTTATGTTATATAAGATATCTTATATACTTGATAAGATATCTTATGTACTTTATAAGATATCTGATATATGTTATAAAATATCTTGTATTGATATATCATATATATATATAAGATATCTTATATAATTCTATTAAATTTTTGCCATGCAACTGATCCTTTGACCGTCAACTTTTTGGTCCAGTTCTGATAGACTACTCAAGATTTTTTTTTTAATCATATTTTTTTCCAATCAATTTTATGAATATATTGACATATATTGACATGCAAACTCACTCACTGTCATTCCCCAATCAATATTATGATTAATTTGAGCTATATTTACATGTAAACGTATCATTCGTCACTATTTTTATAGCAATATACATACATACTTGGTACACAACATATACACCTTTCACACACCATCACACACTTGCACACCATCTCGCACACCTACATACACATATGAACATATAGACATATGATACAAATACAGACAGAAAGATATACAATAGAGACAGGCACAGAGACAGACATACAGAAAGATAAAAAAAAAAGATAGAGAAAAAGAGAGAGAAGGGGAATGGAATAATGAATATCATTACAGACTACTAAAATATAAGCAAAAAAGCAAATGTTGTCTAAAAGCCTAGAAGACAAAATATGTCAGAATATATTAGAGAGAGAAACAGAGAGGAGAAAGAAAATCATCTAATTATGCATTAATTATTAAATTTCACTACATAAGCATTACCTTTGTCATAAGCCAAACATTTTTGAACATTATGATAGTCGTGAATAGCATAAATTAGAGAATCTAAACTTAATGTTGTCACCTAGGCTTTGATTATAAGCAGATAGAAACAAAACAGATTTTCGTAAGATTCTGGTTTTCAGTCAACTTTGTTGAGAGCGCAAGATACTAATACAGATATATTAAGTGGATATATATGTATTAAAGTAAAACTATTACTTTGCTAGTGTATAGACTACAAGGATAAATTATAACTTTGTAAGGACTTTCAGTAAGGACTAGTCACTTTTAGGGTCAGTCGGTCCTTAGGACCAGCTTGGAAACAACTTTAAGTTGTTGTAATATCTTTATAAAGTAACTTGAATTTTAAGTTTTCACCTACGAATTAACTATATTGGATATGCCACCATTTTCATTGGCTAATACACTGTCACGCGGAGGGCGATATTAAGGCACATCGACTCGAAGTTTCCATTTTTAGAAAGCATTTTGACTCGATGTATTCACTGATTGTGACGTCACTATCGAGTCGATATTGCGATTATGACCTCGCAATACCCCGGCGTCGAGTTCTTCGGAACAATGTATTCGAGCCATTCTCCATGCATTTCTGTATCACTAATCACGAAGCAAACATTTGTAATAATTATTATATCTGATATGAAAATTAACGACCTTTGTTTCGGTTCATATGGTGTTATATCATTTGAGAAGAATTTAAAATAATGACCTCATTATTTATTCTATTCGGGCGATATAACACCATATGAACCTCAACAAATACCCGTGATTGATATTATACAAATCATTTTGATGAAGTCGATACATGGTTATATCGACCACAGAAAAAATATTAACCGAGGACGTAGTCTGTGGTTTATATAACCATGTGTTAACCGAAATGAAAATGCTATAATTGTTTTGTTATTTTTCTGGATTTTTTATATTTTGAAATGAGTGTAAATCAAAATTAGCATTGCATTGTAAATTCTGCTTCGTGATGACAGTTACAATTTGCAAAAACATCATATGAAAACAGTTTCATTTGCTGCACTTCACGCTTTTATAACATGCAACCGATGCATGCGTGTTTGTAAATTGCATACATGTACATGTACATGTAGACCCATGTCTTAAGGACACAGTCAATGAAACGTATAGTTTGTTCTCCGTTGAAATAATCGACTTCGATATCAAAAATATATTGACATTAAGATACATTCTCTTATGCTTAGAACTCCATTCCATAAAACAAAAATCGTCTACATCCAGTAGGATTAGTCTAGGTCTAATGTTGTAACTAGCCTAGGTGGAATTTCAAAAAATAAACATCAAACGTATTCACTATTCAATGGGTTCAGACGCTTAATGAATATTATTCGATTATTTCCTACTCTACTATCGTGTTTATGTTGAAAATTTAAAAGCTTAAACTTCAGCCATCAGCAGAAAGTCATCATCATCTTTGTTAGAAACCGAAACAATCAACGTCGTCTGTCACATTTTGTGGATACGCTTCAAACTCAGGTCATTTAAGCGTTTTTAAAAAAAACGTCAGGAACACGAAGTGTTTTGGTAACGTAGACGATAACGTTATCTAAAAATAACCGTGCAATCCTTTTTCCATAAACTATTTCCGGAAAAATGGTGCAATATAGTCTTTTTTTTATCGGTGATCACGTGGCGTGTTTTTGATCAATGAGAAGTGACAAAAAATCCAGAAAAATATTTAATAGTTTGGTATTAGTTGATGGTTTGAAAAACCTTTGTACCTATTTCATAATGTTCTTTACGTCTACAACCTTGACAAGTACAGGAAAAAGTTTTTGAGAATTCAATTGTGTGATAGGTATATGAAAATGTTTTTGATATATAAAACACAATATCATAAGCGTGTATGCTATAAAGGTTTCCATACTTAAAATATGTGCTATGTATTGATGTAATAAAGATGTTATATATTTCAGTTTGAAATAGGATTTGAAAGATATCTGTGGGTTTTTTTAATTAGTAATGGTAACACAACCATTTGTCACACTGGTGACCGCGCCCTGACCCGATTTTGCATAAAAGAAAGGACACAGGGGTATTCTGTCTGATCGCGTGCACCTGGGTTTATCCCGTCTAAACTTGATTTATTCAGTACTCAATATGGCACATTTCAACATACAATGTAACTACATGTGCTATGTCTACAGATAAGAATATTTATATATCGTTGTAATCTATTATAAATAGGTTTCGAATTGTTTTTACTGTAAACTTAAACTCTCAGTTAATTAATATTGTATCTTGGGCTTAATTGCTCTTTGATCCTGTGATTTGTCGTCCATCTTGAACCATGTACGACGTCACAGCATTTTTTCACAATAGAATAGAAGTCATCTACAGGAGAAATAAAAAAAAATGTGACCTTGAACTCGATCCGGTGATTTTAAAAGTCCCCCCCCCCCCCCCACTTTATCTCCATTAAACCTTAGTTACTGTGATACCCAGATATCTAGGGCAGGGCAAAGTCTTAAAATGATACATGTTGGTCACAAAAACGAAAATCGGACATCGCATTCTGGTAAAACTTTCCTATTCAATGTCATAAATGGAATCTCCTCAATCAACAGACTTATTTTAATTCGTAGCACTCTGAATTAAAACAGGAATCATGCATGTATATCCGCTATCCGGTTGTTACTCATATCAGTAATTCAGTAAATATCATCAAACTGGCTGTAGAAGTAAAAAAAAAACTTTGATCTATGACTTTTAATTTATTTATCTGTTACTTATATATATTTATCAGTACCTGTTACTTACACTTTATTGACTATTATTTATTCAACTGTAACTCATTATTTATTTATCTTATTTATCTGTGCTTTATTTATCTGTTACATACAATTTATCTATCTGTGACGTATAATTCATTTATCTGTGATTTATGATTTATTTATCTGTGTATGCTTTATTTATCTGTGACTAATAATTGCTTCATGTTTGACTATGAATTATTTATCTGCACTGTGTCTTATTATGAATTTATCTATGACTTGAAATAATCAGATGTGACTCATGCTTCCTATTATTACACAAACAACAGCAAAATCACAAATCATCATCCTCGAAGAATTACAAAATGTATAGCGGCTATACGATATACGCTCGAGCCCTCCAAGACGGAGAGCGAAGCCATTGTGTTCCTTTGAAGACAATCTCTATGGTTGATATGTCCACTCAGAAAAAAGTCCCTTTATAGTCATTGATATTACAAACAATATCTCCATTTGCGTAGCAATTTAGCGATTTACCCTTCCAGAACTACCATAGAAAGCTGTAAGATAAAAAGTAAGTCATGGTCATCGCATAAAAATAACCAGTTTCAAGGTAAGGGTTAGTGTAAATACACGGCCCAATGCTAAGACAAAAGCACGTAACCAGATAGTCCTTGATCATTGCAGTCGTTTGATTTTCTCCTCACAAAGTAAGTGTTGAAATTCAAACCGAGAAAGCAACAACAACATTAATGAAATAAGAACACTAGGAACAAGAAAGCAACAATATTAAAAAAAAACAACAACACCAAGAACAATGTTATACTTCTAAACGTCACATGAGTAGGAAAAAAATGGTATACGTAGCATCGATTGCTGAGGAATAATCATAAAAGATATCATTTAGTATACTTTCCTCGCTACAAGCTACTGACATGACAATTTGAATTCCTTTGTCAAGATATTTTTTTTCTTTTTAAAAGAGTACGAATAGAGCGTTACTTTTGTACAAAACTAAAGAACAAAAAGGAGGAAAAGTGTATAATAGAAACAACATGAAATTTTTGGTCATTTTTTTTTGGGTTTTGCAATTTTAACAGTTTTACGAAGAATACACCAAAATGAGTACAAAACATACATGTAGTAAACATATCTAAAATATAACTGTCATTATTTTTGCGTTTTTAAAGCCATACGTTTAAAAACACAAAAAACGAGATCAAAAATACGGAAGAGCTGGAAAACCTATTAACTCATTAATTAACATCAATAAAACTATATTTACAACCGCTTGTCACTTGACTTGGATCCGGAGATGTCAACTTCATACCTTCAAAATGGTTGTTCCAACTTCTGAATTTAATTGTTGATAAAGAGTATTCTTTGTCTCAACATTAACAGTCTTAAGGCAATAACCCCGAAATGGGTAGATTATCTAATAACATTGTGTTTTTTTACATCAAATTAACGTCCAGGGTCATGTCAGATTCGTATTGTGTCTTCTTGTATAGTGGGAATCTTGTCATTTTTACAGTGCTGTATGCCACTAAAGACACCAAGCAACACACCCCTACCGGTCACATTATATTGAGAACAGGCGAACCAGTCTTCCCATTTCTGGTATGCTGAACAACAAGCAGAAGCAGAAATAAACGCTTTACAATATCTTTTTGTGAAATCTACGGTTTTGTAGATAACCAATTCACAATACGCTAAATAGACGATATATTATATACAACGATAGTTTAATGTCTTAATTCATGTAGCAGAGATTTTATTGAATAAATACTGTATAAGGTTTAACTTCCGCGTTTGTAAAATTTTGCGGTTTACTGAACTTGCGGGGTTATATTTGCGAATCTCCATGTAGTCTTTAAAAGGGTCATTTACATGACAAGATGCTCTATGTAAATCTATGACCTTTGAAAACTGCGAAGTATTCAATTCCGCGAATTTCTTTGATTCGTCGAAAATAAAACCCGGTAAATATTAAGAAATATACAGTACATGTAACAACAACAACACCAACAACGACAACCCAGACACAGTCAGAATCACTGGATTATGTACCCATTAAAACTGAGAAAACTTCAAAACAGTTTTGGCTGAATATTACATAACTAATTACTATTTTACTACTATAATTTTATTCAGTCTATTTTATGAATTAACCCTAACCCTAACCCTAACCCTTGTACAATTATATTGTAATAAAAATATCAATTTGAAATTTATTCCCAAACTTCTATATCCATAAGAGTATGAATATTTTTTTGTTACATTCGATACCAAATTTGTTTAATTAAGATGTTGTTTAATCAACTTAATACATGTATATACTTTAATTTGATTATAGTTTCTGGCTAGGAAAGGGCTTATATAGGCATAGCCTGTTGCCCAATCCTTTTGATTGATTCAATAAAATTGGTTGAAATTAACCCATGACCAACCCATGTCCAGAGTGCACTAGAACATGATTTTAATAAATTGTGATTTATGTGTTCAGGACTTTAAAGCCTCCTAGATATGACTAACAAACGCTGTTATTAGTTTCTCGCCAATATACCATTGATAACGAGTGTTATTGTCAAGATAATCGTTCCAATGACCGGGTCCGCGTCATAGATAGAGACTAAACATGATGGCTTTATGTATATGTACTCATGGCCATTATCTATATACTTTTTCCCCGTGGTTGAAGCAAGTACAACAAGTTTAAGAGAGAAGTCATCGATTTGCTGAAGGTAAGGTAATCGAACAGTTTATTATCTTTTACTTAATGCTGAACAATTCATCATGATAAATATAATATCCTTATGTATCCTTATTTTCAAATATAAGTGAAAATGTATGTGTATGTGTGTTACCGGAAAATCTTTTTTTCCTGTCAGTATAATCAATAAACCATTTTCGACTCTGCATTTAAATATGTTCATATGTATATACTGGCTAACTTATCAATTTGACCGAACACCTTTATATTGCATTTTTTTTTGCCGTTGTTCATATATTTGTTTTACTACTTTTATTAATATTCGTGTTGTTTATTGCTCCAAAATGTATATTATTAGAATTACATATCTCAGAAAATGAAAGTTTATCGATGCATGATCCTAATTTCACGAATTATTCGTACCTTCTGTAATGCTTTCCCGGGAATTTTGAGTCACACCACTGGGGTCTTGCGTAATAATGTATATTCCTGCTGAAATTTCTATATTATTATCGCCAGTGCAGTTTAAGACAAATACTTTATTTCAGATCATGGTCTTTACTGTGTTTTCTTTTTCTAATATCAGCTTGTTGTATTTACGGTTGTCTATAGATAGTTTAAAGATGTTACTACTGTGTCAGCTGTTCTCGTTTTACACATCATTATTTATGTTCTGTTACAAATTATACCAAAACCTACTAAACCAACTAAAACTATTAAATGAAAATATAATAAAAAATTATCTTTCAATGGATATTTCTCTTACAAAATAATGTCTGAATAGAGAAATGGGAAAAGCCATCAGGTGCTCGAACATGGAACCTTCGCCCATATGTCGGATGCTCTAACGATTAAGCTAACTAATGACAGACAAAGTTCAGTTCTACTTCACTCCTCCTTTCTCGTTGTGTATTCGTCCTGGAGAACACAATATACGCACAATCATTATTCCGTTGGGCGCCCAATTTTGCTATAGAAGAACAAAACATGTAGCGTTACCATTGCTTATCGAAACAACTAAATTTCTCTAATCATGAAGATGCATTGCGCAGATTGTGTCTGCTTATTTTTGTTTGCGTTCACCACCTAATCCTGAGATGTAACTAGGATAACCAGCTTGTTGATAAAGAGGCCGAGTACAACCAAACTTCGCGTACAAATTAACGTGAATGTGTAACAGGGTGAGCTCACCACTTAAGTCGAGGTCGGTCAATTCGATCAGTCAAGGTCAATGTCATATTCATTCCAAAATCTCCAGGCAAAATTTGCCGTAATACAACGCGTCTTTCCTCGTAAGCTTAATGTACAACAACAACAAAATGATTTTCTTTCTGATACTTCGATAAGACAAAATGCCATGTAACATATGCAGTGATACTGAAAAATGCTAAAATGCTGCAATCCATAGCTACTTTTACCTTATAGACACATTGTACTACATAGTTAAAATAACATATATAAATTAATACACTATTCCAAATGTACAGTCCATCTTTATTGTAGTTTATTGATACGAAACTCAAATTTTACTACTGAATTTTGGATTGATATGCTTAAAATGCTTTCAAGCAGATGCGCAGCTGCGCAATTTAGTTGGTTGTTTGATTGACTAAGGCTTAACGTGATATAAACAGACTCCCATGTATGCAATGAGATATCGGTGCAAAATGTGAATGCCTGTAATTTTGGAGGCTGCGCATTGTATCTCTTTTTAATTTTTCCTTTTTTAAGCTTTGCATAAAACTGTTGGCTGGTAGCCGAGATATTGTAGCGGTGTTAATTATATTAGTTCAGACTTCTAACGTGTATTTCTTATACATGTGTGGAAATTGCAATGCACTCTTCCGTCTAGATGACGAGGAGTTAATCCTAAGAAAACAGAACAATAATACACTATGGCTTTTTTCATCTTTTGATATCCGAACCGGGAATCTAACTCTAGCAAGGTCTTCAAAAGGCAAATAATTACATATGTACCACTGAGTCACTTAACCACCACAATCGTTTAGGAATTAGTACAGCTGTAAGACTCTTGGTTACCGGTTGCCTATGGCTGAGAGACATGCACCTTATTCTCTCATTAAAAAATATCAAACGCAGTTGAAATCCACATACTACAAAATAGTGCAATTGTCAAAAAAAAAATGATAAAAAAAACAGAAGCAAAATGTCAGATATCCTAATTAAAGATCATATCCTAAGGCACACCCGTGGCCACCAGAGGTTATCAGACTATCAGGCTATCAGAGCCTGCTAGATGTCGTATGAGCATTGATGGTAGTAATATATTACAAAGTTGCGAATGCGGTAGATACATGTAGCCAGCATAAGACAACTTCTTATATAATCCGCGGACACTGCACAGGGAATGACGTTAATGGTCATGATGTGGATGACTTATGAGGAAAAGGGAAAAAGTTATATACCATTTGTCCAAACCTTTATCATCATTTAGGTTACCATTGACAAAATCTTTTGGTGTGTTACCTAAATGCCATAGTGTATATTTGTTATTTATTTCGTGTTTCCCAAAATATGACAAAAATGCATGATTATATTATGACATTTTGTTTTACTGTTCTTTCGTAGAGAGGGAAATGTCGACAAGATTATGGATAGTGTTACTGATTTCTTTTGTCTACAAAAGTCAATCCGAAACCCTGGTCCCGATGAAAGGTGAGTTGTGTTAGGTTTCGTTAGATTACTAAGAAGGATTCCTTTGCATGTTGTTGGGTTTTTTTTGTGACGGAAAATGTGTTTTTGAACTTACATCATATGTGATATAACTCTTATTCTATTGATAGGCAAGGGATTAAAAAAGCTGAGGTAGGGAGCAATCCTAGAAAACTGACTCTAGAATCATAACTCAGAAACAATTTCGACTTCGGCTTTTGCCTAGCCAATCAAAAATAGCTTTTGTATAACGTCATCTTTAATTGATACAGTCTAAACATAACATACTTAGGACTGTTTCGTTACGTTGAGGCCCGATTTTTAGGATTCCTGCATTGTCCATTCCGATGGACATTGAATTTTCTGTACAACTGTGACGGACGTGCGGTACATTGTAAGAGATATCCTGCAGAATATTATCAGGAAACAGTCAATGAGAAAAAATGAGACACAGTCAAAGCGGCTAATAGCACTTATTGGTATTCACACAATATATTGTGCATTCATTCAAAATTCTCGATAACAATATAAAACGATAAGCTTGGTGAGTCTAAGATATCAGAATATTGGTTGTCATTGCAAAAAATACAAGCTTGGTGAGTCTAAAATATCAGAATATTGGTTGTCATTGCATTTTTTTATTATTGTCACAGATTACCGCGACCATCCATGTATACGGTCATGCCAGATGAACACACCAACTGTATGCGAATATGATTTCCACGCCGAATACTTGTACACTCTCTCCAAAGCCTGTCGAGGTTGTCCTTACAACGTCATAGACTGTTACAGACCCGGATGTATCCCAGCCGACGGAAACGACCGAGCAGTTCTCGTCATCAACCGGATGTTACCGGGACCTGCCATAAACGTAAATATGACAGCATACATATATTATTTCAATATATCTTATATGAAATCGGCATGCAATGTGGGCCGGCCCAGTTTCATAAACATTTCTCAAATTTAAGCAATTTCATAGCTCAAAATTCTCTAAAAAAAAAAAAAAAAAAAAAAAGTTCTTTAGCTTGATTTATCTCTTTTGTACTGGCTTGGCGATGCGAGAGGATGGTTATGAATAAAATCCAAACAATGTGCTTCTTCCAACTTCACATTTATTCTCCCGGAAACCGGAAGTGTACAACTAAACATAGAAAACAAGATACGGAGACGGAATACAATAATACACAAAACAGCAAATTCCGGATATTCTATTGATGGTACAATAATATATATACCATGTATATAACATCCCCCCCGCAAAAATGAAAAAAAACCTTTTTTTCACAAACCATCAATTGAATATACAGAATTTTTCTTCCAAATTACATATGCTAAAGTGGCATATTTTGCTATTTTGAAAATTAAAACAAATTATCCATATAAAGAAATTTAAAAAAAAACACCAATAGATGCTTTACAGCTTAAATCTGTCACAAGTTACTTACTAGAAAATTATCAATATGGCGAAACAATGTATTAGTCACTGTTTATCTTATATTATAAGTGATAGTCATAAGTAGTAGTACAATGTACGAGATAGGACACAGTTCTGTTTCAGCAAATATAACGAAAACCATATAAAAAATTCATGATCAATTTGGTCCAGGCATCTACAGGCTTCATTGGGGAACAAGTGTCCATCAAAAATGAATGTATCCTCTAGAATGTCATAATCCAAGAGTCACCAAAACTTTATATTGATAGTGTTACATAGTAGATCTGGTTGTTTTCCTGTTAAAAATGCGAGCATGTCCTTTCCGTTGATGGAAACGTACGCTTCGGGGGCTGATGTCGGCACAGATTTAACTGCTTCCAAACATGGTTCCGGAGACGTCACAGATACAGATGAGACATGTGCAAGTTTATGTTTAACATCAGCATTCTGTATTACTGGGGCAATAGTGGCGGGCTGCTGAACCAAAGATTTAGCACCAAATTTCTCACAAACTGGTACACTCACAGTATTACATGAATAATGTTTATCTTGATGTTGTATTTGCGACTCACCAGTAGATTCTCGAAGATTGGACGAGCGGTCAGTTAACGCAGGTTTCTGTTCTCGGGAAGACCTTTTTTCGTTGTTTCCACTCCCTCCTTCGTTTTCTGTCATACCGGAGCTGGGATGGTGATTTGTGCTTCCTGGTTATTCTAACCGGAGGTGTTCGCACATTGGCACTCGCCTTGGAAATGTTGGCATTGGATTTACGACATGGCATGCTTACTTTTGTCCATTTTAATGTTAAGGAAACACTGTCCGTGTTCTCACTCAAAACAAAAGAACAGTCTAAACCAGCGAGTTCCACATCGTATGTTTTCAAAATGTTCAACACTTTATCAGGAATCATGATGGTGAGTTCAATATCAAAACAGTCAAGTAACGTTCATGGTGGTAATGATACACATAACAGGAACAGAAAAGTCAATTACTAGACAAAACGTGGTCCACATCTGCCTGACATCCGACACGCGTTGACGAAAAAAAAAATCCACACAACCGGCAAAATGCCGGGGTAACAACAACATGAAAAGTATCTAAACTTCACATTATGTCCGATTCAGATTCTCCACCATGTACTGGCTTGGCGATGCGAGAGGATGGTTATGAATAAAATCCAAACAATGTGCTTCTTCCAACTTCACATTTATTCTCCCGGAAACCGGAAGTGTACAACTAAACATAGAAAACAAGATACGGAGACGGAATACAATAATACACAAAACAGCAAATTCCGGATATTCTATTGATGGTACAATAATATATATACCATGTATATAACACTTTACTTCAGTGAAGTATGAAAGAAAAATGCTATATTTTTTTAGTAAAATCAAAACAATCAGAAAAAAAAAGTATTTAGTGCGCTTGAATAGAGTTTTACGCTATTTTGTTTTATTTTACAGGTGTGTGAGGGAGACACAGTCGTGGTCAATCTACATAACAAAATGGCGGGCCAGAGTATGTCAATCCATTGGCATGGTATATTACAGTACGGCACTCCATTCATGGACGGGGTTGGGATGCTGACCCAGTGCCCAGTACCAGCCTACACTTCATTTCAATACCGGTACGTCTGTCGTATTAATACGCTTTGGTCTTTGATCAAAATGATACAGTATTGAAGAAAATTTAAAAACAGTTCGTACGTCGTGGACAATGGCACGAATGTGTAATTTTTTGTCCTGCAATGCAAATTTCTTCAACTCCCTGCCTAATGTGTTAATGAATTATATCTTGAAAAAAAAATTCTAAAGTCCAATAAAATGCAACATTTAGTGTTTACAACACCTCGATTTATTTCTTTATTCCAGGTTTTGCATTTCCTTAAAATTAATTTTGTCTCTAAATATGACTTTCTGATTGGCCATTTTTATGCTACATCTCCCTGTTTGCAAACCTTCTTGAAAGTCCGCGCAGAAGATTCACACAGTTTGCAAGCAAAATTGTTTTCATTATCCTATGAAATCAAACTAGTGAAATAAATCCTAAATTATCTTCTTTATTTATTTTCTGATATGGAATCGGAGAATTGGAGAAACATATTTTTGTGCGAGCTTTACCTTTTCTTCTCTCATTATCTTGTGTTACAAATAATTTTGATTCCGTAGATTTACAGCCCATGATCCTGGGACACATTTTTGGCACGGACATTCCGGTCTTCATCGTTCTGACGGGATCTTTGGAGCCTTTGTAGTTCGCCAAGTAGCAGAACGCGAAGTTCACCACGGTCTCTATGACTACGACCTTCCCGAACATACTATGCTCGTCAACGACTGGTTAATGGAATTGGCTGTTGAGCGGTTCGCCAATCACCATCATGCTTACGGAGATAATAAGCCTGCGTCAATGCTCATAAACGGTAATATCACTGAAAAGTGTTTTAGGTAGTTATTGACCAGCGTCTTATGAAACATGGTTCTACATAAACTTAACGTCTTTTAAAATAAAAATTTAATTTTAGTTATATAATAATTACTTGAGGTTTTCTTTAGTTATTATCACCGTAAACAAACAAAAAATAAAATATATATACAAATATCAATTCTAAGTTTTATGTCAACCGATTCAATTGATTTATACATAAACTAAATATAATTTAATTATTTAATTACAGGTAAGGGTGCACATCGTTTTTTCTACGACAACGAACAACATGAAAATATAACAACACCATATGAAGTGTTTAATGTTGAACACGGACGACGTTACAGATTCCGGATAATAAACAATGGCTTATTGTATTGCCCTATACAGGTATCGGTAGATAACCATTCACTTCACGTCATCGCCAGCGACGGAAGTCCATTCCATCCAATAGACGTCCAAAGTCTCAATATCTTCTCTGGTGAGAGGTATGACGTAGTCATTCTTGCTGACCAAGAGGTGGGCAATTACTGGATTAGAGCACGGGGTTTAGGAGACTGTACAAACAAATATGCTAACCAACAAGCCATTCTTCGGTACGCAGGATCAGCTGAGGAATTTCCACTTCAACCAACTGGATACCAATTTGGATCACGTGATGGGAAGGTAATGAACATACGTAACGTGATATCATTTAGAAAAAAAATAATTTAAAAGACGACTAAAGAATGCCAGAAAAGTGAATCTATTTGACATTTGGTTTTCGATCGATTTGATTTACTTAATTGATATGAATCTAAAATCAAAAACACTCGCTTAACATTTGTAGCATTAGCAACATACCAAATAAGCAGTTGGTTGTTTTTAAATTTTGAAAGTTTTTCGTTCTGCTATGTATTTGAATTGCGGCGTAAATTTTGATATCATTATGCAAGGAAAGCTATGTTTTTCAAACAGATTATTTCAGTATGTATCTTTTGCATCGACTAATCACAACCGTCTTAAATAGACATCTATAATAAAGATGTAGAATGAAGAAATAGATTGGTCTACGACTCAAATAAGTGTGTAATCTGTTGTTCACAGCACCTCAATCCCCTCAATGAAAAGGCAACAGACACACTAATACCGGTCACACAACTCAAGAACCTGAATCCGCCTACAAGAGCGATAACACTCCTGTCAGATAAGAAGTTCTACCTCTCCATGGGTTTTAACAGAGTGGACAACTTCAACTTTTACACGGGACCTGATTATGATCCTGTTGGGGTTACTAAGGAAGACTATGTCCCTCTACTGACACCACAAATTAACCACATTAGTACCACCCTACCACCTTCACCTCCTCTGACACAGTTCCACGATATACCAAAGGTAATAAAACACGTTTATATATATAAGTATAGCCACAAGAAAGAAAATTATGTATACAACATATGGAGAAGATAACGTCCTTGATTTTTTTTAAAAGTTACGAAATAAACAATTTCACAGATGAAAAAACTTCAATTTTAAAAGACACTCGCGTAAGGTCGTGGCTTTAAATATTTTTGAACTGAACTTGGTGGTATTATAGAAACTTTTCTTTATTGATGCTTCGATGAATGTATTCTCTATGTCTCATTTATTCTTTTTCTTTGATGACACTTTACTGTAGAATATCAGTTATTTTTCGATTGATGAATTCTTTCCATCGTTTATAGGACACGTTCTGTAACGCTGACACTGTCAATAAGAACTGCTCACAGGAGTACTGTGAGTGTGTTTACACTCTCAAAGTGGACCTTAACGACACAGTTGAATTGATCATCATAGACGAAGGGAGGATCTGGGACGCCAATCATCCAATGCATCTCCATGGGAATAAATTCAGAGTCGTCGGCATGGACAAGGTAAGTGTCTGATTTACTAAGCTAAAGCAAGTATTATAAAACGTCCTTTGATAGTGGTATTTAAAGCAATAACTGTATTAAATTAACAATTTGAAGTGCATGCAATGCATGTGTACTTTGTGGTGACCTCTTCCAGTCTTTAAATTGGAATCAATTGACAAGTGTTAAGGTCTTAAACGCTTTTCTAAGTAACTAATTTTAGGAACTCTACCGGGATCTGCACTCAGCCTCCAGCGATTAATTTCTTGAACATATCCTCATCCATTGACTGCCTTATACCATAACATTATTTCATATAAAAAAAAATAAACAAAACATACACAAAAACTTAAAGGGACAATTCACTCAGGCTAATTCTTTTACATAACCAAGAAGCAAACTATGGCATAAATGTATTGTTCTACATTTCTTATGAAACATTTAACACAATTAACACAACCACGTCATTGTTACGTATTTTAATTGATACTGTTGTAATTACAAATAGTTGATCAATACGATTAAGCAGGTACAGTATGTACTCTGTGCCCATACCCGAGCCAAAGTCGCACACGTTAAACAAATGAACTACATAACCACTGAGGAGGTAATAAAATGATTTTTAGGCAAGACAATTCACCTCATACGGTAAACCACTACTGTCAGAGCAATTTGAGCAGTTCTAGACAAAAGTTGCTTTACTCTACGAGCAAGGGACAGGGTTCGGCATACAAGATGTTCGACCACAATGTGTAATGGCGGACAGCGAGCGAGTTTGAAAGTTCTACACGCATTTCACCAACATGGGTTTTTCTAGCATATCACAGTAAAACCGACTGATCTAATTTCCATTATAACCGTTTTCCCCGATATATGTACAAATGTTAATGTTCTCTTAGATTGAATTGTCCCTTTGAAAAAACATTTGTTTTTAAATTTGAGTAAAAATTATTGAAATGCGATAGACCACAGTACTCCCATTTTATCTCATCACAGTCATAATTGTTTGTCAATTGTTTTGAGACTAAATATATATACATGTATATCACCTTTTTATTTACATGTATGTCACGTAAGCGTATTGCGATGAATAACGTTTAGTTTTACTCACTAATACGTTTTACATGTTATTTTGATACTTAACAGCTAAACAAATCTACAACACTCGAGGAGGTCAAGAAGCTAGACGATGAAGGCAAACTAACCAGAAATCTAGTGGATCCGGTTGATAAGGACACAGTTACTGTTCCGGACGGGGGATATGTTATTCTTCGTGTTCACGCTATCAATCCAGGTACGAATTACTTCTATAATGTTTGATCAATAGCGAAAGAAGGATTTCCAAGGAGGTCAATATATTACGAGACTATGACAAAATCAAACGATGTTGAATTAATTTAGACAATAAGTTTGTTATCAGAAAGGTGGTGAGGTAGAATTTGAAGGAACGTGGCGAAATTTGTTTTATTGAGCTAGGAATTACCAGTATTTTTGTCAAAATACATTGGAATGTACAAAATGTACTAAATATGACAAGAGAAGGAAATTATGAATCAATGGGGAAAACCTCTCACAGACACACGAATCCCTAAGGATGCGTTGTTACAAAACTAAAATCAGTTCAAACAAATTAAATTCACTGAACATAGATTTGTAAATTTAGTAATACTTTTTACATTTGTCATGTGTCATGTTATTTTCAGGTTTCTGGTTTATGCACTGTCACATTGAATTCCACGCTGATATTGGAATGGGGTTTGTACTGCAAGTCGGTGAGCTACACGAAATGCCTCGTGCGCCAACGAATTTCCCTCGCTGTGGAAGCTGGAAAACTTCACGAGAACAAACGTGATTTATTGACTTGATAAAGTACTGAACAACTTCCTCGATTGTCACACAATGTTGGACAATTTTAATTGTGATATTTCTTTTTTAAATGTTATTATAATTGATATATACATGTACATGTACTAAATTATTCTGTTTTCTATGTAAATAAAAACTAGTCATTTTAATATTGTTTTTATGTACATTTTAGCATTCTGGGTCAAGATGTTCAAAAGACAATTTTCAGGATTAAATTATTAATAGCTATTATCTATAACTTTGTAATATGTTGAAGAGTCCGATTATCATCTTATTGTATATTTAAAGTTTCGCAACAAATGTGAAATGCAAACTTCTTCAATCATTACTATCACTTTTTGAACAACGAAAACCAGATCAACTATAGCTACTACATGTATCCTTCATATCACCAAGTCAGCCTATAATCTATCAAAGTTACTTCTCTTTGTTTCGTTTAATATGGCATTTGAAGTTGCTACAAGTAAATTTAGGAAGGCAAAGACGATTTGTGGCAGAGTGATATTTTCTATTTGGAGAACCTTTAGAACTGCCTAAAATAACTATTTTCTGAAAAGGATTCATAAACCAATGATATTTGATATTATTTATTCGCTTATACCTACAGGTGTGATACTGGCTGGTCTCAGACAATATTGTATGGTTACCCTTGCAATAAAGCCTTGTGACGTCACAGTATCAACAAAATTTCAATTGATCGGTACAGTTTAAATTTTTTTTTTCAGGAACCAATACGGGTTTACTGTAAAAGTTACAAACAACGCGTACGGGATTTTTGTTGTTGAAAATATGTAATTTTCATACATGGCGGAAAAACATAGTAGTAAAATTGCAATACAATATGAAAATGAGAGAAAAATAGTCTTTCATATGTGGATGTGAGGAATATTTGTATCTACATATAAAATTGGAACGTTTTACATAAGTCATTTGAACGATTTTTCCTTTTTCTATTAAAATATATATAAATCAATAAATATCAAGATAGGAAAACGTCCATTATTTGTTATATTTGTTTTTTTTCCTTCAATACAAAATATATGGTATCAAATCTTCGATGACTGCCTGTAGGCCACATTGTTGTACGATCGCTCCCAAAACAAAGCAAGGACAACTAGGACACAAGGGAATCAAAGATAAATTGCAACTAACAAAATCAAAATGTCGGTCATGTTGTTGCCCAATGGGGTCAATAATAAATACACTAAGCACAATTAGAGCCCAAAAGGAACCTACACATGTCATTTGATATAGGACCTGATAGGTACTCTGTGCGAAATAAAGGTAACAATATTCTTTCGGTCGGAAGAACAAACGAAGGATCATTGGCGGATGCATATGTTGCAAATGTTTAAACGAAAAACTATATTGATCCCAAAATGAAACAGTGCTTTGCCAAGGCTGTGAAGCAACAATTACCATGAACACGTATCCTGCTATGCGTTCAGCAATACATATCGGGAGTTGGAAGACTGGTTTAACATCTAATCAAGGAAGTTATTAATTATAGTTTGACCTGTTGTGACGTGCACGCGGTGTCTTAGGTAAACATACCCCAGTCTTCTATAAAACAAGTATCATTATGTCTAATAATTACAATAGTCTAACCTCTTATAAATAGCCTTAGGTGATTGAAGACACAGTACTGTAGCTGGTAATGTTAAGCAAGATAAAAGTAATAGAATCTGAATATATCGATTCGTTACCTGCAGTTTCCCTATTGTGTTCAACAGTCTTGTCAATAAGACTATCATTTACACTTATATAAGTCGGTTGCATTACCTAAATGTTTCTGACTAAATGTTACTGAAAGTTACTGATCACTTTGTGCACTCTGGTGAGCGGCTTATCTCTATTTCTAAAATTTCAATTCAGTTTTCCATTTCTATACAAAGGCTATCTCATTCGAGGGTTTCCAGAGTACTCGTAAAACCATGGAACCATGGAACCATGCTACCGCAAGCACTATACCTATAGGCAATTCATGTGTTCTGATCACACAATTTAGTATAGAAGGTAGAATTTATGGGGATATATGTTTGTCGGACAAAGCAAATGAAGCGTAAATTGCATCTGTGTGTGCATTTAAAACATTTTTTATCTACTTTCTTTCTTGAATAGAGATAAAATTATATCTTGATATCGACATGTCATTCACAATTAAATATCGGTTCATCAGGGAAATACACATTCCTGAGGGAGGCCTATTGGTTTCTATAGTTGTAACACCATTGTATAACATGTGTATGTGTATACATGTATGTAGCTGTTGTGGTGATGTTTACCTTGTCACAGTCAAAGGGTTGCAATGATCCTTACATTTACAAATCCCTATCACACAAGCTAGCGGAAATGCTTACATTACTAATATAACTTTGATAGGTAGCCTATGATGTGAGGTGAACTGTCGCTGCAGACCTGCATTACCTGTATTTTTGCCGAGGTTTGTCTTATAACGTAATGACAAGTGATGATGGTAAGATGGAAACGCTTTGCAAAATAATCATACTATATTTATTAACAAATGCAGGTATTTGTGTTTCTAAGATAACATATTATGGTGCATTTGTTTCAGAACGAAGATTCAGATGACATTTTGAACATAGGTAAGTTAAGTGGAGTATTTTGAATATGGTATTGATGAAATTTTGCATGTAGATAAACAATCTATATTTTAATCATTAATAAAAAGTTAGGCAATTATATTTCAGGCAAATGCTTTCAGGTATTATTAGAGGGTGCCCATAAAGTGTGCTTGATTATGATCATTTTACGAATTGTCTTTTTTTATTGCATAGAAGTTGGCTAGAACGCTTGCTCTTCCAAATACTCTTATATTTTTACCACCATTTGTTCAAATATATATCGCTAGTGAAATCCAAAATTCTAAAATCGACGTTTTGCTTCAATGACGCTTTAGTTAATATTTTAATATTTTGCTATTTTTCACCTTTCTACCATTGATAGTGATCATTTTGTAGATGCCAGAGTGACGATTTCATCACTTCTTTTGATCCTTATGGCCACGTTCCATTTGTGCCATTTAAATGATCCAAGTATCACAGGTAAGTATAATAATTTGAACAGAAATTTACCAAAGTGCCCATTTATTTCGAGTAGTTTGATATTTAGATTTACTTTGAATAAACGATACACTAAATTTGTTTCTTTTCCAGATCTCCAAAACGTAGATATGAGTCAGAGCAGCTGCAGATTAGTTTGTGAAAATAATATCCATGCTCAGCCTAATCCCACCGATGTCACAGACGGCAGAACCAGTTATAGAAATAATACAGCCAAAGGAAATGACCGAGACGCTTCAGTTACCACACCAGTAAGACAACATATTCATGATCAATTCAAATAAATTAATAGATAAATAAATGAAATCATTAATTAATCACATCTGTGAAAGACAATATGAACATATCATCGGGCATCGGGTTATCGGGTTATTTCTGCATCCATTATTCCATCATTGCATATTACAGAGTTATCTCCTTTTTTTGGTATTTATTAATAATCATTGGGACGTGTTTATTTTGTGAGCAGCATTCACGTCGCTTTTTTAAGTATGATGTTAAATATGCTGGCACAAAATAAAACGACAAAATTAATACCTACTTACAAGGGCACATAAGTGTGTAATATACAAATACAGAATACATTTTATTGCATGTCTGTGGTTCTACATTCATATTGCAAAAAAATTATTTACAATATCTTAAAACATCTTCTTTTGAAATATTGAGATCATTCATTAACTAACGGCTCTTGTTTACCTTTGCTATGAAACTAATTCTCCATTTTCAAGATAGAGTTAATTGCACTAGCAGGTAAATGTATATTGTAGGGATCAACCAACTAAATAAAAAAAAAGAAATGGCCCGTGTGTATACAAGATTGAGCCCAGGATAGAATTTTAACCCGGCCGCTGATTGGCTGGCTAATTATGAATTTCAAAAGTAAAAATGTTTTCTGACAAGTAATTATTCCTAGATAACCATGATATGAATTTGGAAATTCATATTGAGATTTAGGTTCAAAATATCAACTTTGATAAGGAATAGGTAAAAGCATTAGAATTTCAGGATTTTTTAGTGAAAAATGCGCCTGATTTCAATAAAGCTACCCTGGTTGGAGTTTGAGCAGAAGGACCCAAACTTTTTTTTCTGTTTAGTGTTATATGAGAACATAGACTTTAATTATAGAACACAATAGCTAACTAATATTCCTCTGTTTTAATAATACAGTACAAAACTTTAACAAAGTTTATCACTGTGTTCTATGTAAAATAATTTAGTTGGTTGCTCTCTATGTAGGAATTAATATTTACGTTGTGTGTTTGTGAGTTTAACGCCGCATTTTGCACAGAAAATGACAAAATTTACGCTCTCAAAACAATGACGTCACAATATATACCTTCCACAAGAGCAGATTACTCTATAGGTAAATAATATCCACGGAATATACATCAAGTATGTTTTGTTATTTATGCCATTTTAGTTGGATGAATCTGTCGGCGATGAACAAAGAAGGAGAAACCATTAGTGCTAGCTATTTCAGGACAAGTATGTAATGGAAGACTGGACCAAAATTGCAACCATTCAGGTTCAAGACTGACCACTCCAAGTTTGCTAACTGATTTTTCATAAGTTGAAATGCAAACCTATGTCCGGAAGTAAGTGAGGGTTTTAGAGTGCCATATGCTTTCCATCCAAGTGACATACGTTCCGAAGTTATCATTTTTACCCCAGGAATACAGTATAATATATTTTTAGTACATTAGCTAATAATTCAATTTTGCTTGTTACAAGCATTTTCATTGGCTTAAAATTTTACTTTATCAGCCAATGAAGGAAAAAATGGCGTCGCCGTTTGTAACATTGCTTCTGATTGGCTGAGATGACGGCGTAATGATTTCATAGACAAAAGAGTCCCAAAATGAATTTTGAATATTGAAGAGATTATCTTTAGTAAATTGAATTATAAGGATTAATTTGAATAGATTTTTATGTTATGGAGATACATGTATAACACAAAGATATGAGTGTACTCTCATCACAAGTACACTCAGATTTCTGTGTTATATCTCCATAACATAAAAAATATATTCAAGTTAATCCTTAAATACATTTGGGAAGAAGTAAATAGGAAAACATTGACGATTTCTTTCAAGTGAATAAAGTTTTGAATTACATAAAAGATTTACCTTACCGACTTAAAGCCACAAAATTTTCTTGACTAAAAGGACGAAATCTTTTCATGAATTTTTATTGAAGTGTTTTCATAAAGATATATCTACAAGTAATAATTTCATAATAACACAACGTATCATATACACTATGTGTTGCTGATCTAAAGGTTTAATTTTAATTTCCTGTTAATATTGTACTTCGTTGATGATTATATAGGTATATATAAATATATAGATTTATATGATATGGTCTAATTAGTTGATAAGTCTTATGTCAAAATTATAGAAATCATTTATACTCATTTCACAAATACTACAATACTTCAGATTGAATATTAGTTATAGATGCATTGTGAATACATTAATTACAAATAATTAATTACAAATAAGTAATGCTCTGTTATATCATCAGTTGAAAAACATTTTTTGCTAGTAAAGTCTAATCAGACATCCAAAATAAAACATGATATATTCAACATTAAAATTCTTATCTTCATTACTATATATATGTTAATTATGGAATGGCAATGCACTAGATGAATAAATGGTGTCTAATAACTGAGTCTTCTTTTAATTAAATACTCATGTATTCACTGTAAAGACCAAAATCAATACTCCCAAAGTTGATTCTTTTGGATATTTTTTAATAAATTCATTTTACACGATTTGTTTTTGTTTTGTTTGAAAATAATGACTAGATAATTCAAAATACATATGCAAGGTTTGCCTATCTTTTTTTCTATTTTAGAACTTTAATCTCTTGACTAATATATCACATAACACTATCTCTAATTGTATTCTTCAATCTAATGGAGTTTTCAACAACAACTGATATCAATTACTACGTGTTTCTGTGAACCATGACAATGCCAGGTTGAATTGAGACTCAAAACATGAGATCACAAAGGATCTTAGCACCCACCATTAAATAATTATGTACATGTTGATAAAAGGACAAAGGAGGTCATTCCCTAATTTCCCTTCTTTCCCTCTTCGATTGAAACATTTGATAACACAAATGGATACTACGTAATATGCAGCAAAATATATTATACTTCAATTACCAAAATCAACACAAAGACATTTTTTCTAATAAGTCCGAGATTGTGATGTCCATAATTATATATATATGTACAGTAAATCCAGTCCTTGCACGTACATGTACTTCTCATAGCATCTTTATAAAGAACACTTGCTTAATTATTAGACCACATTTTATGACCAAAATGGCACAATTTGACCTGTGTAGAACGACCACCTGTGTGATGGACGATGAAGATATTTTTCCTTCTCCCTGGTCTTTATAGACAGGTTTGACTGTATAAGGAATATGTGAGCCTATATTTCATATTGACTTTTGAATAACAGCTGTTTGAGAACAGCAAAGCTCGCCTTTGGCAGCTATTAAAACGCTAAGATCTTATCATACAAGTACATGTTTATCCATTGGGCCTTTTAAAATTCTTTTTGTTATCCCTAAAGTGAATGCCCATATCCACAACAAATGTGATCCTAAGTCCTTATCAATGTCAATAGTAGATTGTATAAAGTAAAGTACATGTGTGCATTGGCATCTATCTTTTTCATTCTTGAAATATTTAACCACACCATAAGTAAGACTTATAATCCTATATCAATGTAGAAATCAATATCCGATGTTATGGATGACAGTTTTTCAGCACTTGAACCAAAACCTCCATCTAATGATTTGGCCCATTGGGTCTCTTGAAATTCTCAAAATCCTGCATTTTCTTCTTTAAAATGATAGTTCATACCATTCAAAACAATTATAATACTAAAATAATAAAGAAATTATTGTCAATTATTGCACCAAAACCTTGACCAGGTATTTCCAACGCGGGTACCAATGTCGATGCCAGAGTGATTCAATAAGCCTCCCTCCCCACCTCTTTTCAAGAGGCAAGTTAAAAGGTCGAAATTTAGGATGGCTGTCTATCAGTCAGCTTCCTACAAGGTATTGGTCCAAACAGTTTCAAAATGCAATGTGTACAACTTAATACATTTTATATTGTACCAAGGAAAACCTACTTATACAATCTATGAGAAATCCCTTTATTAATACTGTAGTAGTTTCTTAAATATAGCGATAGCAAACTTCAAGTGTCAAATTCAAAGATGGCTGCATGTCTGCCATTTTGAATTCATATTGGTCAAAAAATACAATATGCATAACTAGTCACCAAGAGAAAGCTAGATAACATTTGATATAGATCTCTTCAGGACTTTCTGAGAAATAGTGATAACAAGAATTGTGACTGGATGCAAGGAGGACCATACAGATGGATGGAAGATGAACTTAAAATATAAAGAACTACACATGGTAATAGAATCTTACATGGGTATGTTAAGTGGACTAATAGAATCTTAATGGGTCTGTCAAGTGGACAGGGATATCTCAACCAGAGTGAAGGATTTTGGCATGTTAACCTGCATGTTTTGATGACGTCACGTTATTGTCTAGCGCGTTGAGCTGTCCTACACCCCTCTATGTAAGATAGAGTTATCTTTTCTGTAGAAACCTCAGCCAAGATTTTAACTAGTCAACATATATGGTGGGCTTGCTCAATATTGACAGCAAAACTCTTGTATGAGGTTGAGATAAATAAAATATTTTAATTATCTTACCCTAGGCAGGGATATCCACAATTTTACCGGTTTGATATTTTTCTATCACACCCTATAGGGTAATATAAGATACACGAGACCTTTGCACTTGCATTGCTCACAAAGTGTAAGAGAAACAGAGTCATTCTCCATCTTTGGGATGAGACAGGAGATCTCAACCATCGGGATAAGATTCTTTAGCTATCAAACACTCTGCAAAGCCTTGTGTTTGACAACTCAAGAATTTTACCCGTCGGGTTGAGATTCTCCTGTCTCGTCCCAAATGGGGTGAAATTTCTATTAATCTCAATACAATGGGTAAGATTCTTAAATGTCAAACATGAGGCTTGCCAAGTTTAAACAGCTTAAGAATCTTATACCGCGGGTTCAGATCTCCTATCTCACCCTAAAAGAGTGAATGATTCTTTTAATCTTACCCTATGTAACCTGCAATGATCATGTGTAGCTTGTCTTTACCCTAGGACGAGACAAAAAAATCTTACACCGGTAAAATTGGGAATATCCCTGTCCAAGGTAAGGGAAACCTTTTTCTCCCATACTTCACAGGGATATCCCGTGGTTACTAGGGAAAAGATATCTCTATCTTACACAGGGGGGTGTAAGACAGCTCACACGCGCTAGACAATATCGTGACGTCATCAATACATGGGGCGCACATTGTATATGACGTCATCAATTTTGATGCATAACGACCTTTCTGCCATAATGGCGCAATGAAAAAGATGGAAACCAAGTGGAATTTCATCATTTTTCTGCCATGTATGGGAGAAATAGAATCAAACATGGGTCTGTCAAGTGGACAGGGATATCTCAACCAGAGTGAAGGATTTTGGCACGTCAACCTGCATGTTTTGATGACGTCACGTTATTGTCTAGCGCGTTGAGCTGTCCTACACCCCTCTATGTAAGATAGAGTTATCTTTTCTGTAGAACCCCCAGCCAAGATTTTAACTAGTCAACATATATGGTGGGCTTGCTCAATATTGACAGCAAAACTCTTGTATGAGGTTGAGATAAATAAAATATTTTAATTATCTTACCCTAGGCAGGGATATCCACAATTTTACCGGTTTGATATTTTTCTATCTCACCCTATAGGGTAATATAAGATACACGAGACCTTTGCACTTGCATTGCTCACAAAGTGTAAGAGAAACAGAGTCATTCTCCATCTTTGGGATGAGACAGGAGATCTCAACCATCGGGATAAGATTCTTTAGCTATCAAACACTCTGCAAAGCCTTGTGTTTGACAACTCAAGAATTTTACCCCTCGGGTTGAGATTCTCCTGTCTCGTCCCAAATGGGGTGAAATTTCTATTAATCTCAATACAATGGGTAAGATTCTTAAATGTCAAACATGAGGCTTGCCAAGTTTAAACAGCTTAAGAATTTTATACCGCGGGTTCAGATCTCCTATCTCACCCTAAAAGAGTGAATGATTCTTTTAATCTTACCCTATGTAACCATGTGCAATGATCATGTGTAGCTTGTCTTTACCCTAGGGTGAGACAAAAAAATCTCACACCGGTTGAATTGGGAATATCCCTGTCCAAGGTAAGAGAAACCTTTTTCTCCCATACTTCACAGGGATAGCCCGTGGTTACTAGGGAAAAGATATCTCTATCTTACACAGGAGGGTATAAGACAGCTCACACGCGCTAGACAATATTGTGACGTCATCAATACATGGGGCGCACATTGTATATGACGTCATCAATTTTGATGCATAACGACCTTTCTGCCATAATGGCGCAATGAAAAAGCTGGAAACCAAGTGGAATTTCATCATTTTTCTGCCACGTATGGGAGAAAAAAATCAAACATGGGTATGTAAAGTGGACAGGGATATCTCAACCCTCGTGAAAGATTTTGGCCGTCAACCCTCGGCAAGCCTCGGGTTGACCGGCAAAAATCTTTTACTCGGGTCGAGATATCCCTGTACACTTCACAGACCCATGTAAGATTCTATTAATCCACTTGTGTTTTATTATCCACCCCACCCCACCCCCACAATACTTAAAACAAAAAAAGAAATTTCAGTTGTTTTTAAGTATTCTCATCACACCACCATCACATAAATGTCATTATGTCTCAAAGTTGATGACATCAACAACAATCTATCCATTGTAATGCCACTTGTATTCATGTTGAATATATTGGTATTATCATGTGTGAAGTGACTTATACACCATCCCTCACCTTCTCCACCCTCCATCCACTACCACCAACCCCTCTAACCCTCGATCTAAGCAAAGAGTCACACAAAGGTCACAAAAAAACTCAAAAACTTTATAAGTAATATCATTTGTTGCTAATGCAACTTTTATATGGGTTACTAGAAAGAGATAATTACAGACAACATTATCAAAGTTAATATTCATTATCTAATACATATATTTATATCAACACTCACACTCACATATCACAATATATAAATGTTTTACAGTAATTATAAGGGTCAAAGAAGTGGTATCAGCAGGATTTACCAGATGACACGAGATCCCATCAAACATGAGTCTGTAGGATACGAATTACTGATGTTACTGATGATACTTATGTTTTACAGTATTAACACATTCACTTACATCTTTGCCATTAAATTTTATCTACTTCCTTACAGAAACATTCCTAC
The DNA here is from genome assembly GCF_041381155.1 of Argopecten irradians. Classification (NCBI taxonomy): domain Eukaryota; kingdom Metazoa; phylum Mollusca; class Bivalvia; order Pectinida; family Pectinidae; genus Argopecten; species Argopecten irradians. Next base: position 46,822,090 of record NC_091140.1, read on the forward strand.
AAGACACGATCACAATTTTTTTACTCCCATTTAACACTCTTTTGCACAAAATATCACAATTAGTCTTTAAATCCACACTAGCACTGTCTATGAACAATGTAAATCTCATTGGAGAGATGAGAACTGAGTTCTTCAGACTTAATATAAGTGTACCTTAATTTGAATATGTTGATCAAGTTCTTTGGGTCCTCATGACCATGCTTGATACACACACAGATTCCATAGCAACAGGTTTACATCCAACTGTGTAAGGGAAATCACTCACTTCACCTACTTTGTCACTCACTCCTTCTTGCTTGTTATGTCCATTGGATTACTCCACACTCTCATTTCTGTTGTGAAATAAATCATTTATGGAATTTAGTATCTAACATTGTAAACTACCGTTATGACAATGAATGACATTCTTTGGTATTTTTTTTGGATGCTTATTCAGCTTTTCTTTTGTAAAGTATTTCTAAATTCTTGTATTTCTTACCAATGCGCATGAAAGCCAGCTGCAAGTTATCAATCAACAATATCATTTCAACACAATAACATCTTTAAAGAATACAAGCACAGTGTAACAGTTCAAATGGTTTATGCTTTTCTTTTTAAATATTATTATTAAAACTAAAAGAACAACTTTATTCTTACTTTCAAATTTCAATCTTTGAAATTTTAATTCATTGTAATTCAATCTTTTGAAAGATCAAAATATTAACTTGGAATATTATATATAGGACACATGTTTTCACTATCAATCTTAATACATGGTATATATTTTTGATTATAATATTGTTAAAGAGTATCAATATTGTATTATGGTCCTAACAATATTCATTATATTAAATTGTGCTGATTATAACAGATCAGTACATATCACTTTAGCTATTCTGTTGACTTGTAAAGGCATGGTGCATGTTTGTGTGCAGGCATGGCCAGCACGCAAAACTTAACATTTATATATGTATACATGGACCACACAAATGCGCAAAAGTACATGTATCTAATATGCAGAAGTACATGTATTTAACACTTTTCATACTTTGTATTCTTTCCGGATTCTGTTGTGTGTTAATTCATTTAATTTAAACATGCTAAGGTAAGTAAAATCAATTATTAGTCATATCATACTTAGCAATATTCTTATGAATTATATGAAGTCTGCATCAAGATTTTATTTTGATAGTTCAATCTGGAGCAAAAGACAATGGTACGGAAAGAATTAAGTGTGTATTACAAACCTCCAGGTTGAATCTTTTCCTTATCAAAACCGGCTCTTCCTTCCTTCTGAAGTTCCTCTAAAAAAGAATGAAAATGAATTAAATCAATGTCAGTCAGTGAGTTAAAAAAATGTTTAATTGCATTTACATAATATTCATTATGCTATAGCTAATGACAAAACTCTACAGTGAACCAACTTTTCTGAGTCCCCCTTAGTTGTATGTATACATCAATACAGAATCTTCCATGAGATTTTTTACATGTACGTATACACTGATCATAATATAAAACAATAAGAAATATGAAATTTATTAAAACTTGGGTCCTGTATTCGATCCAATAATTAAGTCCCTAAAAGCACCCCTCCCTTTCGAGGCCTCATTTCAAGGCTCAACTTAGGACCAAAATTATTAAAACTGAAAAGATTTGAAATGATTTCTTCTAATTAAGTACTTTTTCAGGTTTTTTAAAAAGTTTTTTAAAAGCCCCGAGGACTTATTGGGTCGCTTACAGTAATATGTTCAATATGACACGTACTAACAATGTAGCCTTTAGTATAGGCAAGTGGCATATCAAATTATCTAATTAGTTATATAAATTTCATATTACGTAGCCACCACTGTACACTTTTATTTATTAAATGACTGGTATTTATGGAAATATAGACAAAGCTTTCAATTTCATTTCGTGCCAAAATCAGGCTCGGATAAGTTTCTACATTTATCTAACGATACAAACTGATGAGTGTCATATTTTGATAATGATGTCATTATTATCTGTCGTCTGACGTCACAATTGTAGTACCACATGTGTGTCTTATAATATTGATGTAATGACAGAGAGGGCAAGATGTGTGATAAATGTCATTGTAGTGCAAGTTATGTTAATGGTGATTTAAGCACAGATCTAGATCTTCACTACATGTACAAATGTACATGTGTATCTATAATTGCTATGCATTCCATTTGAACATGTACAATTAAATGGATTGACTAAAAAGTACACGTGATAACTGTCTCTTTAAAATAACAATGCAAATGTTTTGTATAAGCTTCAACGTTAAAGTTTCTGACAAGCATAAAAAAAATGTTACAAATAATTACTACAAATAATGTGTCTGTACCAAGGGCACGTTCGGCTCCAAATTACGATCCCTTTGCAAATAATCATTAATTACAAATGGAATCATGTTTCAAAAACATAAGTGAAAGCAAGAGGAAATCATGTTAGATCTACATAACATAAACAAAAAGTTGCAAATATGTGTGCCCTTGATCAGTTGATAGAGATGACTTACGCCACTTTGTAGGATCCATCATGGGCTGGATAACAGTCGGATATAAAAACAACCCCATTGTTCCAACAAGACCTCCAACTAAAGCAGCGAATTTTAATCCCCTCATTTTATGTACGTTGATCTTATCGAAGTCTTTTCTCTTTATATTTGATCTGCGCGACGGAATAGCCATGTTTATTATCAACCGGAAGTAAACAGTGCATTATAATGGATAGACTAAAACTCGGATATCCGGTGTCTTCCGGATCCACAGACGTGTAGGTTTAACATGATATTCACTGAATGCAAGTAATACTTAATAATAAATATAACATCGAATGACATAATATCAACTTTTCAAAATTGCACAGAAAACCAGCAAATTTTAAGAGCTTCCGACTATTTAGCTACATGTATTTTTTTCTAAATTATATAAAGCAGTGTATATAGTGGATTCAGAGTGAAATCGGCCGGTGTAACGTTGAAAATGGACCTTCATTTTTCAACGTTGAAAACGGACCCCGAATGCCGTTGAAAATTGAACATGCCGTTGAAAACTGACAGTGTCTAGGGTCAATTCTCAACGGCAGGACTGTTGAAAAATGACCGTTGAAAAATAACCTTGGCAAACTATCAACGGATGGTCTTTTGAAAAGTTTTTACTATGTGGAGTGTTACAAAACTATAATTATGTGATATTATTAATTCGTTTCTTAATGATTTTTTATGATTATATTTTCGATGATTTTACGTTTGTCAGGTTCAGTAATTATTAATATATATTCATTCCCTGCAATACAAGAATACATGTATTATATATCTGCTTATGGATCAGTTATGTTGTGTTCTGCGTATGGTTGTGTTGTGGTGTTGTTTTGTGGTTGTGTGTTTGTGTGTTGTGTTGTTGTGTGATGTTGTGTGATGTTGTGTTGTTATGTTGTGTGTTGTTGTGTGTTGTGTTGTGTGGTTGTGTAATGTTATTGTGTTGTGTGTTATTGGTGTGTTGTTATGTTGTGTGTTGCTGTATGCTGTGTGGCTGTGTTTGTGTTGTGTTGTGTTGTGTTGTTGTTCAATGTTTGTGTAATGTGTTGTTGTGTGATGTTTTTGTGATGTGTTGTTGCGTTATGTTGTGTAATGTTGTGTTGTTGTCGGGTGTTGTATTGTTGTGTTGTTGTTGTTGTTAGGTGTTGTTGTATTGTTGTTGTGTGTTGTGGTGTGGTTGTGTTATGTGTGTGATGTTTTGTTGTGTAATTTTGTGCTGTTATGTTGTGTGATGTTGTGTTGCGTATTGTGTTGTGATGTGTGGTTGTGTAATGTTATTTTGTTGTGTGTCATTGGTCTGTAGTTGTGTTGTGTGTTGTTGTATGCTGTGTGTTGTGTTGTTGTTACGTGTTTGTGTAATGTGTTGTTGTGTTGTTGCGTTATGTTGTGTGATGTTGTGTTGTTGTCGGGTGTTGTGTATTGTTGTGTTGTTTTTGTTAGGTGGTGTTGTATTGTTGTTGTGTTGTGTGTTGTGGTGTGCTGTGTGTTGTGTTGTTGTTACGTGTTTGTGTAATGTGTTGTTGTGTTGTTGCGTTATGTTGTGTGATGTTGTGTTGTTGTCGGGTGTTGTGTATTGTTGTGTTGTTTTTGTTAGGTGGTGTTGTATTGTTGTTGTGTTGTGTGTTGTGGTGTGGTTGTGTTTTGTGTTGTTGTGTTGTGTGATGTGTTGTTGTGTGATTTTTTGTTGTATGATTTTGTGTTGTGTGATGTTGTCGTGTGTTGTGTTGTTGTACAAGTGTTGTTTTTGGGTGGTGTTGTATTGTTGTTGCATGGTTGTGTGTTGTGGTGTGGTGTTGTTGTTGTGTTGTGTGATGTTTTGTTGTGATGTTTTGTAGTGTTGGTGTGTAATGTTGTCTGTGTTGTGTGGTTGTGTTGTGTGATGTTGTGTTTAGTGTGATGCGTTGTTGTATTGTGTGATGTTATGTTGTGTTATGTGATATTGTGTTATTTTGTTGTGTTGTGTGAAGTGTTGTTGTGTTGTGTAGTGTTGTTGTGTTGTTGGTGTGTTGACGTGCTGTGTGATGTTGTGTGGTTTCGTGTTGTTGTGGTGTCGTGTTGTGTTGTTGTGTAAAAACGAGATAATGGGGTCACTTTTCAACGGGGTCTATTTTCAACGGGTCGGTGTAAATAGTGCGCTTAAAGTTCAGTTTTCAACGGTTTTCGAGGCCAATTTTCAACGTTGAAAAATGACCCGAGGTCAGTTTTCAACGGGGGTCCATTTTCAACGTTACACCGGTGCCGATTTTTAGCAAATTAATTCGGCCCAGAGTAAAATCGGTCCATAAGGTTATATGTGTATCACCATGTGTCTTGTTTAGAGTATTGACTAACATAAGCAATTCTTCTACTAATAAATAACCCTGATGATGTTCCCAATTAGAAGAATTTGATATCAATGATTTCTTTATCAAACGATGACTTTTGAATACTAAATAGTTTGAAATGCTCTGCCGCTGTGCGCTTCGTGCGATTAAAGGGGTATAACTCGTACAAAAATGTATATTTTTGGCTAATATTTTATATGACGTCGCAGATGACGTACATGTTACTGACGTCATTTGTCAAAGACAGACGTCTGCTTACTAAAATACCAATGTAAACAAAGCCACGTAAAGATGGGGAGGATAATCGGCGGAAGTTTCGTATTATATGAAAAAAGTTATAATAAAAAATGAAGTCATACGGACAAAAAACTTCAGAGTTGGTAAAGGCAACTGGAATACCAGAATCTACGATTAGATCCATATGTTAAAGGTATTTGGAAAGTGGAACTCTGGAAAGCAAAGCAAGAACAGGTAGGCCGTCCAAGTTGTCAACGAGACAAAACATGTCTTTTTCGTTACACAAAAACAAACAGAGGCAAAGTATTGAAGGAAAGAACTAATGAATTAAATGATAGATTGGATGTACAAGGTACATAATAATAATGTACAGTAAATAGTCGAACTGTTCAAAGATTTCATAAAAAGGATTTGAAGCGCAGAGTTGTCAGAAAAATATGATTGTTTCGGAAGTAAATCGTAAAAAACGTTTAAACTGGTGTTTAGAAAAAAACTGACTTAGTGTGGAACAATATTGGAAAACTATAATATTTTCTGATGAATAGGTTGTAATAGGTGATAATCACCGTGTATATGTGTGGAGAACAGCCCGTGAATCTTTCTAGAGTGCATGTGCCCTCCCCGTCAGCGCCGGATATCTGTTATGGTGTGGGGATGCATCACATATTATGGTGTGGGAACTTTTTGTAAAGTTAACGGAAATATAAATGCCTAGAAATACATACATATATACTAGATGATAATCTTTGGCCTGTTATCGCTCAGCATTTCGCCGACAAAATATATAGATTTCAAGACGACAATGCCCCCGTACATCGGGCACATGTTACAAACGAATTTAAGCTGCAAAATAATATACCAACCATTATATGGCCTGCACAATCACCAGACATTAATATTATGGAATTTGTGGCTTAGAATCAAAAGGACTTTGCAAAACAACGCCCGGAACATCGGATTTGCAGACCAGCTGTTTCTAGCGATTTCCGATGTATGGGTTTCATTCACTCTTCAATACGTCAGGTCTTTATATGATTCAATACCTCGCCGTTTGATGGCAGTTATCAAGTCCAAAGGTCACCTCACAAAATACTAGGTAAGTGCAATTATTTTAAAGGATTTGTGCAGCCAAAATTTTTTTTTTTTATAATACGTCAGGATATTGCTTTTGATGAATGAAAAATTAAGTCCTACCCAACGAATCGCGTAGCTTTTAGCGCTATCGGTTGGTTTTGGTCGTGATTTACGGGTAGTGTCGACTACGGTTCAGAGATAATGAGCTAGGTGGTCACGTGGTCTTGTGATGTCAGAGTAGTCCGCGGCTACACAAGGTAAGCCTAGTACTATACATGTATACAGCATATATACGTATACGTTAGATCTACAATTTGAGTTTTTCGAGTAAATGGTTATTCTAGCTTTATGATGTAGATATTTTCAGTTTCAAAACATTCCATTTACACCACTTCAAAAATTCAAACAAGCATATATTTAACTTTAGATTAGATAACGATATCAAAATGATGTTCGGATCAGTCTGGACTGAGATTTAGATAGCATGTAATGTAAATTTCAGTGTAATAAAAAAGTATAATGTAACACTATCTTTTTACGAGTAAAATCCCAAAATTTAGCATGAATATATCTAGAATCCGTGTTTTTATTTCATTCAAACTTCTGCTATAACGATGCAAACACGGCACAGTTTTTGAGTAAAAATAAAATGTGGACGGTTATCAGTTATGTGATATTGGAGTTACAGTACCGAACTTATACCGAAAATAATATGTATATCTATATTGTTGCCTTTGAAACTTTATCCATAACGTTTACTAAAAAGCAGAAATACATCAATGGTATTTCTGATATATGTTCCTATATTACAGTTTAAGTGTAGATTTAAATTCATTATTTCAAAATTATACTAAATCCTTAAAATAGTATATTCATTGTCGACCGTTTTGTATATCATACCGAGATTTAATAGTATGATATATGAACATTTATCGTATAATCCAAAAAGTAACCACATACAATGTTCAAATGAAAATTGAAATTACTCGTATACAGGCATTAAAAATAGATATAATATCTTGTACCTTTTTTAAAAATATACTAAGTGATATTTAAATAAGTATATTTAGTGTGATAATGTTGTAACCCTTCTTGTATGAATATACATGTACATTAAGATTCGAAACGGTGAAAATACATGCTTAGAATTTTTACTAATACCTTAGAAATTACTGGAGATTGCTATATGCCACGATTCCGTAATTACAGTCTAGACTGGAATAATTTTCAAGGTTAAACCTTTAGTTGAACTAGTTCTTAGAACCATTTTTGTTTCTGAATAAGTCACCTTCCATTTTTGTTTTACCTGCGTACGCCATATATATATGTGTATGTAATATGTATTCCTAGGTATGATTAGGTATATTTTATTTCCATTTGCTTTTACATCTTCATTTTAAAAATGGAGGTGACAATAAAAAAAACCTAGAGCATAGATGTACGGGATTTCCATAATTCAAATCACAATCCAATTAACGGATGTCCTAACCTGATTGACAGTAAGACAATAGCAAATACACGATATACACCGAATAGCAAATTGCCCGCGGCCAGGTAATTACAGGTGAGTTCGATGAATGGCGTTGTGTACAGGTAAATAACATCCTGGTCAAGGTATTACATAACCATCAAACCAAAGGCATGGCTAATTATATATCTATAATTTCGGTGTATCTACTCGTATATCGATTAAAAACTGAAAGCGACCGCACGTTCTGAAAAAATAGTTTGTTTTGCTTAATATCTCAATATTTAGATCTTTCATAATATCAAAAGTAAATTCTTTCTACCAAAACGTTTTAGGGTATTGTAATAAATGTATCTCGATTTATTCGGTTAGCAACACACAACACAATGCTTGTTACGATAAAGCATCGATGTGTACGTATGTCAAGCATCATATCCTTGATGTTTTAATCAAGGATTTCTTCAATTGTCACGTAAAATTTCATTCTACAGTCACAAACTTTGCAATTCACAATGTCTCAAAGATACAAACTACAGGAAAATATTATTTAATTAAAGCGTATTCGTTGCTGAACTCCTCGACAAAAAATCGGAAACTTTTATTTCTGTGTGGATTTTCTTTCATAATTACACGAAGATACCTGCTATTAGAGCATAAATTAGAGTATTTGAAACATCGAATTTCACTCTTTTAGTTATTTATATTCGAGACAAAGTTATTGTACGATTAACTTCAATCAAAAGTAATCATAAAAAATCTTTGATCGGCTTTTCCTGTGACCGTCGATGTAAGTGATAGCACATCAGTTAAAGTACAGCTATAAGCCACGGACTATTGTGACGTCACACGGTTTAGGGCTAGAAAATATGCATAATCGGGCGGTCAGAAAATTTGACCTCGATATCGGCGGTTTACAGGTTATTCCGGTCGCGCGCGGCACGGAGAGGTTTCTACACGGTCTAATAAAGCCATTTCCAGCATAAACTGAAATTATCATTTTTGACTGCATAAATCCTTTAATGTTATTTAAGTGACGTTTTCCGTCAACGATGCATAGTGTTGTTTTTGACGAAATAATTACTTGTAAACAAAGCGGTAACATTTTAATGTTATACACCGTGCAGGAATTATTCAGTCTCAATATTAATACCAATTCAATTTCAATATTAATGTAAATAAAATTTAGAAATTACCCACACTTTCAGACAACGCAATAATATATTAATCATGTATTGTACACATTTGTATTCTTAAAGGCGTAGGCTATACATTGTACATGTACAATAAATAGCTATATATAGTAGAGCTCTAAACACATGTTGTAATTTGGTTGAAGTGCAGTCGACCGTGCACGTGGATCTGACTTATGTCGTATGTTTTTTTTTCCGCATCAGTTATGACATCAGAAACATATAAAAGCATGACAAAAGAAAGTCAGAACATAGTCATTATAAACATTTTTGTTCCTAAATTTAGAAAACAAGAAATAACTGCGGTTAATTACTAATCAGTATGAAGCAAGGGAGAACGGTTAATGACCACGAAGCCATGGTGAAGTCTACATTTGATAGAGTTCTTAATAGTTGTATAGCAGTAATTTCTACATGTACAGCAGAAGGCAAGGATTGGGGTTGCAGCATTTTCAACTGTGGAAGAAGACAGTAACAATGACAGAAAGGCGCAGGATGTTTCAGAGCGAGTTCAGGCGGGTAGAGGAAGACAAGAGGCAATGGGCGTGTATGAAGTGGGAATTGCCAAGCAGGGAACTTTCTTGGTTAGAAGTGTTAAGGAAGGACCAGTACAGGATAGCATTCATGTTAAGAACGGTATCTTCAACAGTGGAGATTTAATGATGACCCATCATGTCAGCTCTGTGGGAGCCAGGGATCAATGACCCAAAGTTTTGCCAGGTTGTCGGATATCGTTGACTCAGTGACTTAAGAGATGGCGTCACGATAAGGTCTTACGCGAGCTGGCAATCAACACCCAAAGTTTACACCAGGAAGTATGAAAAAAATTGTTAGGA